>NW_020175440.1:420576-454192 GCF_003031525.2 Neophocaena asiaeorientalis asiaeorientalis | reverse complement strand
GGAGAGGCCGCAGTGGTGAGAGGCCCGTGTACCGCAAAAAAAAAAAAAAAAATAATAATAATAATCTTAAAACAGATAAGGGAAATGACTCTGGTCTTTTTCTTTTCTTTTCTCTTTTTCCCCCTTATTTTTCTTTTTAGAGATAATACTTCAAGCCATGAAAACTCTAAGAAGTTTGAATCTTTATTGTTATGTTTTCCCACCATCCTCTTTCACACTCTTTTCTATATCCTCAAGAGCCATATAATTGGGGCCATAAGGAAGAGCTGTTTAACTCAAATATATCCAAGCTCTGAGCCAATTTTGAAAATAGAAACTGAAAAAAAAACAAGTGTACCACATTTCAAAGTACCCCAGGTCCACAACAGCTAGTGGATTATGATAATATATAGGACATAAAAATGATAAACACTGCATTGTTAAATGAGATATTTTCCAAATATTTATTTCAATGAAAATGTACTTTTGACACCTTAGAAATCCTGCAAAAGGCACAGACATTATTTTCCCATTTTATAGGTGAGAAAACTGACATGAAGAAGTTAAATAATTTGTATCCAAAAATATTAGGTGAATCTAATTGTAAAACACTCATCTCTAATCAGTCCAGTTCTCTTTAATTGAAACCATGTGCTATATCCTAAGGGGCACTCCTTACCTGGAGACTTAATATATAATATTCTCTGGGAGAGATTAACTCTCCAGTATAAGCACTGTGTCAAAATATTCGGAAGTTGGGTCTAAGATCTGGTTCAAAATTTATGTGGAAAACTAAAATATCTCCAGCTGACAACTAATTATCTTTTTTTCCATAATTTAAAAGTAATTTTTGAAAATATATGATCACTAAGAATGTACCATTTGGAGTACAGAATTGGGTGCAAACTCAACAGCTCAGTACCACCCATTTGAATTCCTTATGAGACCATGTTCCGTCTGTCTCTGAAGGCTTATTTTATTCTATTTTCATGAAAAGAACAAGTCATTATCTGCGATTTGACCAAAAAAGAGACAATTCAAATGCAGTTTGACATTACTAAAAATAAGTTACTATAACTTCACTAGTAGCATGCACTTTAAAAAAATAAATACAATTCTTGATACAACCTCTGAAAATTAAAATTTGCTATTGTTTGAAATTATTTGTCTCCCTGAAAATCAATCCAGTACTTTCATCTAGATCGCCTTTTTCCTGTGCCCAGTTTTGCATGTAGGCAGTTATATACAATGATTGACATTGGGTGATTTCAGGGGCAAAGAGAATACCCCGACCCTACATACAGTCCCCACCTACTGACTTAAAGAAATTATTGCTAAGAGCTGTGGTGCTTCTAAGATTCAGCAAGTGCATTGTGGTTCCCGGAGTACCCTGAGATTGGACACAGAATCAAGACTTTAAGTGCCAGCCCTGTACAGAGAAAAAAGCTTCAGGCAATTTGAATGAGCTTCTCAGATGGAGGTATTCCTCAAATCCTCACTGTCTCTAAGCGATCTATGAAATAAATGTTTGATGGATGTGTTAAACAGGTTATTTCTATTTAGATGAGAGTAATTATTCTTATTTCAAACATATCAAAAGAACCAGGGAAAGAAGACAGACAGAAAAACTAACCAGATTGTATGAGCTAAATACTTGGGATAGAAATGTCACAAAAGCATTGATTGCATTTATATAGTGCAAGATCCCTGGACTGGAAATAGAGAAGCTGAATTCTAATCCCAGATCTGTCACTAAGTAGAAATAAATGTGTCTTCCTAGCCTATCTTCCCAGACTGTGTCAGGATTTGACAACAAATGTGAAAGTTAAACAATGATAAAAATGAAGGTGCTCTTATTATTTTATTAAGACAAATATTATTAATAGATGAAACAAAAATGAAAAAGTAACATAAAATTACAATGATAGGAATATCTAAGTATTTTATGACATAATATAACTGTACAGTTTTATATTCTGCACAGTACATATTTACAACTGAAGGGATTGTTAGAGGCCTGGAAAAAATAACTACAGAATAATGTTCTCAAACTTTTCTGGTAAAATACATCAAAATTCTGGGAAGTAGGATATTTTTGTTTTCTAATTTCTATCCTAAGTTCCTATTTCTCAAATCTAATATGATATATTTTCCTCATAATTTCATTTTCCAATTAAGCAATCTCAATGTCTATAGTGGTTAAACACCAATAAAATATTTATTACCCTCTTACTGTGTGTTCAATCTCTGTTCAGCCCTGGGGAACACAGAAGCAGAAGACATCCCCGGCATGAAAATTTAGGATAAAGTATAAAAATTATTTGAGGATTAGAAGGTGGAGTTAGAGTTTAGAATATTGTGCAAGACAGGATTCCCTGCAATCATTTCTTCTTATCTTCTCATGTCTTAAAATCTCTGTTGACCTCACACATTCTTCTAGTTACAATATTACCTTTTCCTTAATTTTAGCAAAGATCCTTAAAAGCCAGTTGTTTCCTGAGGTCTTGTCTGAATTGCTCCATTTGCCCAAGACAGCCACTAAAAACAAATACACACAACTAAAATTCTACCTGACTACTCTACCTAGAGCTGCCAGTTCACTTGGGACATATAGCATGTTTCACAAGTTATTACAGAAAAATATTTTTCCAAACTTTTTTCACTGCATAACATGTATAGGCATCTTTTCAATCTTTAATATCAGGTTTCTTCCTGCTTGTTGACTGACCACTAGCCTTTGCCACGTGTTCTGTTTGTTATGGTAGCACCCTATTTCTGTATTAGTCAGGATAACAATAACTGCTATTTTTTAAAAAAATGGTTTAGAGTTTAAAATAGTTAAAAAATATATATTTCTCTCGCTTTCACCAATGCAGATGGAATCAATCTGAAATGACAGAACTTCATGATGGAAAAAGCCCAAATCCCTGAGCTGTCACTAGGCGAACTGTCTTTTCTTCATCAAACTGTATGGTGAGCAACACAAATCTTCTACTGTGTGAAGCCACTGATATTTGGAGGTTGTTGCTTTAATTGTTACAAATCCCCAATGGATCGGTGACTCCTCAGTGGGTCCTTTGCCCAGAGTCGCACACGTCAATTAAACAAAATTGGATTCAGTATAGCAGAGCAGAAATTATTCTTTGATCAAGGAATGGAGAAGGGAGAGCTAGTGCTCTAAAAGCACCTTCTTCCTAAGGGGAGAGGAGTAAAGGAATATTAAGGGCCAGAGGAAGGTATGTCTAGGAAAGGGGCAGAGATTTCCATGGGCAGCTGGGGCATGTGCAGTCTTCCACACTTCTTTGTACATGGCACAAATTGTACCTAGCAAAGTGCAAGTTTCCCCCTGGGCAAGACTTCAGCATGGTAATGAAGCAAGGGTAACTTTTGGTCACCTCCAAGTCTCATCTGCCAGGCATGCTCCTGTGGTCAAATCAGAGCCATTCAGGACAGTTGATCATTGCATATTTCTTGAAGCACAGCTGTAAAATATCTTTGACAAATGTCAGGTATTTTAAAATAAATACAGAGACAAATCAAAACAAGGATCCTTTAGTTACCAGGGGCAGGTATGTGTGACATAACAACTAGCATTAGTTATCCTGACTAATAAATTATTCCTCTTAAAATCCTGCCTATTTTATTGAACAACACCACTATAAACCCAGTTGCCTGAACCAGAAACTGGGCATTAGTTTCAAATTTTACTCATTTCTTATTCCCTTTTTCCAATCTCTCACAAAGCCTTTTAGATTCTACCTGCATATGTAGTATCTTTGAAATGTGTGCATTTCTTTGTACCACCAGTGCACAACCTTGTTTCAGGCTACCAATACTCTCCCAAGTTACACAGTCTCAAAGCAGTTTATCCTCCACCCCAACTCCTGATACCCAGTAATCTATTTTCCACATTGCAGCTCGACTGATCTTTTAAGGGTCCAGTCTGGTCATGTAATTTCCTCGCTTAATATATTTCAAGGAATTGCTATTGTCACAGGGTACAGTCCTAATTATTTAGACCCCTTATCAAGACTCTTATGACCTGGCTCCTGTTCTCCTCATCAGCCTCAATTCATTATTTGACCTTCGACTTTATGCAGTTTCTTGAACGCACCATCTTTTCCCCTGTTGCTGAGCCTTTATATATTCTGCCTAAAGTTCTGTCCATGCCGTTATTGCCTCTTCCTCCTAGTTTTTCACTTTAAATTTTGCTTCTTCTTGGATGATATCCATAACTCTTAAAATAGGTAGGTTATGAGCCTTATGTTGCATTGTCACAGAACATGGATCTCATCTGTAACCACTGCATTCCTGTCAGTCTTTCCCAAACCCTACATTCCTTATGGTCAAGGACTGAGTCTTAGTCACCAATGTATCCTGAACACCTGATTTAGTACTTGGCTCAGAGTGTGCTCAATACGTACTGAATAAGTGAACAATTAATGCTCTTTGTATAAATAGTTATTTGTAGAACAGTTAGTGTAATTGTAGAACAGAGGCTTTAAAATCTCCTGGGTTTATAGAGTCTTACATGCGTTTTAAATGCAATAGATTCCTACTATTCTGCACCTTTTTGATGTATAGAATATAGAAATAGCCTTGATCATATAGGGCTAGTGACAAATGTCTAGAAAAAAAAAGCTAGAAATTTAATATAAATATTTATATTCTTATGTTTCTATCCCCTAAGCTAATTATCTATTTAGTAAACTTTGCTTTATTGCTAAACACACACCAAATATAATATAAATACTTCTGCACTTAAGAAATATAAGTAAATTTCTTAAGACCTGCATGCATATCTAAAGACACATTCACCAGCTGTATCCATATATGCACAATTCCAATCAAGGAAAAAGATTGTGCTTAAACCAACAATAAACCTTTAAAATAAAATTTAACAAGGAAATCCAATTCAATCGTATGCAGTGTTTATCCTTTTCATAGCCCAAATTTTACCCTTGACAATGCCAATGCAATTTCTTATGGTTTTCTTTTTGTGATTAATCCCAAATACTGTAAATAAACTCATCTAAATGGACTCATCTAAAAATGCTGAGTTCTATTTAATAAGTTCTGTTTCATTAGAAGCAAATCATTTTTGTGTCAAAAAATGTAAAGTGGGTCATTAAAGCAATTATTTTAGCTGTATAACTTTAGCCCAAAATCATCTAAGTAAATAGTATTTACTGCAGCAAAATTTAAGCTTACTTTCTTTTCACTTACTTTCAAATGAAATGTAAAAAGAGCTAGTTGTTCCTTTTGTTCTCAAAAGTCCATACTTTAGTGGATGTGATGGTTTCTCATTCATGAGAACTCCATTGCTACAGTCCCACAGGAGTGATTTGCTTTTAAAGTATATTCACATTTGTTGTCTTATTTTTTCATATTTAATAATTTTACCTAATTTTATAGCTATTGAAACTATGAACAGCTATGCTGTTCTATATCTGGACTGCTGCATATGCCCTGAAATTCATTCTCTTCTTCTTTTTCGAGGCACGCATAACTCTTAAAGCAGCCATACTTGAACTTAAATCTGCTAATCTTTTCAATTGAACAGATTAAAAAATTATTGTCAGTAAAAAAGAAAAATCAAACCTAAGCATTACTAGTGACTTATTTTAGAGATTTAGGAAAGGGCTTCCCTTTTACTCTAAACATTTTCTGGTTCTGCTTGCAAATGGCTCAAATTCCTTCAATCTTGTTTCTGCTCCTACAGAAAGGTTGTTAATGTAAACGTTCTCACGGGAAGGAATCTGGTGTTTTATAATGACTGGTATTTGAATAACTATTGTCAGCTTCTATTGAGGTTTTAACAATGAAGCCACTGGATGTGGCAGAAAGGGGAGGCAGTTTACTAAAGACAAACTTCATCAGTTTCATAACTTTGAAGCCAGTAAGTCCTTCCCACTCCTGACTCTGATTCACAGTCAGTAAGGAAAGACTTCAGATCAAGCGGTTCATTCTTCACCCCTCAAAATTGAACACATGTCATTTTTTGCAACACCAGGTATCTTTGGGTACCACCCAAAAATTCATTCATAGCATATGAAGTATCCCAAGTCATTCAATAACGATTAAAAAAATGGAGTAGTTCTTTGTCCTGGTTTTAGAATTTGTTAATGCTTTTTAACTTTGAGAAATTTTAGTTTAATCTAAGTGAAAAAATAATGCATTGTCAATTTTATCTGTCTTCAAAATCAAAGACATCAGCAAGGTGAAAAGCAAAGCCAGGAGAACCACCATGTATTAAGTTTTGAGCATATACCAAACTATACAGTTTACACTTATAATGCTTTAAATCTTTGCAGAGACCCTACAAGGCAGGTATTAAATACATTCTCTGAAAGAAAAAGAAAAAAATTACATAGCATTTGTAATTGAGTTACAAACAGCCTGGAGCCCTCAACCTAGCTAGAATTTAGAGCACATTAATTGAACAAACATATGATATACATGTCAGCAGACTAACTGTGAAAAGATTGCATGATCATAACTCCCAGGATTATGGTGAATTCCAAACTAGCAACCCAGGGAAGCCATCCACCAAGGGGGACAACTAAGCCAGAATGACATTCTATTCTGCTGCTACTTGCATATTGATTATTATAGCAGTTTACACTGTAATTTTCCATCTATCAGCATGTACAGCTTGCATATTCAAGCACTCTGCACTGTAGTTCCCTCATCTATCAAGCAACTTTTCAAACAGGGGCTGTGAAGAAAGAACAACTGGAACTGCTGATTCATAAAATGAAACATATTTTGGGATCCTTTGTGAGCAGACAATTAAATAATTTTTTTCTTTTAAAATGTTTCTGATCTTCGGAAAAGATGAGAGTCTAATTAAAACTGCAATTACTGTCTAGGTAATCAGGAGCATTGAGCATAAAAGAGAGGAAACTAAAAAGAGCTATTATGTTAAAACATAATCTAACTGGACTCTAAATATAGTCTGCTATATCTAAAAATAAAGGAACTACCCTGTAAATTGTGGCCATAATTGCACATGGTTCTTCATTCCAAAACACCAAAAACAACAACAAAAAACCCAACAACAACAAACAAAATACAGCAATTTTAAATATCTGGTATTTATCATGTTTTAAGGGAGGAAAAAAAGTATGAGTATCACCTATGTGGAAATAAGATCAACAAAATGGGAAAAGCAAAGGCTATTTATTCAGAGCTTTCTATAGCAAGGGAGTCAACTACCATCACTTGTGTTTGGCAAACTCAAAGATCAACAGAAGAGTGTGAAAGCTTAATAGTGGGAACAAAAGAGACTTCAGAAATGCCCTGGAGGCTATTGACCTGGGGAAGATGTTGTTGGGCTAACTAGAAGTTAGACATTTATGTGATTTGTTAGGGGTACATAACTGGCTTTCTCTGGTTGGTCCTAAGTTGAAAGTGGGGGCAAAAATTAGGGAAGCTCTTAGTTATTTATCAGGTCCTGGGTATTTTGGACTGATTGTTACGGAAGTTACTGTTTAGCTTCCTGGATTATTACTAGAGATAGCAATCTGATTTCTTACAAGTATGTCTCAGAGGAGGCTGGCTTTCTGGGTTGTTTATTGTAATAAAAGGATGGTTTCCTGGCCAGGTTGCTGCAGGCTGTGAGTTAGAGTTCTATTTTTATATATGGTCTGTCCATTGTCCTTTTGTAAATTCAGTCTCTCACATACATTTAGATTATCACATAAAAATAAAACCTTTTGAGTTCTATAAAATTTTGAAAAAGATGATTATATTTTATCAAGAAACACACAACAATATAGTGAGATTGAGGCAGGAGATGGATGGACCCCAGGCTGAGCAGCTGGAGTTTGTCCCCTGTGGGCAGATACTCCAAAATAGCAGAAGACAGAGAAGAGCTGTACCCTGTGCAGATAAAAGATAGAGACCATATATTTCGCATTCTCGAGGTGGAGGAGACCTTCCTGACTATACATGCTCAGAAAGGCTCCTTGGAGGTCAAAAATGGAGTGATGTCAACCTACCCATACGCATCTTCCCTAGAATCCATCTTGGCTAAGAGATATGTGCACACACATTGGAGGACCCTGAGATAAAACAAATATGGACTCAGAACCAGGCAAAGCAAGGTGTTTGGCCAAAGGAAACCTAGAAGGAATGCCCCATATAAGTGATTCAAACTGCTACGAGGGTGTGACTCTCTCTCTCAGTCCGCCAGTATACCTATCCTCACGAACTCTTTTTCCTCTTAATAAACACTTCACTTGTTTCACTACTTTCTGTCTTTGTGGGAATTCATTTCCACAAAGCCAAAGGGCCAGGGGCCTTGTCACTGGCCACTGGTCCCTGGAGGTCTAGTGGCTAGGATTCAGTGCTCTCATTGTCACAGCCTGACTTCAGTTTCTGGCTGAGAACTGAAATCCTTCTTCAAGCTGCTGTAGGCCAAGACCACCTGATTTCAAGATGGCCACAGATCCTGTAGTCCCTAGTAGGAAATGAACTAAGATACTTGAGATACTCTGCAAACATTGCTCGGTAATTTAGAAAAAAAAAAATCAAATCAGAACTCTATCTTGTAGAAACAAAAGATTGTTCTTTCTATAGTAACATTTTTCTCAATAGTCCGTTAGATGTTGTGGGATGCTGTCTTTAACAGAATACATTCACCTCTACTGTTTATTCCTTTTCAAAAAAATCTTGTTTAATGCCTATATTGAACCTTCTCAAAGGAGATCAATCCTTATTTTCTGGGTGGGTTTGATTTTTATTTTATTTTATTCTAGTGTGTTTTATTTTATTTTCAACAACCTAAGGTTATATAAAGGCAATAACTTTTTCTTGTATGGTTCTGAAATGGTTCAGAGTTTCAAAACAGTATTTCCCTAAAGAGCTTGGGCACTGGCAATATTAACAGAATCATGGTGGCCCATCCCAAAGTAATCATATATAAGGGGATCTCACACCTCATTCATTCACTCTCTGAACAACACATGTCATGAGGAAAATACTGAACAAGCTGCTGGGGTTGGAGAGAAAAATTATACAAATCCTGCCTCAAAGAACATAGGGTCAGATAGAGGGAGACAAACTTTTAATCAAAGAAGACTGAGTACTGGGGCTTCCCTGGTGGTGCAGTGGTTGAGAATCTGCCTGCTAATTCAGGGGACACGGGTTTGAGCCCTGGTCTCTGAGGATCCCACATGCCGCAGAACAACTAGGCCCGTGAGCCACAACTAATGAGCCTGCGCGTCTGGAGCCTGTGCTCCGCAACAAGAGAGGCAGCGATAGTGAGAGGCCCGTGCACCGCGATGAAGAGTGGTCCCCACTTGCCACAACTAGAGAAAGCCCTCGCACAGAAATGAAGACCCAACACAGCAATAATTAATTAATTAATTAATAAACTTCTACCCCCAACATCTAAAAATAAAAGAAGTACTAATTAGAAGCATTCTTCTCTAAGATCATTCTAGAAGTGTTTGTAATGTATAATGAAGATCACAGAGAAGGGTGCTTCAGTTCTTGGAAGAGACAATAATGGAAGCTCAACAAGGACTGTTAACAGATAATTTTGGGGACTTGTATTTTCTACTACTTGCACAAGGTCAAGGCATTTAAGATCAGGAAACAGAAAGTAAAGGCATGGGGCATGAAGTAGCTTAATTAATTTGAGAAGCTGTAAGTAGTTTATAATGGTGAAAGAGAGGGTACATCGTGAAGAGGACTAAAGGTAAAAATGAGAGGGCTAATAAGAAGCAGATAATGGAATGCAAGAATGTCCTACTGAGGATTTTACACTTTATCTTGTAGGCAATAAAAGGGTCTTGGAGAATTTTAAGGAGGATAATATTTTTACAAAATGGCTTTTTAGAAAGCTGCACCCACTGTTATTACATGTATTCTTGTATATTAAAAAAAATATAATTGTGCTTCCTTGTAGCTCTTGTTGTTACTCAGGTGAGAATTCTAATGTTCTAATAAGGACATATACAAAGAAACTTCAGGATCAGAACCAATTTGTATAGTAGAAATGAGATGTCTAACATCCAAGGGGACAAAATTGACTTCTAGAAAAGGGGAAAAGAAACTTTAGGGATCATTTTCTCCAACCTCTCCTTCTACATAGACAGGATGTTAAATTAAAACATTTGTTGGAAGATACAACAGATAAGATGCACCAAAGTGCATCTTGTCACATTGTCAAAGGAAACATAGAAAACCAATTACAAGACTCAAAGGAATAAGAAGATCTGGTCATTAGAAATTGAGTAAAACTATTTGGAGAATATTTCTCTAGAAAGAGGTATTTCTTTGCTCTGAATCTCTGTCTCTTAAGGGTAGATGTGGGAAGTGTCAGCCCCCCTCCTCAGGCTTGGTGAATGGACATCAGTGTAACCTCTTTGAGTGAAGTATGTGCCACCTGCAGGTGAAGTGAAGTGGATTGGTGTCTAACCATCGACTGGAAAAGTTAAAGACAAGAGACATCTGGCTAGCAGCCTGGATAGAGGGAACATAGGTGAAGTGATAAAACTGGTGAACTTCACTCCCAGCATTAATTAGGGCAAAGGTTTCATGAGCATTTTTTAACTGACCAAATGTGGGTCAAGAATGAGAGAACAGTAGTGTGAGTTATATCAGATCTTATCCAGTAAGGCACCTACAGAAGCAAACAGGCCTTAGCCTCATCTAAGATATCCAAGGTATTTTTGTCAGAATAGAAAGATCACACACATCAAAGTAACTATAGTTAAATGTCCCCAGTAATAATGGGAAGTCCCTAAGGATATAGGGTTGTCATATTTAGAAAATAAAAATACAAAACAGCAGGTAAATTTGAATTTCAGATAAACAACAAGTAGTATTTTAGTATGTCTCAAATCTTGTGTGGAAGATAAGTACACTAAAACAAAAACATAAACAAGCAAACAAATAAAAACTGCTGTTTATTTGAAATCATGTTTAATTCTACTTTATTTGGAAACCCTATTGAGGAAACCACATCAGCACTGAACATTGGCCAGACTCAGAAATCGTAAAGACAGCATATGACTGTATTAGCCAAGTAAAACCTTTTTCTGAACACTTTACCCTACTTCTTTCACTAAGATTCAACCCTGGAGGACTCATTAACTGCAAGTTTGTGGGGGAGGATCAAGGGAAGAAGGAATAATCTGCCCACACTTCTATCACCCACTGCAGCAACTTCCAGCTGGAGAAACAGGTAAAATAGTTGTAACTGTGAATGAATTTGACTATTCCATTAAACTGAACATTCTGAGTGCTGAGGTAAGTCTGTTTTTGGCTCAAATTGACTGTAGAACATTGGATTAATTGGGAGAATAGAAAAGCTATGAGTCTGCATGAGTTTTCTTCTAGATTAAGGGGAAAAGTAACTCCCTACCTCCTAAGCAAAGTAACTAAGACAATGGGAGGAGAAAACAAATTTATGCTCTCAATGCATTCACAAGCCTTATTTGTTCAATACACAAGTTATATGTCAATTAGTGAGCAGAGGCATAAAGAGGTCTTGTGATAGTTCTGATGGCAGATTGCTGGAGAGGCACAAAGGTGAAGAGGAGCTTCTTCCACACATGCTCTGCAACGATTTCCATGGCAATTCTGTCATCCTTCTGCCAGTAATGGGCCATCTTCTCCTCCCCACAAATTCCCCTGGAAGTAGAGAAATGAAAACTGGCAAATTGACTCAAAAATATTCAGATAATTATCATTTGAAATATCTTCAGAAAGACATGCATTAAAATTCAAAATAAATTTACCTATCCTAGTTGCATGAATTGGGAATATAAAAGCATCTATTGCCTGCCTTTAACATGGGCAGTGCCTAGATGAGCTCACCAAAATATGGAGAAACTCATCACTCATAGGTGTAGAAAGTGAAATGGTACAAGAGTTTATCCTCATGAACACTCAGTAATAGGTTATTTTTCAAAGATGTGGCTCTACTTTTTAGGGAAATATAAGCTAATGAATGACAAACCATATGACAGGGAAGCCCTAGCAAATTAAGGAGGGTGACAGGGAAGGAAAGCAAGAGAAGAGACAGATGTTAGGAGAGTGAACTGATGTTGTATTAGTTTCTTATGGCTGCTATAACAAGTTATTACAAACTTAGTGGCTTAAAACAGTCAAAAAATATTATCTCACAGTTATGAAGATCAGATGTCTGAAATGAGTACCACAGGGTTAAAATAAAGGTATTGACAGGACTGCATTCCTCTGGAGACTCTGGAAGGAAATCATTTCCTTGCCTTTACTAAATTCCAGAGGTCACATGTATTTCTTGGCTTCTGGCCCCTTCCTCCATTTTGATACCAACAATAGATCACTCTTACTTCTACTTTCATCATTGCATCTCCATTACTGACTCTAACTCCCTGCGTCCCTCTTTCAACTATAAGGGCTCTTGTGATTACATTGTGTTTACACAGATAATCCAGGATGATCTTCCCATCACAAGAGCCTTAATTTAATCAATCTGCAAAGTCCTTTTTGCAAAGTAAGATAATATATCACATGTTGTGAGGATTTAGAACATAGACGTCTTTGGGGACTGTTATTCTGCCCACCACAGATGTTCTTTTATCCTTGTCTTGGGGGCAAATTCTAAACTGTGAAATGAGAAGTAGGAATGGCTGCACTGCCTGGGATTTCTCCTTTCACCCCTTCCCATTTTATTGAAGTCATTTATCAGTCCCATTTTGGAGTCAAGGACTCTCAAATTTTATGATTATTTTATGCCATAACAGAAACTTGACATTCATCTTTGGTAGCACTATTTAACATTCACCTTTGGTAACACTTTATATCGCTTCTTAATCTGGCTGCTTTCTTCTCCCTATGGCTATACCTATCTGCTCCTCATGGAGGATATTATTCTTCCCCCACTGTAACTGTGTGGTTCTGTGAAGGATAACAATCTAAATTCCCCTGCCTCGTAGCTATAAGTGTGGCGTTGTGGACCAAGATAGGAGAAAAAAGTCCTTTTGGAGATCTCTATATTGCTGAGGTATGGACATGAAACCTAATTCTAACCATTGGCATTGAAAGGCAAGGTAAAGTCTGGAAGAATCTGTGCCATGCCTCCCCCAAAACAGAAAAAATACTAGTCTGCAATAGCAAAGAATGAAGCTGAGACTCTGGAGCAATTTGAGTGTGATGAAGATGCAGTTCTATTGGAAATTTGATTCCCTGTACTTGAGCTGATGATCAACCCCACCTCTATCCTTCCCTGTTATGGAAGTCAAAAAATCCTGTGGTTTGTTTGTTTAAGCTATTTTAAATTGGATTTCAATCTTTTGCAGCAGGTATATTCTTTAGTAGTATATTCCTATCCTGAGCTAAGTGCTATACTTAAAATATTCCATTAAATTCTTCTTCTTTTTTTTTTTTTTTTTTCTGCATTGGGGCTTCATTGCTGTACATGGGGTTTCTCTAGTTGCAGTGAGTGGAGGCTACTCTTCGTTGTGGTGTGCAGACTTCTCATTGTGGTGGCTTCTCTAGCTGCGGATCATGGGCTCTAGGCACGTGGGCTTCAGTAGCTGTGGCACACGGGCTCAGTAGTTGTGGTGCACAGGCTTAGTTGTTCTGTGGCATGTGGGATCTTCCCACACCAGGGATTGAACCTGTGTCCCCTGCATTGGCAGACAGATTCTTAACCACTGCACCACCAGAGAAGTTCCCACCGTTAAATTCTTAAAACAGTCTTGCAACGGTATAATTCTTATCTTTATTTTGCAAATGAAGGAACTGGGGCAAGGACTGGTTATGTAACCTGCCAAAGTTCATACTGGTAGAATAAGAAGGAGTCAGAATACAACCTAGTTTCCTGAATCAAAAGTCCAGTCTCCCAACCACAATACCAACTGCCTCCTTTTCTCCCTTATAATGAGACAGCACACCATGTCAGTCAAGGAGAGTCTCCTTGGCATTCTCTGAGTACATTGTGCTCAACCTTGTATTTTTCACATGTTGTTTCTTCAGTCTTGTTGGGAAACCACTACAAAGCTGAGGACAGAAAAGGGTTACTGGACAAACTCTTCAAAGAGGAATATACTGCTGGTTACATTAGCTTCTACTTTAAGGAAAAAGTATTTAGACCACAAATGGATGATTGTGACTGATGTGCTCACTCCTCTGTACCTCAAACCTTCCATTGTGTGTTGTAAGCTTTCTAAACTTTAATTTGTTTTAAGCAAAACTTTTTACTTTAACGTGATATGATACATTTGAGGACTTAAATGAATATATGAAAAATGCATTAGATGTGCAGCTTTACGATTTGTTCAAAGTACTAGGTGTAGTCAACAATTCAAAGAAAGCCACTAGGCTATTGCCTTGAGGAATGAAGGGATAAGTTCCAGATGAGGAACAGGATGAAAAAGGGTTGTGGGGGAAGTAGGAAAATGGATGTCGTTCTGAATGTGTTGAGTTTCAAGCTAGGATGATTTCACCATAAGTATCCCTATCTCCTAGATGCTTTCTAGATTATTTGTCCCATTATACACTCTTTTTTTTTTTTTTTTTTTTTTTTTTTTTTTTTTGGTTCTACTCGGGCCTCTCACTGTTGTGGAGCACAGGCTCCAGACACGCAGGCTCAGCGGCCATTGTTCACGGGCCCAGCCGCTCCACGGCATGTGGGATCTTTCCGGACCGGGGCACGAACCCGCGTCCCCTGCATCGGCAGGTGGACTCTCAACCACTGCGCCACCAGGGAAGCCCCCATTATCCACTCTTAAGGAGCTGCACTTCTCCTTTCTAGCACTTAATTATATAATTAATTGATCAATTATTTCTTTGTATTCTGTGTCACCACTAGACCTGACTTCAAGCTCCGTGCTTGCAGTAGTTGTTTATATCTCTAGTACCTAAGAAGAGAGCTTTAAATTTGTCAGAAGAAAAGAAAAAGGGACAAAGGCAGGGATGTTGATTCATGCAGGTGAAGGAATAGGGAAGCAGATGAAGGCCATGTTCCATGAGACTCAGGGGTGTCAATAGTGACACAGTGATTTCAATTTGATTCTTTGCTTTGTCTTGCCATGAACAGTCTACAACCTGTCCTTTCACTTTCTCTTCAGCAGAACTTCTCATACCATCTAACCAACAGACAATTTTATCAAATTGCTATTCTGTACCTCTCCCTCAATCCCTATTATTGGTTGTGACATCATTGCTAAATATGCTAGAAACAGTTTAATACACAGTATACAATGATATGGTACCTTGTTCCAGTATTTGAGTATTTGCTGTTATTTCTTTCTGTTCCATCTCTCAATTTCAGAACAAAAGTAATTTTTGTGCTACTAATAGAAATTAAAGCTCAGCTTTACACTAGACCAGTTTATTTTTCTTTAAAAAATTGTTCATTGTGTTCATTTTCTGAAATCTGTCCTTTCTTTTTTGATCTATCACTTGGTCTTCTAATCAATATATACCCTCTTCTTGTCTCCTGCAACTACTTTTCTTAAGTAACTTGAGTTCTCTTAACTCAATCATATATCTAAGCAAGTTTCTTTTTAATACTTTTTTATACTCTTTTCACTGTTTATTCCAGCTATTCCTCTCCCTTCCTTGCCTCTTCACTGTTTATTTCTGCTTCCTCTTATGAAACCAGTATCTCCAAAACTTCACATTTTCCACAGGCATAAAAAGTGCTCATCTACAGTGGTCATGTTAAGTCAGGGGAGACAAGAGTTTAAATGATCAAGTAAGGAGCCAGATGCAGGAAGCTGAGCACACAAGAAATGAACAGATCAGGGGCCAAGAAAACAATAAGGATGAGGCTACATAGAGAAGAGACCAAGTCAAGGAGTCAATTGTCCATGAAAACAGTCAACAACCAAGAGATCTGGAGAGAAATATGGATGCCTAAATGTCCTATTAAAAATAGTCAGTCAGAGAAGCTTCCAGGAAGATGGTGGAAGAGTAAGATGCAGAGATCACCTCCCTCCCCACAGATACACCAGAAATACATCTACACGTTGAACAACTCCTACAGAACACCTACTTAATGCTGGCAGAAGACCTCAGACCTCCCAAAAGGCAAGAAACTCCCCACGTACCTGGGTAGGGCAAAAGAAAAAAAGAATAAACAGAGACAAAAGGATAGGGATGGGACCTGCACCAGTGGGAGGTAGCTGTGAAGGAGGAAAGGTTCCCACACACTAGAAGCCCCTTCGCGGGCAAAGACTGTGGGTGGTGGAGGGGAAAAGCTTCGGAGCTGCAGAGGAGAGCACAGCAGCAAGGGTGCGGAGGGCAAAGCGGAGAGTTTCCCGCACAGAGGATCGGTGCCGACTGGCACTCACCAGCCCGAAAGGCTTGTCTGCTCACCCGCCGGGGCGGGCGGGGCTGGGAGGTGAGGCTCGGGCTTCCGTTGGAGCGCTGGGAGAGGACTGGAGTTGGCGGTGTGAACACAGCCTGCAGGGGGTTAGTGTACCACGGCTAGCAGGGAGGGAGTCAGGAAAAAGTCTGGACCTGCCGAAGAGGCAAGAGACTTTTTCTTCCCTCTTTGTTCCTGGTGTGCGAGGAGACGGTATTAAGAGCGCTGCTTAAAGGAGCTCCAGAGACAGGCGTGAGCCGCGGCTACAAGCGGGGACCCCAGAGACAGGCATAAGACGCTAAGGCTGTTGCTGCCGCCACCAAGAAGCCTGTGTGCAAGCAGAGGTCACTATCCACACCCGCCTCCCGGAGAGCCTGTGCAGCCCGCCACTGCCAGGTTCCCGGCATCCAGGGACAACTTCCCCAGGAGAACGCATGGCACGCCTCAGGCTGGTGCAACGTCACGCCGGCCTCTACTGCCGCAGGCTCGCGCCGCACTCCATGCCCCTCCCTCCCCACGGCCTGAATGAGCCAAATTACCCGAAGCAGCTGCTCCTTTAACCCCGTCCTGTCTGAGCATTAACCCCGTCCTGTCTGAGCAATAAGACGCACTCCAGCGACCTACACGCAGAGGTGGGGCCAAATCCAAAGCTGAACCCTGGGAACTGTGAGAACAAAGAAGAGAAAAGGAAATCTCTCCCAGCAGCCTCAGATGCAGCGGATTAAATCTCCACAATCAACTTGATGTACCCTGCATCTGTGGAATACCTGAATAGACAACGAATCATCCCAAATTGAGAAGGTGGAATTTGAGAGCAAGATTTATGATTTTTTCCCCTTTTCCTTTTTTTGTGAGTGTGTGTGTGTGTGTGTGTATGCTTCTGTGTGAGATTTTGTCTGTATAGCTCTGCTTCCACCATTTGTCCTAGGGCTCTATCCGTCCGATTTTTTTTTAAATTTTTTTTCCTTAATAATTACTTGTTATTTAAATTATTTTATTTTATCTTACTTTATTTTACTTTATCTTCTTTCTTTCTTTCTTTCCTTCCTTCCCTCCTTTAGACAACGAACCATCCCAAATTGAGGAGGTGGACTTTGAGAGCAAGATTTATGATTTTTCTGCTTTTCCTCTTTTTGTGAGTGTATGTAGATGCTTCTGTGTGAGACTTTGTCTGTACAGCTTTGCTTTCATCATTTGTCTTAGGGTTCTATCCATCTGATTTTTTTTTTATTTTCTTAATAATTATTTTTTATTTTAATAACTATTTTATTTTATCTTTCGTTATTTTATTCTAATTTATCTTCTTTCTTTTTTCCTTCCTTCCCTTCTTCCTTCCTTCCTTCCTCCCTCCCTCCCTCCCTTCTTTCTTTCTTTCTTTCTTTCTTTCTTTCTTTCTTTCTTTCTTTCTTCTTCTACTAATAAAGACTCTTGGTGCTGCAGCCAGGAGTCAGTGCTGTGCCTCTGAGGTGGGAGAGCCAACGTCAGATGCACTGGTCCACAAGAGACCTCCCAGCTCCACGTAATATCAAATGGTGAAAATCTCCCAGAGATCTCCATCTCAACACTAGCAGCCAGCTTCACTCAACGACTAGCAAGTTACAGTGCTGGACACCCAATTCCAAACAACTAGCAAGACAAGAACACCAGCCCACCTGTTAGCAGAGAGGGTGCCTAAAATCATACTAAGTCCACAGACACCCCAAATCACACCAATAGAAGACAGAAACACACACAGCAGTTGAAGGAGCAAGATAAAAACCCACCAGACCTAACAAATGATCAGGAAATAGGCAGTCTCCCTGAAAAAGAATTCAGAATAATGATAGTAAAGATGATCCAAAATCTTGGAAATACAATAGACAAAATGCAAGGGACTTTTAACAAGGACCTAGAAGAACTAAAGATGAAGCAAGCAATGATGAACAACACAATAAATGAAATAAAATCTAACAGCCATGAAAGGGGAAATCGAAAGTAACACATTCATAGTAGGGGACTTTACCTCCTCACTTTCACCAATGGACAGATCATTCAAAATGAAAATAAATAAGGAAACACAAGCTTTAAATGATACATTAAACAAGTTGGACTTAATTGGTATTTATAGGACATTCCATCCAAAAACAACAGAATACACATTTTTCTCAAGTGCTCATGGAACATTCTCCAGGATAGATCATATCTTGGGTCACAAATCAAGACTTGGTAAATTTAAGAAAATTGAAATTGTATCAAGTATCTTTATGGACCACAACTCTATGATACTAGATATCAACTACAGGAAAAGTTGATCAGAAGTAAATGAAAAAGAAATGAAGGAAATGATAACAAAGATCAATTAAACAAAAAACTGATTCTTTGAGAAGATAAACAAAATTGATAAACCGTTAGCCAGACTCATCAAGAAAAAAAGGGAGAAGACTCAAATCAATAGAATTAGAAACTAAACTCTTAGAGGAAAACATAGGCAGAACACTCTATGACATAAATCACAGCAAGATCCTTTTTGACCCAATTCTTAGAGAAATGGAAATAAAAACAAAAATAAACAAATGAGACCTAATGAAACTTCAAAGCTTTTGCACAGCAAAGGAATCCATAACCAAGACCAAAAGACAACCCTCAGAATGGAAGAATATATTTGCAAATGAATCAATGGACAAAGGATTAACCTCCAAAATTTATAAGCAGCTCATGCAGCTCAATAACAAAAAAACAAACAACCCAATCCAAAAATGGGCAGAAGACCTAAAAAGACATTTCTCCAAAGAAGATATACAGACTGCCAACAAACACTTGAAAGAATGCTGAACATCATTAATCATTAGAGAAATACAAATAAAAACTACAATGAGATATCATCTCACACCAAACAGAATGGCTATCATCAAAAAATCTAGAAACAATAAATGTTGGAGAGTGTGTGGAGAAAAGGGAACACTCTTGAACTGCTGGTGGGAATGTGAATTGGTACAGCCACTATGAAGAACAGTATGGAAGTTCCTTAAAAATCTACAAATAGAACTACCGTATGACCCAGCAATCCCACTACCTGGCATATACCCTGAGAAAACCATAATTTAAAAAGAGTCATGAACCAATCTGTTCATTGCCGCTCTATTTACAATAGCCCGGAAATGGAAACAACCTAAGTGTCCATCATCGGATGAATGGATAAAGAAGATGTGGCACATATATACAATGGAATATTACTCAGCCATAAAAAGAAATGAAATTGAGCTATTTGTAATGAGGTGGATAGACCTAGAGTCTGTCATACAGAGTGAAGTAAGTCAGAAAGAGAAAGAGAAATACCATATGCTAACACATATATATGGAATTTAAGAAAAAAAAATGTCATGAAGAACCTAGGGGTAAGACAGGAATAAAGACACAGACCTACTAGAGAATGGACTTGAGGATATGGGGAGGGGGAAGTGTAAGCTGTGACAAAGCGAGAAAGAAGCATGGTCATATAAACACTACCAAACATAAGGTAGATAGCTAGTGGGAAGCAGCTGCATAGCACAGGGAGATCAGCTCGGTGCTTTGTGACCGCCTTCCGGGGTGGGATAAGGAGGGTGGGAGGGAGGGAGACGCAAGAGGGAAGAGATATGGGAACATAAGTATATGTGTAACTGATTCACTTTGTTATAAAGCAGAAACTAACACACCATTGTAAAGCAATTATACTCCAATAAAGATGTAAAAAAAAAAAAGGTCAGTCAGTAGAATGTCTCCAGGGACAGAGATAAGAGGTCCGACAACACTGATGTTTCAATGAGTCCTCAGCTAAAAGAGTCCCTTGTGCTGAAGCCTCTTTTGCCTCAGTCTTGGTTGCCTACATTCCTCCTTGCATGCCAGTCAGATTTCATCCTTGCCCATCAGTGACTGGACAATAGGCCAGATTTGGATGAAGCTGTCCTGAAGATAGCAATCTGATGTGCAGGAGCCTTTTAAGAACAGAACCAATGCTCTCAAGATAGGAAGAATGAATATTCCATAATATTTATTTAATCAGACATTTTCCTGCTTTGATAAATTCAGATACCACCTTAATAAATGAAGAGCGGGATTATAGTTTTGGATATAACTGCATTAGAGAAGTTAGAATCTTGAATTTCCCTTCAAAAATAAACTATTCTCAGAGTGTGGCCAAGATGATAGAGTGTGAAGACCCTGAGCTTCTCCAAGGGCTAACCAAAATTTCAACTACTTACAGAGTAACTGTTGAAAAAGACTGGAATCTAGTAGAAAAGATCTTCTATAACTGAAGATATAAACAAGGCACCACAACCAAACAGGTGGGGATGGGGTGGAGATGCAGTATAGTCAAGACCCATACACCTAGGTGTACAAACCACAAAAAGGAGGATAATTACAATTGCAGAATTTCTCCCCAAAGAATGAGGGGTACAAGCCCCACATCAGGAGCTCCAGCTCAGGGGTCCTACACCAGGTAGACAAGCCCCCAGAACACTTGGCTTTGAAAGCCAGCAGGGCTTACTTTCAGGAGAGCCAGAGGGCTGAGGGAAATAGAGACTCCACTCTTAAAGGCTACACACAAAATCTCACACACTCCAGGACCCAAGGAAGAAGTAACAATTTGAAAGGAGCCTGGGTCAGACCCACCTGCTGATCTTGGAGAGCCTCATTGAGAGGCAGGAGACAAATGGAGCTCACCCTGGAGACAGAGACACTGGCAGCAACAATTTCGGCATTCTCATTCTACCATGAGGACACTTGCCAACACCATTTTGGAATCTTTCTTTTAGCTTATTAGTGCCAGGATCTGGTGCCATCCACCAGCCTGTCTGCACCATTACTGGGACAACTCAGGCCAAGCCGAGCAACTGGTAAGGAAGGGACACAACCTACCCACTAGCGGGTCTTCTGCCTTAAAACCCTCTGAGCCCCAAAGTGCCCTGGGACCCGACCCTATAAACGAGTGCACCAACAATAGTCTTGAGATTCACAGGGCCTCGTACCAAGCTATGCCCACCAGCAGGTGGGCAGCAGACCCAGGACCAGCTTCACACACCAGTGGGAAGACACCAGTCCAAGCACCTCTGGGCTCTAGCCCCACCCACTAGAGGGCTGACACACCAACTCCAGGACACTCAGATGCAGTCAGAGACCCTGGGACCCATTTTCACCCACCAATGAGCCTGCACTGGCCCCAGGAACTTCCTGAGCCTAAGTCCTTCCCAGTATGGGGTTGATGCCAGATCTGGGATCCCTAAGCCCTGTAGCCCAAGGCCCCAGGATCTGGCTCCATCCACCAGTGGGGCTGGCATTAGCCCCAGGACCCAGCCTCAAACACCAGTTAGAAAGCATCAGCTCTGGGTTACCCTGGGCCCTGGCCCTGGCCACCAGTGAGTGGACACTAGGCCCAGGACCACCACAGCCTGCCATGTCAGGACTCAGGCCACCCACCAGCAGGGCAACGTTAGGTCTGATACACCTTGGATCTCTCACCCAGCCACCCTGGGATCCATCCCCATTCACCAATGGGCCAACACTAGCCTCAGGACACCTTAGGCTGTGCAACCAGCCACCTTGTGACCAGACCCCCCTCCCACCAGTGCCCAGCAGCCTCTGCACAAGGCAGAGTCTGGCAACCAACTGGACTGGGGACCAGCCACACCTACCAGATTGCCCATAATAGTTTTCCCAGTACAACAGAAGGACCCACAGAGCCCACATAAGGGGCATCCCAAGAGCATATAGTTCTAGTGACCAGAGGGCAGTGCACTGCTGAGACACATAGGACATCTCCTACAAAAGGCAACTTCTCCAAGGTTGGGAAATATAACCAAATTACCAAATATATGGAAATAAAAACAGAGAAGTTGGCAAAATGAGGCAACAGAGAAACATGTTTCAAATGAAGGAACAAGTTAAAACCACAGAAGATGAATGAAGTAAAGTGGAGGCAGGCAATCTACTTGATAAAGAGTTCAAGGTAACATTTGTAAAGATGTTCAAACAACTCAGGAGAAAATTGGATGAGGAAAATGAGAAATTAGAAGTGTTTAATAAAGAGTTAGAAAGCATAAAGAACCAAACAGAGATGCAGAATACAATAACAGAAATTAAAAATACACTAGAAGAAATCAACAATATATCAGATAATACAGAGGAGTGGATTGGTGAGCTGCAAGACAGAGTAGTGGAGATGAACAGAAAAAAAAGTAAAAAGGAATAAAAAGAAATGAGGGCAGTTTAAGAGATTTTTGGGACAGCATCAAGCACACTAACATTCGCATTATTGGGGTCCCAAAAGGAGAAGAGAGAGGAAAAGGCAGAGAATTTATTTGAAGAAATAATAATTAAAACTTTCCCTATCCTAGGAATGGAAGCAGATAACATAGTCCAGGAAGCATAGAGACTTTCAAACAGAATTGCCCTAAAAAGTATCAACATGAAGACAAATTGTAATTAAAATGGCAAGAATTAAAGATAAGAGAGAATATTAAAGCAGCAAGGGAAAAGCAACTAATTACATACAGGCAACTTGAATAAGGTTACTGGCTAACTTTTTAGTAGAAATGCTGTAGGCCAGAAGGGAGTGGCACAATTTATTTAAAGTGATGAATAGGAAAAACCTACAACCAAGAGCATTCTACCTGGCAAGGGTTTAATTTAGATTTGAAGAAGAGATCCAAAGTTTTACAAGCATGCAAGAGCTAAAAGAGTTCAGCACCACCAAACCAACTCTAGACAAGAAATCTTAAAAGGACTTCTCTAAGTGGAAAAGAAAAAGTCACAACTAGAAATATGACAATTACAAAAGGAAAAATCTCATTGGTAAAGGCAAATATACATAGATCAATGAAACAGAATAGAGAGCCCAGAAATAAACCCACACCTATATGGGCAATTAATCTATGACAAAGGAGGCAAGAATATACCATGGGGAAAAGATAGCTTCTTCAATAAATGATGTTGAGGAAACTGGACAGCTATATGGAAAAGAATCAAACTGGACTATTCTCCACACCATGAACAAAAATAAATTCAAAATGGATTTAAGATTTAAATGTAAGACCTGAAACCATAAAGTTTCTAGAAGAAATCATAGTTATTAAGCTCTTTGGCATCAGTCTTAGTTATATAGTTATTATATATATATATATGTCTTAGTTATATATATATGTTATATATAACATATATACATAACTAAGACATATATATGTCTTATGTAAATATATATATATATATAATCTCCTCAGACAAGGGGAACTAATGCAAAGATAAACATATGGGACTACATCAAACCAAAAAGATTTAGCACAGCAAAGGAAACTACCAAGACAATTAAAAGTCCACCTACTGAGTTAGAGAAGATATTTGTAAACAGTATATCCAATAAGAGTTTAATATCCACTATATACAAAGAACTCATAAAACTCAACATCAAAAAAAAAACAACAACCCAATTAAAACTAGGCACAGGATCTGAATAGACATTTTTCCAAGGAAGATATATAGATGACCAACAGACACAGCAAAAGATGATCAATATCTTTAATCACCAAGGATGCAAATGAAAACCACAATGAGATATGACTTCACACTTGTTGGAATGGCTATTATCAAAAAGACAATAGGGCTTCCCTGGTGGTGCAGTGGTTGAGAGTCCGCCTGCCGATGCAGGGGACACGGGTTCGTGCCCTGGTCCGGGAAGATCCCACATGCCGTGGAGTGGCTGGGCTTATGAGCCATGGCCGCTGAGTTTAGGCGTCCGGAGCCTGTGCTCTGCAATGGGAGAGGCCACAGCAGTGAGAGGCCTGCGTCCCAAAAATAAATAAATAAAAGACAATAAATAACAAATGTAGATGAGGATATGGAGAAAATGGAGCCACTGTGCACAGTTGGTGAGAATGTAAACTGGTGCAGCCACTCTGGAAAACAGTATGGAGTTCCCACAAAAAATTAAAAATAGAACTACTATATGACCCAGTAATTCCACTCCTGGTTGTTTATCTGAAGAAAATTAAAACACTAATTAGAAAATATACACTCACCCCATGTTTATTACAGCATTATTTACAATAGCTGAGATATGGGAGCAACTGAAATGCCCATCAACAGATAAATGGATAAAGAAGTTGTGGTTAAAGGCAAATATACATAGATCAATGAAACAGAATAGAGAGCCCAGAAATAAACCCACACCTATATGGGCAATTAATCTATGACAAAGGAGGCAAGAATATACCATGGGGAAAAGATAGCTTCTTCAATAAATGATGTTGAGGAAACTGGACAGCTATATGGAAAAGAATCAAACTGGACTATTCTCCACACCATGAACAAAAATAAATTCAAAATGGATTTAAGATTTAAATGTAAGACCTGAAACCATAAAGTTTCTAGAAGAAATCATAGTTATTAAGCTCTTTGGCATCAGTCTTAGTTATATAGTTATTATATATATATATGTCTTAGTTATATATATATATATGTTATATATAACATATATACATAACTAAGACATATATATGTCTTATGTAAATATATATATATATATAATCTCCTCAGACAAGGGGAACTAATGCAAAGATAAACATATGGGACTACATCAAACCAAAAAGATTTAGCACAGCAAAGGAAACTACCAAGACAATTAAAAGTCCACCTACTGAGTTAGAGAAGATATTTGTAAACAGTATATCCAATAAGAGTTTAATATCCACTATATACAAAGAACTCATAAAACTCAACATCAAAAAAAAAACAACAACCCAATTAAAACTAGGCACAGGATCTGAATAGACATTTTTCCAAGGAAGATATATAGATGACCAACAGACACAGCAAAAGATGATCAATATCTTTAATCACCAAGGATGCAAATGAAAACCACAATGAGATATGACTTCACACTTGTTGGAATGGCTATTATCAAAAAGACAATAGGGCTTCCCTGGTGGTGCAGTGGTTGAGAGTCCGCCTGCCGATGCAGGGGACACGGGTTCGTGCCCTGGTCCGGGAAGATCCCACATGCCGTGGAGTGGCTGGGCTTATGAGCCATGGCCGCTGAGTTTAGGCGTCCGGAGCCTGTGCTCTGCAATGGGAGAGGCCACAGCAGTGAGAGGCCTGCGTCCCAAAAATAAATAAATAAAAGACAATAAATAACAAATGTAGATGAGGATATGGAGAAAATGGAGCCACTGTGCACAGTTGGTGAGAATGTAAACTGGTGCAGCCACTCTGGAAAACAGTATGGAGTTCCCACAAAAAATTAAAAATAGAACTACTATATGACCCAGTAATTCCACTCCTGGTTGTTTATCTGAAGAAAATTAAAACACTAATTAGAAAATATACACTCACCCCATGTTTATTACAGCATTATTTACAATAGCTGAGATATGGGAGCAACTGAAATGCCCATCAACAGATAAATGGATAAAGAAGTTGTGGTGTGTATACAATGGAATATTACTCAGCCATAAAAAGAATGAAATCTTGCCATTTGCAACAACATAGTTAGACCTAGAGGGTACTATGCTAAGTGAAATGTCAGGCAGACAAAGACAAATACTGTATGATTTCACTTATATGTGAAATTTAAAAACAACACAAATGGGGCTTCCCTAGTGGCACAGTGGTTGAGAGTCCACCTGCCGATGCTGGGGACATGGGTTCGTGCACCGGTCCAGGAGGATCCCACATGCCGCAGAACGGCTGGCTCTGTGAGCCATGGCCGCTAAGCCTGTGCGTCCGGAGCCTGTGCTCCGCAATGGGAGAGGCCACAACAGTGAGAGGACCGCAAAAACAAACAAACAAAAAAACACAAATGAACAAACATAAAAAGCAGAAACAGAGTTATAGATACAGAGAACCAACAGGTGGTTGCCAGAGAAGAGAGAGGTAGGGGGAGAAAAGAAAACGATGAGGGAGATAAGAGTTACAAACTTCCAGTTGCAAAATAAATGAGTCAGGATATGAAATGTACAGTGTGGGAAATATAGTCAATAACTATGTAATATCTTTTTATGTTGACATATCATAACTAGACTTATCATGGTGATCATTTTGAAAAGTATAGAAATATTGAATCACTATGTTGTGTAACAAGAACTAACACAGTGTTGTAGGTCAATTACACTTCAAAACCCAAACAAGCAAACTTACAAACTGATAGAAAAGGAGATCAGATTTGTGGTTACCAGGTGCCAGGGGAGGGGGAGAGGCAATTAGATGAAGGTGGTCAAAAGGTACAGACTTCCAGTTACAAGATAAATAAGTACAAGGGATGTAATCACAATGTGAGGAATATACTCTTAACTTTCATATACTTACATATGAAAGTTAAGAGAGTGAAACCTAAGAGTTCTCATCACAAGGAAATTTTTTTTTTCTATTTTTTAAATTTTGTGTCTATATAACCTGATGGATGATCACTAAACTTATTTTGATAATCATTTCATGATGTATGTAAGTCAAACCATTATGCTGTACACCTTAAGCTTATACAGTGTTGTATATCAATTATATCTCAATAAAACTGGAAGGAAAAAAAAGAAATAAAAAAAAAAAAGAAACCACTCTTCCCAACCCCTATCCAAACAAAGCTGTGTTATCATTAAAGTATGTTGTCCTGCAAAGTGAGCTGGCAACTCCAAAGCCCTAACTCTATTTACCTCTCATTTATTCAAGGCCACCATAGTGATTTTTAAAATATTGTGAAAATAACAAGTGAATTTAACTTCATATTTATCAAAATACTCTGTTTTTGGAGCTGTAGTTTTTTTTTTACATCCCACAATATCTCCCTCCTATTTCTAATGTAAGAAGTCTTTATTAAATGTTTAATGAGTTTATTGTTTTAAACTATTTTCATTGTGAAATATTTCAAAAAATTGCACAAAAATGTATTGCTCAATGAAACAAGTGGATAAACTCCATTCAGGTAATAAAACAGAAGGCTTATGACTGCCTAAAGCCTCCCCGTCCACAATGTCCCTCTCCCTTACTGCTCCCTCACTCCCCCTTGAGAAAAAGCTTGCTAACCCCTGCTTTATAGCATTCTATCCTTTGACACACAAAATTATCAATCTGTACTATTATTATTATTTTTTTTTTTAATTTTTTTTTAGTTTTTTGCCATACGCGGGCCTCTCACTGTTGTGGCCTCTCCCCTTGCGGAGCACAGGCTCCGGACGCGCAGGCTCAGCGGCCATGGCTCACGGGCCCAGCCGCTTCGCGGCATGTGGGATCTTCCTGGACCGGGGCACAAACCCGCGTCCCCTGCATCGGCAGGCGGACTCTCAACCACTGCGCCACCAGGGAAGCCCTGTACTATTATTGACAAAACATTTGTGTTGTTTTTATGTTGGGTCTAGTATGAATAAAACCATCATGAGCATTCTTGTACCTGTCTCATGAGGTACATATTGTTGGGTGTAGATTCAGATGAGTGTCTAAAACTTTTGTAAATAATGCCAAAAAGTTTTTATAAGTGGTTGTGCTCATTAATGTTTCCAACAGCAGTGTATAAGAGAACTCAGGGCTCTTCTTCCTCTGTAATGAATTTTAAGAATATGATGTGTGTACAGGGACATCTAATTTGGGGTTTAACTTCAGGTGTTTATTTATTTATTTATTTATTTATATTATTGAGATACCTTCTTTTTTTTTAACATCTTTATTGGGGTATAATTGTTTTACAATGGTGTGTTAGTTTCTGCTTTATAACAAAGTGAATCAGTTATACATATACATATGTTCCCATATCTATTCCCTCTTGCGTCTCAGTGCCCATTCCAGACTCTGGCCCAATTTTTATTATGTTGCCTCTTCCTTATTTATTTGTAGATCTTCTATATTCTGGATTCATACCCTGTTCAATAGTTATACATATGTAAATATCTTCCATTTGGTGCTTTTAAGAGAAGTTCTTAATATTAATGTAGTTATACTTCATATTTTCCTTTATGTATTACACTTTCTATAGAGTATAAAAAGTTTTTTTCTGCCTAAAAAATCTTGACAGTACATAATATTTTCTAATATAACTTCTTGAAGCTTTATTTTTTAAACTTTGATATTTAAAACTACTATCCACCTGACATTGATTTTTGTATATAGCATGAGGTAGAGATTAAGGTTTATTAAAAAAAAAATACATATATCTAATTCTTCTAGTGATATTTATTAGAGGATTATCATTTTCCTCACAGATCTGCAGTGCTAATTTGATTTTAAATCAAACATTCATATACACAAGTATAGGCCAGTAAACTGACAGAATCTACAACAGATAAATATATTTATATATTACTATCTAACAATTATACTTCTAGGTATATAAAAGAAGTGTATAAAAATATTTCAAAGCAATATTGCTTATAATAGACCAAAAGTAGAAATATGCAAAATGATCATCAACAGTAGAATGGATAAATACATTCTACAAATTTATTTAGCACAAATATCCTACAATGAAAATAAAAAGTGATGAACTACAGTTACGTATTTCAGGAACAAATCTTAAGAATATAACGTTGGGCAAAAAAGTCTGAAAAAAATATATATGTATATATATACTGAATTATTCCTTTATTTAAGATATAAAAACAAGCAAAATGAATTCTGTTGTTAAAATTAAAAAATAGTTACTCTGGGGAGAATAGAGTAGATAGTGATGAATGGGAAAGAAGGGAGGGAGGAACTTTGAATTACTGATAATTCAAATTCAAATAATGTTCTGTTTCCTTACTGCATTGTTTTCATGTGGTTGGTTCAGTTGATGAAAATTAATTAATCTGATTGCTTACAATGTATACATTATTTTTCAGTATATATGCTATGTGTTAGTAAAAGGTTTACTTAAAAATTAATAAAGTTATAAAAACCACATGTTTATGTTGACATGGTATCTATTGATTTGCTTTGTGATGTAGATGAAAGAACACAAGAAAATCCGCAGAATATGAGGCTTTTATTGTGGCTTTGTCATTAACTAGTTTGCAAACTTAAAATAAAGTCCTTTGACCTCTCTGGATTGTTGTTTTCCAATCTGTAGAGTAAAAAGCATTGGACCTTCAATAGGCACTTCCAGAAACTATATTCTGAAATTACATTTACCTGGATAACTAGAGCTGAGTTGCACACCTTTATGCCTGTCCTTATGAGAACTCTAATTTTTATTTCTTATGCTTTCCCTGTTGATTTTATTGTTGGCCTATCTCTATGGACTTTCCCCATAATAGCTTTCATCTTAGAATAATCAAAAGCTAGTTTGAAAAAAAAAAAAGGCAAAACTGCTTCAGTGTTTCTCATTGGCATGTGTGACTGACCATCTGGTTGCATTCACAAAAATGGCAAGATGACGCTTTCTCAATCTTATTAATTCAGTGCATGTTTTTCTTTGAGATGTTGGATAATCATATTCAATTCCAACTTTCCTGTCAACACTCATGGGGAACATTTGGCCCTTTTATGTCATAGCATATGCCCATACCTTCACTATTTCTTAACGATGGGGCAGGGTTTTTTACACTAGAGGATGCCTTTTAAGCACTTCAATATTAACCTTTATACAGAGATCTCCTCTATTCATTACCATGATTTAGAGCTATGCATCCATCCAAACACCAAGATTAATATCTTCTCTCATGCCCTTATACCTGCTTTAGAAGTGCAATAACTTTCTGTCTTATGGCCCCCAATTTCTCCTTGATCCAATCCATCTTATACTATGCTAGCACATTAATCTTCCCAAAACACAACTTTCAAAACTCTTCAGTAACTCAGATATTTTACTTTATATTAGATCTCCTAAAATTTTATCAAGCAAAAGAATCACTATCGGGTAGTTTTAAAAGGCAAATTCTGTGTCCCCTACTTGAGATGTTGATTTAGTTGGTCAAGAGTAAGGCCCAGAAATCTATACCTGTTTGCCTGTTCAATTTGGAGGAAAGTGGGAAACTCAGGACTATTTCAGACAATTTTACATATATTTCTCTGCCCTATGTAAATGAAGAAATAACTGTGTAAAAATGAGCTTTGTGCTTTGGCCAAACTTTCCACAACACTGAATCAGTGTGTTGCCAAGAAGCCATCCCCCACAGCAGGATCCTTTAGATAACTTTAGAACTTTCTCTTAGCTACTATAGTAAAATTTGACCTGACTTGGAACATAGTAAGAAAAGGCTAAAATCAACAAAGATTTTTACAGCATGGGCTATTCACAGCTTGTTTCTCAGAGGTTAAGATAGGAAACTTTGGACAATTTCCCAAAAAGTGGCAGGTGTCAAACAGCTGCTATCTGGAGCGCCTCAGAAACTCCTTCAGAATAGCCTTTCAGAAAGAATCAAAAGTTGATCTGACAGTACTAGAGGAGGTTAAAAAATCCCTCAGAGCTATACAGGAGGAATCACTGTAGCTCCGGGAATAATGGAATAGTGAATGGAAGCTCCATTATAGATCAGCAGAGAGACATTAGTAAAATTATAATTTATTGTTTGGAGATGTCCAGTCCCACATGTCTGCATCCAAGGAAATTACCCACATTGAATACACACGCTCTTGTCTCATATGGAGCAGGGAAATAATAGATGGGGAAAAAGGTATTTAACTATAAACTCAATGAGAAAGGAGAACTAGATTTCCTATAAAGAAATGTGTAAGAATGGGAATGATCAAGAAGTATCATATTATTTTGCCTATATCATCTATGCCCAATTTTTTTCCTCTAGCCACTTAATACTCTGCAACCAAATAATAATTAGTTCTTGTTCTGCACATTCTTGCTATTTCATTCCTTCTTGTATTTACATAAGCTCTTCCTTCTGCCTGGAATTCCAAACTGAGTGCTTACTCAATCCTTCAGATCCCAGCTCAGGCTCTTCATTCTCAATCTAGCCCTCTTGGATCTACTAGGAATAATTCATAGTTTTCTTCTCTTTAACTCTCTGCTAATATCTTGGCATACATATACTTTTATTGTACTACATAAAATACCATACTAGGATCATTCATTTTCCCCACCAGACTGACTCTTATGGTTATCGCCTGAGTCTTTATAATCTGTATATCCCTCATGTATGAAAACAGAGCATGTTGAATTAAATAGTATTGAAATAATTGAGAGAGGGGTAGAAGATTCTTCATGGAACATCCAAACAGTAACTGTGTGTTCAGTTTATAGCTAAAAGGGTAACCCTGAGGGAGAAACATAAATGTTGTATCTTCTACAATGGCTAAGAAAGGGACATATAGGTGGTTTTCAAAAACTGACTGACTATCTGATTGATTGGTTATGGTACAAAACATCATTGTGAGTTCAGTTAAATTGGCCAGAGAATAAAAAAATAAATAAAGGGTTTATTGATCAATGTGACTATTTTGATTCATTGTGTTACTAAACTAAAATATACATTTAGTCAGAAAGGATAAAATTGTTAAAGCTTTCATGTTAAGATAATAACAGCTATGTATATTGATCACTTAGAATAGACTGGATACCATGATAAATATTTCATGTGCATTATCTCATTTAATACTCACAATAATCTGATGATGTAGGTGCTGCTAATATCTTCATTTGGGGGAAATTGAGGTTTAGTATGGTTGCATAATTCTAACAAGAACATGTAGATGAAGCAAACACTGGTGGGGTTTGCCACCAAGAAATGTTGACTAAAAACTACACAAAGTAATTATATCATACAGTGTATCACAGGATGAAGTTATCAGGAAGAAATGTAAGGCCTAATGTAAATTATACATTTTTTCAACAATCAAATTAAATTTTATTATTAAAATGCTCTTTGAAAACTTTTAGTAAGTTTAAATGAAATTATTCTTTCAGATGTTTTAACTTATTAAAAATTAATTTTGTGAATTTCATTTTCAAATATACACTTGTGTTTAAAGGACAGATGACAGAAGACATTACTAAATGACCAATTTTAAGATATATCTGTACTGGAACTGATATTCTAATAACAAATTTCCCTTCATCTTGTATAGGAAAACCCATAAAAATGCCCTTCTGGCTGGTACATACTGACTATGCACAGATAACCAAAATAACTTGTCTCTTTATCTTATCCTCCCAAAGAAAACAAATAAAAGTATGGAGTTCCTCCAAGCCCTTGGGCTCCAGTTGATTTTCTCAAGCTAAATGAAATGGGAAAGCGTGACAGAAAAAAATGGGCTATGTCATTTTCTGTGGCATTTACCAAGGGAGATCCCTAAGTCAGAGATTGTAAATGAACTGAGTCCTCTTAATATGAGCATACATCTAACAGTGCCAAGCTCACAGACTTGAATTCCCATAACTGCTCTATTCCTTCCTTCATCTTCATGAAGAAATCTAACTGATATTCATTGACTGGAATAAAAACAAACTCACTTAATTCCTCACTCTACATGACAAGTAAATTCCAAAGTATCACACAACTAGTCAATTTTTATTAATCCTAACCAGAGAATTTAAAGTTGAAGCTAAAATCTTATATTGGCAACATTAGCAAAAAAGATTAATAAAGAAAAATATTTCATCCAACTGGTCAGTTGGCTCCATTCTACACAAAGTTTTAGATTTGAAATCATTCATGAGTAATTATTTGGTAGCATTTCTGTTGACACAGTTATGGAGAAGGATTTTTTGGTAACATCTTCATTTTAATATAATTTCAAACTTAGAGAAAAGTTGTAAGAATAATACAAGTAATTCCCACATAACCTTTATAGAGAGACACCAATTGCTTGCATTCTACCCCATTTACCTTTTCATTTAATTAAATACAAATGGCACATCTAAGTTTTCACTTCCAGTAGAGACAATGCTTTTTACCCCTAACTTCTTTTATAAGTCTATCTCTGGTGACGTACATTGGCTGCCCAGGTCTCATCTAGCTCCTGCATATTTGACAACCCCCAAATAAGTATGATCATGAAAGATTTGTTTCCTTAGTTACCCATCTGTAATTGCACTTGGCATCTGGTCTTCCTCGACTAGGAAAGCTAACCACTTCACACTCATTTCTAAAACAGAGCACAATCTCTCCCCACTTCCCAATCCAAGCTCCATGTGCATGCTTTATCTTGATTAATAGAAGCAGTGATTAAAACATTTAATCCAAGTTATAACCAACTATTAATTAGGTGATTCTTTACATCTCTGTCTCTTTCACTTTCCACATTTTTCTGAGAATTGAAACCCCTTTCCCTCAGGTTTATATTTATCTCTCCATCACCACTTTTACTATCTAAAATAAAGCTATCTCTGCATCTCACTAGGACTTGAAATAAATAGCCTTCTATGCATTTCCCTTATAAATAATCATATATATATATATA
>NW_020175440.1:416491-420367 GCF_003031525.2 Neophocaena asiaeorientalis asiaeorientalis | reverse complement strand
ATATATATATATATATATATTCTTTTTAATATTCTTTTCAGGAATATTAATACAGGAACCACATGTATTATCTCACTTCAGCTATCCTAAAACTCTCCAGGAATGGACCATCATGTGCTACTAATAGTCCCACTGTACAGGCAAGAAAGTGAAGATAAGCCATTTTCTTGGTCTTACAAACACAGTGGGTCCATCACCAAGAGTCAGTCCTGGATGTACTAATCCAGAGCTTGAGTTATTAAACCTTTCACAGTTATGAAATATATAATACAATTTAGTCCTTGTATTAGAAGCGAAGAATTTTCTTCTTGCCAAATAGCAATGTCCTTGACCTTTCTCTATATTCATGAAATAGAGGTCTGTGGTTCAAAAAATGGCTCTCAGATCTCTAAACATTTTTTCTAATAGCTTTATCATCCCTTCAACTTTTTACTTGTTCTGACCTACCCAGTCAAGGCAGAATTTTTTAAGCTCAAGATTGTTTCATATGTGAGTAGCTGTCATTCAGATCCTGGTTCTGAATGACTCATCCAGACCTTTAAATTATTCAACTCAATGTTTTCATTATTACTGTAAATAATAAACTGAATGGCTCTTCAAAACACTCAGCTACTCTTTGCTATACCAGGGGAGTCCCTCAGGAAGGACTCAAGAGGGCAATCTGCAAAAGGTAAAGGGATTTTGCTATTCACACTAATTTTAGGGTCTTTGCACATACAGAATTCAGAAAAGGAGTTGAATTCAGCAAGACCCATTACTTTAAAATTGAATATTTGCATTCTAAATAGCAATTTAATCTAATTCCACCCCTAGTTCCCCCAAAATCGGTTTGTATATGCAGACACAACTTCAGTCTGATTTCTCAACAATTTCTCTATCCTCTTAGACTCTGAATGTGAGATAAAAACTTAGGGCCATCCACACTGAGAGCTCCCGTTTTATAGAACCCAGGTGAATGCAGTTATGATTTGTGTTTTTAACACTCCTTTTACCGCTCCCAGCCTTGTAAGCTTGAAATGATTATAGTAAGTAGTAATTCAACATTTCTACTGAAATTTGTTTGACGTTCTGAACAAAATTCTAAGAACTAAAGGGTTAGTTGAAAATGTATCCAGTATGAAAATATTGTAGGCTGCCAATTTCTTCACAGTCTCGTCAGTGTCTCCCAGAAAGTAGTAATTTATTTCTTTAACTCCTTCAGTAATGAAATGCGATTTGGGGAAACAGAGGAGTACTCACTAGAGTCCCTTGGGAACAAACAAGTATAACAGAAATTGAAATAATACAAGTTCTTTTTAGAGAGCTTTAAATTGGGCCATAGGAAGTTAGAGCTAGAAAGGGCTTTCAAGATAAGCTGACAGATATTTAATGGATAAATTGAGTTCCAGGGAAGAGAAAGGACGTGTGAGGGATAGAGCTAGGCACTAAGACTGCCAACTTCATTCTGTAACTCTGGGCTAATACTCATTATGCTCCCTGGGATGGAATGTGATGTTAAAACAAAGTAGGCAATGGCATCTCTGCCATGCCCAGGGCTTTATAAGAGAAATTCACCCTGATAAAGGGGAAGGCAGTCGATATAAGCTTTTCCTAATTCATTTTTTCTTTATCACACTAACTTCTATTATACTTAGGGCTAAGAAAATAATAATTAAATATGACATGTAATTTTAAAATTAACTAAATGTTCATTTCAATATGACAAAGTGATTTTAGTGTCAGCTCTAATATCCCTCTTCCCTGTCTTCATTGATCAAAAGTCCATTTATAAAACAGAAACATACAATGTTAATACTTCTTTCTCTGAGTGATAGGATTAAGGGTAATTTTAGTTTCTTGTATATACATTTTCTGCATTTTCCAAGTTTTCTGCAGTGAGTATGTGTTATTTTTTTCAAAAAATAAATTTAAAAAGAGTAAAAGAACTACCATTTAAGGAATATATTTAATAGGATCCCATACTAGTTTCCTGTTGGTGCTATAACAAATTACAAGAAACTCAGTGGCTTAACACAACACAAACTTATAATTCTGGAGGTCAGAAATCTAAGAGGAGTTCGCAGGGCCACACTGCTTCTGGAGGCTCTAAAAGAGAACAGACTTCCTTGCCCATTCCAGCTTTTACAGGCCACCTGTATTCCTTGTCTCATGGTTCCTTTCTCCATCATCAAAGCCAGCAGCATAACATCTTCAACTCTTTGTCTCTCCCTTTCTATCTATCACCTCTGTTTCCATCGTTATATCTTCTGTGACTCTCTTTTGATTCTCTAAGGACCCTTGTGATTACATTGGGCCCACCTGGATAATCCAGGATAATCTTCTCATCTCAATATCCTTAACTTAATCACATCTGCAGAATCTCCTTTGCCATGGAAGCTAACATATTCATGAGTTCCAAGGATCAGGATGTAGACATCGTTGGGGGCATTTATTCAGCCTACCATAGACCACTTTTATCAAGCTTTTTTAATTTTTTCCAAACATTCTCAATTTCTCTTTCATCTACTACCTCATGCCTGACATGCACACAAAAACACACACACGCACAAACACACACACACACAAACACACACACACGGTACATTTTTTATGTCTCTACAGAGTATATAAATATTCTGCTAAATATTATGCCAATTAACATTCTTGATCCTTTCCCCTCTGGATTTTAAACACTACTAATTTTTTTCTCTTTCTATCTCATTCTCTCTAAGTTTATTCAATGTTCAAAAATGAATCAAGCACCTACATGGCCCCAGACACTATGTTCTAAAGATAGAGTGGTGAACAACACAGATGTGAATCCTGCTCAGGGAACTTTCATAGTGATAGGAAGAGTGAAATAAACCTGTAGACAAATATATAAACAAAATAATCAGAGATTTGTCTAAATGCTAGGAGTAAAATAGACAGGATATAGTGAAAAAGTAATGAAGAGATGAATGACAGGGTCATCACTACAGTTCTTTCTAAAGGGTAAAATTGAGACTGAGACCTGAAATGAAAAAACAGTGTAGACTAAAACCAAAACAGATTGAAGCACTGTGGATAAAGACTGTTCTAAATCATTTCCTACAATATCTGCAAGAGATACCAGTATTGTTTAGTGGCATGCATACTGATTTGGGACTTGGGAGGCACAGAGAAATAATAGAGTTAATAGAGAAATAGCCCTCAGTTTCCTCATCCTGAATGTTAGGGAGTTGAATAATAAAATCAAATATTCTATAAATGTTTGATAAATATATGTAAAATTTCATTTCACATAGTTTTAGATGCACTATCCTTTGGGGTACTGGAAGTCAAAGGCATTTGACACTAATATAGTGCTTTATTTTGGTTGTATGTGTGTGTGTCTTTGTGTCTGATAAATGTTGATTCAGTAGAGTATTTCATTCCAGGAATTATCAAATAGGCCAATTGACTGAAAAATAATTACAAGTTTATTATGGCCATCTAAGTCCACATCATTATCATTTCTGAAATGAAGCTTCTGATTCCTTTGTGCTTCTAATAAAAGTGCAGGCACAGCCAAAGTTTATTGCTCTAATCAGACATGCTATCCACAAGCTGTGTTCATCCTTTTGCCACCTCTCAACACTGGGAAATTGTCTAACACTGCTGACTCCAATATGGTTTGGATTCTATTCAATACCCATGAAACCATTATAGATCATTCTTATTTGATCATAACAAGGCAGATCAGCCCATTTTTATAATAGTCATAAGTAGAAATAAATAACCAGTTTTGCCTGAATGAAATAAAATCAATACTTCTCCTTTGCAATATGATTCTCAGGAAGAAAATCCACAAATTTGTCTCATTTCTGAAGGTCTAGAGGCAAATCGCTCAGGGATATATGTATATATATATATATA
>NW_020175440.1:363486-416291 GCF_003031525.2 Neophocaena asiaeorientalis asiaeorientalis | reverse complement strand
TTTTTTTTTTCGGTACGCAGGCCTCTCACTGTTGTGGCCTCTCCCATTGCGGAGCACAAGCTCCAGGCGCGCAGGCTCAGCGGCTATGGCTCATAGGCCCAGCTGCTCCGCGGCATGTGGGATCTTCCTGGACTGCGGCACAAAACCCAAGTCCCCTGCATCGGCAGGTGGACTCTCAATCACTGCGCCACCAGGGAAGCCCAGGATATATATTTTTTTCAAGTCTACATGAAATGGGCCAAAGCACGCTATCCAGATTTTGCAGAGGCCCAACAAGCTCTTAGTGGCTCAACTTTATGTAATTTTTACGGATGATTACAACGGATATATATCCTCGTGTCCCTTAGAACAACACAATCTAACTCTTTTTCTATAACCAAGAATAACATAAAATGAGATTTCTCTTTCTGCCCACAATATGGAGATCGGGTGAGCAATCTGCTTATTCAATAAGGTATAATCACTGATAATGTTCTGACACATGATAAATGCAGTCATAGGAGCATGGCTATAAAAGTCATTCCTGGTATTTCTTTTTCCTCTTAAAACCCCGAAGTTTATGGTGGTAGTTATTGGGAAAATGTATACACCTTTCTCTCACAGGTATTCACCAATTTTTCTGATTCCTTTATGTACTTTTAATTAAAGTGTTAGATAATATAACAAATATAAATATAATTGAGCACCTTACTTTCTTAAGGAATAGATAAGAAGTAAAAGCCATAAGCTTTGAGGAATTAAAAACATATTCTTTCACCAAATGATTTGGCAAAAATAGAAATAAAGAAAAATACAATTTCAAGTATTTTCATGGTTTATACTTTTTTCAAAGAATTCAAAAAATGTGAGGAAGTTTACACATTGTTTAAGCACCAAATAAAAAGGCATATGGCCAATAAAACATATGATTTACTTTGTCAGGGCTTTTTACTTGTCTGTTTTTGTTTCTTGTTTGCTGATTATTAATATTATAGGAACAAATGTACAAAGGCAAGAGCATTTTTTAAAAATGTGCTATAAGGTCATGGACTAGAGTTTATCTGTAACAGTTGAGGCCGTCTCTTTTATCTGATTAGTTCTTGCAAAACAGCAGAACCACCAAGTTCCCAATTTTACCTACTAGAAAGTTAGCAATCCACTGTTTAGAAATACCATAAGCTTTTAAAAACTAGTTAGATGACATTAAATTAAATTACTTAGGTGTCATTAAGCACAACATCCATGAGACTTTTGAAACCTTTTGTCTTTAGTGCTAAACATGTGTGCAGCTATTTTTAAGAATAACTTCACATGTATAATTGTAGTAAGATGTACAATAGAGTCTGATTCTGAACTTTGCACTAAACATTAAGTCTTTAAGAGGAAGACACTCTTCCCCATGTTCCACTTCCACTACTAGATCCCATGGATATCAATGTTACCTCCTTGTGAGGCTGATATTTCCCTCATCTTCTTAAGTACCTGTTCATCAGTTCACACCTGCCTTGGGGTGAGGTAGAATATATGACTCTCTCATTTGCAACGTTAGGGAAAGGAAATATTGGAAGGAAGTACAGAGCACCCTTCCCTTGGTTATGGTAAAAGGACTGAATCGAAAGTTAGAATCCTGTGTTCTAATCCTGACTCTCTCCTTAACTGTAATGATGCTGGCTAATTTATTAATTTATCTTTACCTCACCCTTTTTATATATAACACAAAGAGATTGGACTAGATACTCTCCAAGCCTCTTTTCAGAATCTTTATGAATTCCCAATTTCAGTGCTCTTGACTAAAGTAGTTTCCTTCTCCCTTTCACATGTGAGTCATTTCATGTAAATAACCCAGAGCCGCACAACCCTTCACTGCTTGCCAGCTGTGCTGACCTTCATTTTATACTGCTTATGTCTGTATGACTGACTGGTTTGACTATTTGCAAGTCAGCTTCCTATCAACTCATCTTACCTTTGCAGTTGGCAACAGTCCAGTTGTTAAGACAACTGGAGTAACCTGACTGTGATATGGCCACTCTTTTGTTCCACTTTGGCACAAAACCAGCCTGTTGTTATGTGCCAAAGTGCTGCACAAAACAGCACTGCATCACTGCTCAGTGATGCAGATGAGCCTCATTCTTATAGTATTTAGCTCATAAATTTAACATTCTTAGACTTAGAGAAGATGATGGAGTACTACTGCCACTGAGAAGCTGCCCACCCATTTCCTCTTGTACAGGTAAGCCCAAAGGCAGGGCAGAGTGGCACCACCAAAGTCTAAGAGATGGTCCATTCTGAAGGAGGACCACCTGAACATTGTTCCACCTATATAGAAGCAGATACAAATATCCTCTCCCTGAAAAGCCAAGTCAACAGAGGAAATAAAAAGATGGTGGGTTTGATACCTGAAAAAAATCATGAAAAATGGAGGGAAAATACAATTAGATATTCAGTGTCTCAATGTTCATAATAAATTTCTACTTAACAAAAACAACAACAAAAATACATTTTTCTTGGAAAAGGGAGAGGGGTCAAATTAACACCATTGAATCAAGGTCAGAGTCAAGAAACAATTCATATTTATTGTAAAACTGATAACTTTTTATGAAGCTATATAGTTTTAGACGTCCTTTTGCAGAAGTTGCCCCTCCTGGTGGAAATAGTTTTTCTTATGAAATCAGTTGTAAGGATTGTTAATCTACCCATTCTGAGTACTACTGGACTGTAGACCATATTTTGAGAAACACTGTCACAAATAAATTGGACTTTTGGAACTGAAATAACAACTTTTAGATTGAATGTGTCAATGAAAAAATGTTGCCTGCCATATCAGTGAACAAAGTTTATTGCAGCCATCAAGCCATCACATTACAGCCAAACTAGTAGTGAGCCCTGAGGGAACTCAGGATTAAAATAGGATGCCCGCCATCGAGCAATCAGCCACTGCAACCACCGCCAGCAGTGCACCCTAGGAGAATTGGGATAGGAAAACAAAGGATACTGACCCCAGATAGCTGATAGCTGAGGTGAACATCAAAGGAATAATTTCAATAAACCCAGACTCTTGCTTCTTCCCATCATAGAAAAGTACTAAATTCATTAACTTGATATACTGGTTTTCTCTTTTTTTTTTTTTTTTTACATTTTATTGGAGTATAATTGCTTTACAATGATGTGTTAGTTTCTGCTTTATAACAAAGTGACTCAGCTATACATATACATATATCCCCATATCCCCTCCCTCTTCTGTCTCCCTCCCATCCTCAGTATCCCACCTCTCTAGGTGGTCACAAAGCACTGAGCTGATCTCCCTGAACTATGTGGCTGCTTTTCACTGGCTATCTATTTTGCATTTGGTAGTACATATAAGTACATGTCACTCTCTCACTTCAGCCGAGCTTACCATTCCACCTCCCCGTGTCCTCAAGTCCATTCTGTGTCTTTATTCCTATCCTGCATATAGGTTCTTAGGAACCATTTTTATTTTAAATTCCATATATATGTGTTACCATATGGTATTTGTTTTTCTCTTTCTGACTTACTTCACTCTGTATGACAGAGTACAGGTCCACCCACCTCACTAAAAATAACTCAATTTTGTTTCTTTTTATGATTGAGTAATATTCCATTATATATATGTGCCACATCTTCTTTATCCATTCATCTCTCAATGGACACTTAGGTTGCTTCCATGTCTTGGCTATCGTAAATAGAGCTGCAACGAACATTGTGGTACATGACTCTTTGAATTATGGTTTTCTCAGTGTATATGCCCAGTACTGTGATTGCTGGGTCATATGGTAGTTCTATTTCTAGAATTTTAAGGAACTTCCATACTGTCCTCCATGATAGCTGTAACAATTTACATTCCAACCAACTGTGCAAGAGGGTTTTTCTCCACACCCTCTCCAGCATTTATTGTTTGTAAATTTTTAATGATGGCCATTTTGACTGGTTACTTCACTCTGTATGACAGAGTACAGGTCCACCCACCTCACTAAAAATAACTCAATTTTGTTTCTTTTTATGATTGAGTAATATTCCATTATATATATGTGCCACATCTTCTTTATCCATTCATCTCTCAATGGACACTTAGGTTGCTTCCATGTCTTGGCTATCGTAAATAGAGCTGCAACGAACATTGTGGTACATGACTCTTTGAATTATGGTTTTCTCAGTGTATATGCCCAGTACTGTGATTGCTGGGTCATATGGTAGTTCTATTTCTAGAATTTTAAGGAACTTCCATACTGTCCTCCATGATAGCTGTAACAATTTACATTCCAACCAACTGTGCAAGAGGGTTTTTCTCCACACCCTCTCCAGCATTTATTGTTTGTAAATTTTTAATGATGGCCATTTTGACTGGTGTGAGGTGATACCTCATTGTAGTTTTGATTTGTATTTCCCACATGATTAGTGATGTTGAGAATGCTTTCATGTGTTTGCTGAAAATCTGTATAACTTCTTTGGAGAAATGTCTATTTAGGTTTTCTGACCATTTTTGGATCGGGTTGTTTGTTTTTTTTTTGATATTGAGCTACACAAGCTGCTTGTAAATTTTGGAGATTAATCCTGTGTCAGTGGCTTAATTTGCAAAAAATTTCTCCCATTCTGAGGGCTGTCTTTTCATCTTGTTTATGGTTTCATTTGCTGCACAAAATCTTCTAAGTTTTATTAGGTTCTATTTGTTTCTTTTGTTTTTATTTCCATTCCTCTAGGAAGTGGATAAAAAAGATCTTGCTGTGATTTTTGTCATAGAGTGTTCTGCCTATGTTTTCCTCTAAGAGTTTTATAATGTCTGGCCTTACATTTAGGTCTTTAATCTATTTTGAGTTTATTTTTGAGTATGGTGTTAGGGAGTGTTCTAATTTCATTCTTTCAATGTAACTGTCCAGTTTTCCTAGCACCACTCATTGAAGAGCCTGTCTTTTCTCCATTGCATATTCTTGCCTCCTTTATCAAAAATAAGGTGACCATATGTGCATGGCTTTATCTCTGGGCTTTCTACCCTGTTCCATTGATTTATATTTCTGTTTTTGTGGCAGTACCATATTGTCTTGATTACTGTAGCTGTGTAGTAGAGTCTGAAGTCAGGGACCCTGATTCCTCCAGCTCTGTTTTTCTTACTCAAAATTGTTTTGGCTATTCAGGGTCTTTGGGGTTCCATACAAATTGTGAACTTTTTTTGTTCTTGTTCTGTGAAAAAAGCTATTGGTAGTTTGATAGGGATTGCACTGAATCTGGTGATTGCTTTGGGTAGTATAGTCATTTTCACAATGTTGATTCTTCCAATTGAAGAACATGGCATATCTCTCCATCTGTTTGTGTCATCTTTAATTTCTTTCATCAGTGTTTTATAGTTTTCTCTATAGAGGTCTTTTGTTTCCTTAGGTAGGTTTATTCCTCAGTATTTAAATCTTTTTGTTGCAGTGGTAAATGGGAGTGTTTCCTTAATTTCTCTTTCAGATTTTTCATCAATAGTGTATAGGAATTGAAGAGATTTCTGTGCATTAATTTTGTATCCTGCTATTTTACCAAATTCATTAATTAGCTCTAGTAGTTTTCTAGTAGCATATTTAAGATTCTCTCTCTATAGTATCATGTCATCTGCAAACAGTGACAGCTTTACTTCTTCTTTTCCAATTTGGATTCCTTTTATTTCTTTTTCTTCTCTGATTGCTGTGGCTAAAACTTCCAAATCTATGTTGAATAATAGTGGTGAGAGTGGATAACTTTATCTTGTTCCTGATCTTAGTGGAAATGCTTTCAGTTTTTCACCATTGAGAATGATGTTGATTGTGGGTTTGTCATATGTGACCTTTATTATGTTGAGGTAAGTTCCCTCTATGCCTACTTTCTGGAGGGTTTTTATCATAAATCGGTGTTGAATTTTGTCAAAAGCTTTTTCTGCATCTATTGAGATGATCATACAGCTTTTCTCCTTCACTTTGTTAATATGGTTTATCACATTGATTGATTTGCATATATTGAAGAATCCTTGCATTCCTGGGATAAACCCCACTTGATCATGGTGTATGATCCTTTTAATGTGCTGTTGGATTCTGTTTGTTTGTATTTTGTTGAGGATTTTTGCATCTATGTTCATCAGTGATATTAGCATGTAGTTTTCTTTCTTTGTGACATCTTTGTCTGGTTTTGTTATCAGGGTGATGGTGGCCTCATAGAATGAGGTTGGGAGTGTTCCTCTCTCTGGTATATTTTGGAAGAGTTTGAGAAAGATAGGTGTTAGCTGTTCTCCAATTGTTTGATATAATTGCCTGTGATGTCATCTGGTCCTGGGCTTTTGTTTGCTGGAAAATTTTTAATCACAGTCTCAATTTCAGTGCTTTTATTGGTCTTTTTATATTTTCTATTTCTTACTTGTTCAATCTTGGAAGGCTGTGATTTTCAAAATATTTGTCCATTTTATCCAGGTTGTCCATTTTATTGGCATATAGGTGCTTGTAGTAATCTCTCATGATCCTTTGTATTTCTGCAATGTCAGTTACTTCTTTTTCATTTCTAATTCCATTAAGTTGAGTCTTCCTTTTTTTCTTGATGAGTCTGGCTAATGGTTCATGAATTTTGTTTGTCTTCTCAAAGAACCAGGTTTTAGTTTTACTGATCTTTGCTATCGTTTCCTTCGTTTCTTTTTCATTTATTTCTAATCTGATCTTTATGATTTCTTTCCTTCTGCTAACTTTGGGTTTTTTGTTTTTTTGGTTTTCTTTCTCTAATTGCTTTAGCTATAAAGATAGTTTGTTTATTTGAGATATTTCTTGTTTCTTGAGGTAGGATTTTTTGCTATAAACTTCCCTCTTAGAACTGCATCCAATAGGTTTTGGGTGGGTGTGTTTTCATTGTCATTTGTTTCTAGGTACTTTTTGATTTCCTCTTTGATTTCTTCAGTATTTCTTGGTTATTAAGAAATATACTGTTTAGCCTCCATGTGTTTGTATTTTTTACAGATTTTTTTCCTCTAACTGATATCTAGTCTCATAACGTTGTGGTAGGAAATGTTACTTGATATGATTTCAATCTTCTTGAATTTACCATGGCTTGATTTGTAACCCAAGATATGATCTGTCATAGATAATGTTCCATGAGAACTTGAGAAGAGAGTGTATTCTATTGTTTTTGGATGGAATGTCCTATAAATATCATAAGTCCATCTTGTTTAATGTATCATTTAAAGATTGTGTTTCCTGGGCTTCCCTGGTGTCACAGTGGTTGAGAGTCTGCCTGCCGATGCGGGGGACATGGGTTCATGCCCCGGTCTGGGAAGATCCCACATGCTGTGGAGTGGCTAGGCCCATGAGCCATGGCCGCTGAGCCTGCATGTCTGGAGCCTGTGCTCCTCAATGAGAGAAGCCACAACAGTGAGAGGCCTGTGTACTGCAAAAAAAAAAAAAAAAAAAAAGATTGTGTTTATTTATTTTCATTTTGGATGATCTGTCCGTTGGTGATAGTGGGGTGTTGAAGTCCCCTACTATGATTGTGTTACTATCGATTTCCCCTTTTATGACTGTTAGCATTTGCTTTATGTATTGAGGTGTTTCTGTGTTGGGTGCATATATATTTATAATTGTTATCTCTTCTTCTTGGATTGATCCCTTGATCATTATGTAGTGTCCTTTTTTGTCTCTTGTAATAGTCTTTATTTTTATTTTAAAGTCTATTTTGTCTGATATAAGAATTGCTACTCCAGCTTTCTTTTGATTTCCATTTGCATAGAATATCTTTTTCCATCCCCTCACTTTCAGTATGTATGCTTCCCTGGGTCTGAAGTGGGTGTCTCATAGACAGAATATTTATGGGTCTTGTTTTTCTATCCATTCAACCAGTCTATGTCTTTTGGTTGGACCATTTAGTCCATTTACATTTAAGTTAGTTATCGATATGCATGCTCCTATTACCATTTTCTTAATTGTTTGGGTTTGTTATTTTGGTCTTTTCCTTCTCTTGTGTTTCCTGACTAGAGAATTTCCTTTTGCATTTGTTGTAAAGCTGGTTTGGTCATGCTGAATTCTCTTAGCTTTTGCTTGTCTCTAAATGTATTAATTTCTCTGTCTAATCTGAATGAGATCCTTGCTGATTACAGTAACCTTGGTTGTATGTTTTCCCCTTTCATCACTTTAAATATGTCCTGTCACTTCCTTCTGACTTGCAGAATTTCTGCTGAAAGATCAGCTGTTAACCTCTGGGGATTCCCTTATATGTTATTTGTTGTTTATCCCTTGCTGCTTTTAATATTTTTTCTCTGTATTTAATTTGTGATTGTTTGATTAATATGTATCTTGGCATGTTTCTCCTTGGATTTATTCTGTATGGGACTCTCTGCACTTCCTGCAATTATTTGACTATTTCCTTTTCCATGTTAGGGACATTTTCAACTATAATCTCTTCAAATATTTTCTCAGTCCCTTTCTTTTTCTATTCTTCTTCTGGGACCCCTATAATTCGAATGTTGGTGAGTCTAATGTTGTCCCAGAGGTCTCTAAGACTCAATTCTTTTCATTCTTTTTTCTTTATTCTGCTCTGCAGTAGTTATTTCCACAATTATATTTGTGGTCATTTATCTGTTCTTCTGCCTCAGTTATTCTGCTATCAATCCCTTCTAGAGAATTTTTAATTTCATTTATTGTGTTTTTCATCATTGTTTGTTTGTTCTTTAGTTCTTCTTGTTCCTTGTTAAACTTTTCTTTTTTTCTCCATTCTATTTCCAAGATTTTTTATCATCTTTACTATCATTACTTTGAATTCTTTTTCAGATTGACTGCCTCTTCCCTCTTCATTTGTTTGGTCTGGTGGGTTTTTAACTTGCTCCTTCATTCGCTGTGTGTTTCTCTGTCTTCTTATTTTGTTTAACTTACTGTGTTTGGGGTCTCCTTTTTGCAGTCTGCAGGTTCATAGTTCCCGTTGTTTTTGGTGTCTGCCCCCAGTGGCTAAGGTTGGTTTAGTGGGTTGAGTAGGCTTCCAGGTGGAGGGGACTAGTGATGGTGTTCTGGTGGATGTGGCTGGATCTTGTCTTTCTGGTGGACAGAACTGTGTCCAGTCGTGTGTTTTGGGGTGTCTGTGACCTTATTATGATTGTAGGCAGACTCTCTGCTAATGGATGGGGTTGTGTTCTTGTCCTGCTATTTGTTTGGCACAGGGTGTCCAGCACAGTAGCTTGCTGGTTGTTGAGTGGAGCTTGGTCTTAGCATTGAGATAGAGATCTCTGAGACAGTTTACACCATTTGATAATACATGGAGCCAGGAGGTCTCTTGTGGACCAATGTCTTGAACTCGGCTCTCCCACCTTTGAGGCACAGGCCTGACACCCGGCCAGAGCACCAATACCCTGTCAGCCAGCTTCCCTGTCAGAAGATAAGGGAGAAAAAAGAAAGAAAGAATAAAATAAAATAAAATAAAAAAGTAAAGAATAAAACATAATTATTAAAAATAAAACAAAAAGTAGGGCTTCCCTGGTGGTGCAGTGGTTGAGAGTCCGCCTGCCGATGCAGGGGACATGGGTTCGTGCCCCGGTCCGGGAAGATCCTACATGCTGCGGAGCGGCTGAGCCCGTGAGCCATGGCCGCTGAGCCTGTGCGCCCGGAGCCTGTGCTCCTCAACGGGAGAAGGCCACAACAGTGAGTGGCCCGCGTACTGTAAAAAAATAAATAAATAAATAAATAAAACAAAAAGTAATATAAAAAGAAAGAAGAGAGAAACCAAACTAAAATAGAAATGCACAATGATAACAAGCGCTAAAAACTATACTATAAAAATAAATAAATAAATAAATAAAATGTACAGACAGAACCCTAGGACAAATGGTAAAAGCAAAGTGTACAGACAAAATCACACAAAGAAGCATACATATACACACTCATAAAAAGAGAAAAAGTAAAAAAAAAAAAAATACATATATCTATATGTAAAAAAAAGGAGGAAGAGAGCAAACAAATAAATAAATAAATCTACCAGTGATAATAAATTCTAAATTCTAAACTAAGATAAACACAAAACTGAAACAAATTAGTTGCAGAAACAAACCCCAAGTCTACTGTTGCTGCCAAAGTCTACCACCTCAATTTTGGGATGATTCATTGTCTATTCAGGTATTCCAGAGTTGCTGGGTACATCAAGTTGATTGTGGAGATTTAATCCGCTGTTCCTGAGGCTGCTTGGAGAAATTTCCCTTTCTCTTCTTTGTTTGCACAGTTTCTGCGGTTGAGCTTTGGATCTGGCCCCACCTCTGTGTGTAGGTCACCTGAGGGTGTCTGTTCTTCGCTCAGAGAGGACGGGGTTAAACCAGCAGCTGATTAGTGGGCTCTGGCTCACTCAGGCCCTGGGAGGGAGGGGTACGGAATGCAGGGCTAGCCTGCAGCAGCAGAAGCGGGCTTGATGTTGCAATAGCCTGAGGCATGCCGTGTGTTCTCCCAGGGAAGTTGTTCCTGGATCACTGGACCCTGGCAGGCTGCACAGTCTCCTGGGAGGGGAGGTGTGGATAGTTACCTGTGATTGCACACAGGTTTCTTGGTGGCTGTAGCAGTAGCTTTAGCATTTCATACCTGTCTCTGGTGATCAGGCTGATAGCCGCGGCTTGCGCCCATCTCTGGAGCTTGTTTAGGCGGTGCTCTGAATCCCCTCTCCTTGCGCACCCAGAAACTATTTTCTCTTGCCTCTTAGCCAGGTCCAGACTTTTTCTTGGACTCCCTCCCGGCTATCTGTGGTGCACTGGCCCCCTTCAGGCTGTGTTCATGCAGCCAGCCTCATTTCTCTCCCTGGGATCTGACCTCCAAAGCCTAAGCCTCTGCTCCCAGTCCCCACCCACTCCGGTGGCTGAGCAGACAAGCCTCTCAGGCTGGTGAGTGCTTGGTCAGCACCAATCTTGTGTGCGGGAATCTCTCTGCTTTGCCCTCTGCACCACTGTTGCTGTGCTCTTTTCCGTGGCTCCGAATCTTCCCCCCTCTACCCCGTCTCTGCCATTGAGGGGGCTTCCTAGTGTGTGGAAACTTTTCCTCCTTCACAGCTCCCTCTCAGAGATACAAGTTCCGTCCCTATTCTTTTGTCTCTGTTTTTTCTTTTGCCCTACCCAATTACGTGGGGAGTTTCTTGTCTTTTGGGAAGTCTGAGGTCTTCTATCAGTGTTCATTAAGTGTTCTGTAGTAGTTGTTCCACATGCAGATATATTTCTGATGTATTTGTGGGGAGGAAGGTGATCGTCACGTCTTACTCCTCTGCCATCTTGAAGGTCTCCGGTTTTCTTTAATTAACAGTATTCATTTAAATTTTCGACTACCTGGTCTTTGTTGAAAAAATTCCTGTATATCCTGCCTCCTCCTTTCCCTCTTTGGAGCAGTTTTCTCAGAGCTATCTGAGAGCATGCTTCCCAGGCTTAAATCCTCAGTTTTGTCTGCCAAGTAAAATATAGTTCTCAACTTTTAGGCTGTGCTGTTTTTTATTCAGTCAGCAAATGTTACCTGAAAAAAGCCTATACCACTTTGCAGAAGTCACCTTATTGCATTTCCCTCATTCCCTACCCAAGGTATAGCAATCCTAAACATTGATATTTAACTGTTTTCTAACTTCTTTGTTGGCTACACTTTGATTTGTATTAGTGCATTTGACTCTCACAACAACCCTACTCTCATGAAAATTGAACAACGTCTGAAGATTACACAACCATCAAGGGATGGCCCTGATTCCTTGCAATCCTGATTCCAAGCCTTGTACCTTTTCTATTGCACACAGAAGTACAACTGAAACAACTCACAGAGCTGCTTTGGGCAATCAGGTTCAATTTTAGAGTTTGGAACACATGAGTCAGGAATGCAAGAAAATGGAACACAGAGGACACTCAGAGGTAACAGTTCCAACTCCAAGTGGCAGCTGAGATGAGTAGAATGATATGCAGCAGGCACAGAGTTTCTTTCAACAAACAATAGTTCTTAAGACTTTTTTGACTCTGACATGAATATTTTCATTAGTCCTTTAAGTGATTTTCACTCTTTGTGGAGCATATAGCTTTAGAGAATTTTGGAACACCCTTCCCCTGCTAAATTACTTTTTCCCAAAATGATGACTGGGGACCTCTGCCACTTACCTGCCTTGCTAGTAATAAACTAACAAAACATGTTTGTGGACTTAGGTTTCAGTATTTAATCAAATACTCAAAAGAGTATTTATCACTCTTTAAAATTAAATTAAAAAAATATATTTGTTCTCTATAGCCATTGTGTGAATGGGCATCAATGAAACATACAATGTTTGAGTTAGCACTCTATTTTGGAAACAAGCTACTTAAAACTAAAGTATGTACATAGTCTATGTTAGGCCCCTGAAAGCCATATTGTAGAATCTGGTTACAGCTTGAAATATGTTACCTGAAACCCCAGCCACATTCATTTCAGAAGAAATAGAGTGACAAGCAATTGGAGCTGACCAAAATAAAGTACTATGTACATTCAGTGAAGCTCACATTTTAAAAAGAAGAAAAGCAAAACAAAACAAAAATCTATTCTCACCAAGTGAAAGCAAACTCAAGTCTAAATGGATATATTACTCCTTACTTTGGAAGAGTAAATACAATTTAGAATACAGCCAAGATTTCATTGAACATATTGAACACTTGTTCAATCAGACTTTGATGATGGAAGCATCTTGTTTTATTCACATAGATTTTGCTGTAGATTTTGTGAGTTGGATTTGTGCTTTTCATTTCTAGACATCAGAAATAAAACTAAGAGGTGTGCATTGCCGCAGTAGATGTTCAGTGTGATGTGGGTCACACAAAGTCATACTTCCAAATACTTTAGACACCTGGAGAATTCACTATGCTTCATGAATCATATGTTTCCCTGGTATAGCTAAACATTTTATCAAGAACTAAACACTGATATTATGATATGACAAATTGTTGCTACAAGGACATTTTCCCCCCTTAACTCACACATGTAGCTTTTTCTAAGAGTGTCCATACATCACAAAGCACTCATTGAGAGATTCTAATATGTCCATCAAAAATTGCTCTTTTAACTCATGAGGAAAATATCTTGAGTGGCTGCTTTTGGAATTAACTTGACTAGCTTTTTGGCATTGTGAAAATACAGCCTTAGTATGAATAGGGATTGGCTACAAATCCTAGAAAATGGACTTGTCAACTGACAAAGGATTTTACACTGTCTATGGTCTATTTCTGATGCTCTGGAGAGTTCAATTTGGTGGAAAGAGGCAAATAACTAGATTTTATACTTTGATATCTAGAATCTGGAGTTCCACAGAAATGCACCAGGAGTTTCATTAAGTTTTTATTTAAATTGTAATTAACATATATTTGAACATTTTTAAATGGTAGCAAAAATAAGCACTGTTTTGTTCTCATGAAAATTTATTCTTCCAAATATCACCTATTCTATTTTGACCCTTTGTTCTTTCGTGGAAGAACAATAACCAAACCTTTAAGCTCTTAATCAAATCTCCAAGTCCTTCTGGGGCTGGGCAGGTAATGTGTATGGCTGAAGTGAGCAGGACATGGATGCATACTTATACATTGGGGAGTGGAGGGATGGGTGGAGGAAGCAGACAGCATTCAACCTTACCCACTATGGTGCTTACCTCTGGCCTGGCTTGTTATCTTTCATCTTCAGAGAAGAGAGTAATTTTGTTGTTTCCATAGCCTATGCAGAAGAAAACATTTCCATGTTTCTTAAAGTTTAGACCCATACACTGGGGTTGTTGGATGAGGTATTGGAGGAGTTAGCTGGGAAAAGATGTTACATCTCCACAATGAGGATGAGTGGATGGGGGCTTTCTGAAAAGGTGAGCTCCTCATTCGCTCAGCTCACTAATCTTGCTGCAGACACTGAAGTGAGTGTTAAAACCTGGGACATAAGAATGGTGTTCAAACCAGCAAACAGTTTGGCTTGTTCAGAAAAATGAATACACAATCTAGGGACTTCTAACTCCCCAGTCAATGATCCATTCATTCAACAAAAGCATTAAGTGTCTTTTTTGTGCTTAGTTCTGTATTACATGTTGGGGGCACAAAAACTCTTAAGTCAGGAGGAACTCAAAGGAAAAGTTTTTTTTTTTTTTTTTTTCACTTGGGAATTAAAAAAAAAAAAAGAAAAAGATGAGGAGGCTGTTTAAATAAAATAAATGTTATTTGAAGCTCCAAAAAGAACCTAGTGTTATCCAGTTGGCCAGGGATGAGGGAGGGGGGTCTGTTTTAGTCACAGAGAACACTGGGAACAAAAGCAAGAAGGCAGGAAACAGGGCAGCATGATAGTAGCAGATACAAGCAGTGAAAATAGCCAGAGAGAGAGGAGTATTGTGAGGGGCAGAGGTAGAAGGGGAGTGAAAAATAAAATTACGGAGGTGGAGAGAAAATCAGGACTCTCTGGATGGATGTTGTGTGTTCAACCTTGTCCTACAGTCCGGAAGATGCCATAAGATTTTGAAGTGTTTTGATTAAAGGGAATGTGAGGGTTGGTTTGTTTGTAAAAATACATTACTATCCTTACTATTTTATTTTACACATTGGAATCTGAGGTTCAGAATTATGGCAACTTGCCAGTAGTAACACGCTTACTAAGCAAAAATGTCACTCAAATCCAGGACAGTCTGACTCCAAACTCAGTGCTCTCTCTTCTAGAAGACAAAATCTTTACAAAACTGCACAATGGCACTTTGATTTGAATATCCACAAGTGCTCACAGATGCCCCTGAAAACTCTAACAATCAAAAAGGGAAACAAAATCCATAATGCAGAGTTTTAAAATGTCATTTAGTTTGGATGACATGGATCCAATTATGTCTAAATTCTACTTTCATCTGGCTAACATGTGCAGAGCCAGGAGCCTCTCACTTTGACCTATCTGAGCACTTTTAGTGAAGAGCATCTGTGCCTGTCTGACCTAGCTAGAGCCTATACTGAAACCCTACAATACCACACCAAAGGTCACACATGACCTATCACTGCCACAATTGGAGGCAGGAGGAATTCTGTTCTCAGAGATTTTCCCACTTAATTGAGCAAAGCCAACTGCTTTAGGTCAAACTATTAAAAAAAATATGATCATCCAAAACAGGGGGTTAAGGAAGAAGATTACCTTCTTATTATATTTTGCCTAAATATTTCAAATTTAGTTGTCTTTTTCTCCCCCACATCATGTTTTAATGATACAAGGAGTGAAAACACCTTCACTGGAGGTCTGCTCATCAGTGTTCTCCTCATAGATCAAAAATAAAATAACTCTTAAATTTCCACTTCTCTTCATTCTCCAATATATTTCAATGTCAGTCTCATAGTGATCCACTCTTAGATGTCATCTGCTTTTGTGAAGTTGGCCAATTATATTATTATAGTACAGTTAGCCTTGAACAATTTGGAGGCTAAGTGTGCCCACCCTCCTCTCAGTCAAAAATCCATGTATAAGTTATAGTCATCCTCCATATATACACAGTTCCTCTGGATCCAACCAACTATGGATAATGTAGTACTATAGTATTTACTATTTAAAAAATCTGCATGTGAGTGAACCTGCACAGTTTAAGCCCATGTATTTCAAGGGTCAACTGCATAAGTTCTTCCTTCGCTGGTCTCAGATTTCCTACTTATGAACTGACAATTTAAGAGAAGAGGACATATGTTCCCAGAGTTTTATCTCTATTTCTTCTGGTTATGTAGATAAAACCAAATGTCCCTGAGTTTCCCAGCCTTCAGGAGACCATCCTCCCTTTAATATCCAGTAACTATCATTCAGTCTCTGGCACTGATTTTTTATAGGCAGCTCTATCCCCAAGTTGTAAGGAATAGGAGTCCTAACAGGTAAACTAGACATTCATGGTGGTTATTTGTCTCTGGTCTCCCTAATCTGCCCTCCCTGTTGGTCCACACTTGCCCTCTTGCTGCACATTGCTTTGGCTCTTCATCTCCCATCTCACTCCAAGCATGGCTGCACATTATTCCCTTTATTCCACCCAGAACAACAAATACCAGGCTGAACGTTTATAAAAACCACCTAGACACTTAGGAATGAGATAAGGAAAAAGAAACAGACTGTGTTTCCAGGGATATTGTTACCAGAGTTCAGTGAGCATAGTTCTATCTGCTAGAGTCTTCTCCCTGGTCTTCTCCTCCTTTAGCTCCCTGCTTGTCAGCACATTGTTTGATAGTTTATGCATATATTTTTGGTGATGTGTGCTAAGGGATAATCTTACCCTCAACAGATAGAAGTATCCTTGATCATGTCCCTCTTGACTCAAATAAAAAGGCTGCCAAACCTCTTTTGAACTCAACAAGAAATAAAATTCCCCTTTCCCTACCCTGCTTTCTTCAGCCTGCTTCAAGATCATCCTGTAGTTGACCCCACTGAGATGTCACTATGCTCCAGTGATGACAGCTGTTCATATAATTTTGACATACATATTAGTGTCTTGTTTTCTAGACCATCTCCATTCCAGAGAACCTATGCAAAACCAAAAGATCCAACAGAATAAACTTTTCCAAATAAACCCAAAGATGAATAGAGAAACACACATGAAGGAAGCCTTTCAGTAGCATCTTGTCCCTGAGATATTACTTTGTTTACACCTTGTTACCAAGAATATACAACTCTGCATTCATATTCTTTGAGGTTTTACCTCTTCAGCCCATTTTCTGGCCTGATGCTTCAATTCAGTCCTGGTGTTAATAAGGTAAATTACATTCAGTTTCTAGGTTTACATTAATGACAAAAACTATTTTGCAGATAGCATTATTTAGTGTATTAGTCTCCCCAAGGATATTCCAATAACTATAGTGTATAATATATTTTCAGGATTTTTTCACAAAAGACCTGCTGAATGATTTTAGTGGATTCTTCCATAAGTCACCCAGAAACATAAAATAATTTAACAAGTATCAGGACATTGTTAATCATTGGCACTGTCACGGGTCAGACAGAAAGATGAATAAGATGTTATCTTGGTCTTCAGTAGTAAGGAATGTGGACAAGGAAAATACAGATATCATTAAAGATGAAAACAAAACTCAGTGGAAACTCTATCCAAGAGAATATGAATGTACTTAGAGGATGAATAAGGCTTAACACTGAAAATGATATTTTGACAGTCTGAAAAATAAGCAGGATTTGGACAGGTAGAGCTGAGAGACACACACAGGTCAGCAGCAGAAGTAAGTAAGATTGAGGAAGATAAGTTTTTCAGGTGAAGAGAACAAAGGAAGCAAACATTCATTAATTTTAAAAGATCAGGTTTTGGTCCCAGAGTGGTGATGGACATATCACCTTTTCTGCTGTTGCAAATTTGGGGAGATCTTTTCTGTCATTTCTTCCAGCAGATGTATACCAGTTCTCAGGAAGGCCCTTTTCAGAAGGATGAGAGCCATTTTCTTTCATTGTCAAAAACACAGCCTTTTCTTTTAAGTGGCAATAGCAGACATTTAAGATTAAATGAGAAACAAATGCTGTGTTCACTCCAAACAAAAAATGTGTCATATGTCATAAAGCCTGAAGCTGAAACTCTGAAAATCAGGAGATATTTTACAAAATATGTGCCTACAATGTAACCAAAAAACCAGGTCAGCAATCATCCCAGGGTTAGGTGAACCTCTCCAGGTATGTCTAGTACATGTCTGATGATCTCAGTAGTTTTCTCAGGGGTGGGAAATAGCACAGACAGATGTCCAGGGCCATGTGACTGGGCAAAGGCAAATAGCCAGGATGTAGCTGTGCAGACAGCTGTCTAAACCAATCAAAACATAGAGCTATCCATTCCCCGTGGTACCTTAAAAGACTCTGGAATTATCACAATTTATACTCCAGCCCAGGTATGTCTCTTGAATAATAATAAAACTTAGCACTTCCCTGCAATTTTGCAAAGCTCACTGCAAATTTGGAAAGGAAGATAAGCAGAAATTTCTAGCTTTGCAGATATACAAATGGATTGGAGCATTACCCCCAATTGATTGATTAAACCTCTGAACAATATTTTAGGATGTGTGATCCATGATTTCATGACTTCAGTTGAGGAAATGCAGCCAGAGAGACCTAGGAACAAATCATTTATTCTAGGTCATGCATTCTGTGTAATAGAAGAAATTAAGCAGCTTCTAATTCTGGGTATATCTATCTCTGACACCACAATCTAACCCTAAATATAATATTTACCCAAGATACATAAAGACAAAACAGCCCAGTTGTCCATCAATAAGAAAATGGACAAACTGGTAGATATCCTAGCAATGGAATTCTAGTCATCAATGAAAGTGAACAATTTACCATTCCCACCAGACTTCAGATGAAATCACTGAGGCTCAGGTATGAAAAGACACCTACCATGTTGCAGTTAGGTAGGTTTGATTGCCAGCACAGGACCAATCCCTTTATCTGTTCATTACATTCCACGTGGGAACTCAGATCTTTGCAACAATGACAATGGAAACTGTGCTCTGTGGGAGTCCTTTGCAAAATATTTTGTTGTTGTTTTGCTTTGGCAAATGTAATCTTTTTCCAACAATTTTTTTGTTTTCTGACATGTAGAAAAGCAATATTTTTTTAAATCATGCATCAAATAAAAACTATTTTACTAATCTGAATAATTCTAAATTATTTGGGATTCCTTATGTATATAATAAAGAACTTGGAAGCAATGATAATTTAGTTTCATCCTTTCTAAATAACAACAACAAAAAGCTAACCTACAGTAGTCTATATTTTGAAGATTCTCATCCAAGTGATTTAAATAAAAGAGAATAAATAAAGAAACTGACCATTCCAAAACAAAACAAAAGAAAACAAAAACTTCTGGTTACAAGGCAGGTACTTTTATTAATGACAATTTACAAAGGTTAAGCAAGAAAGTAACTTGGCTTTGAAAATAAAATAAAAATAAAACCTTAATGACTGAGTAAATATTTAAGTGCAACATAAAACAAAAAAAAAAAATAAAATAAAAATAAAAATTTTTTTTAAAAAAAAAAAAAAATTAAAAAAAAAAAATAAAATAAAAATAAAACCTTAAGGACTGAGTAAATATTTAAGTGCAACATAAAACAGAAAAAAAAATAATTAAAGAAGCAGGGAACATAAAGTAATGTGAGTGTAAGAATCATACATGAAAAAGCCAACCAACCATACTTTTTAATGTAAGTATTATGGAATGGTAGAATAAGCACTGCTTTAAACTAAAAATCTGTCCTCTCTTTCCAGCTTTGCCACTAACGAGTTTCTGACTTTATGGAAATTATTTCTCAGGGTTATTGACCATATAATATCTGTGATATTTCCATACTCAAAATTTCTCTTTATTGAAAAATATGTAAAAGTTATTTTAGTTGAAATTAAAGAAGTGTTTTATGTGATTATTATTATATAATAATCATATAAATTATTATAATAATTATTAGAGTATAATAATTCCTATGATTAAAAAATAATAATACCCTATACTAATACTGTTGTTCAAAATGCCTTTTCAACTTTGACGTTCTTTTACCCTGATCATAACCCTGTATAATAAGTCTGATGAGGAATTTGTAGAAAATATATGTAAAACTTAAAGTTGATAAGTGATTTATCAAAGGCCCCCAACAGTGTATTAACAAAAAATAATAGTATTTAACTCCTATTAAGTAAAACCTAAGGGTTTTAGGTTTTCACATTTTTCCCCACAATGGCTCTCATTTGAAGAGCAACTAATGGTAAGTGACATTCAGCTTGGTATTATGAGATGGTTTCAGTGGCTAAGAAAGCATATACATGTAATGTAAAAATGTTTGCATTTGAAGAGTTTACAATTTTTGAGAGTTCTGGGAATGGGGGAGTAGTGATTAGCAGAAAATCACAGGGGAAGTTTAGTTGTCCTGGGTGACTATGCCATGAATGAAGAAACAAGAAAAGGCCATGGGCTCTGGAAGAGTGATAATGCACAGGGATACACTGTGCTTAAGAAATATTGAGTTGTGATGTGCTGCACTTCAAGGATGAATTCCACTAGCAGCATGGCAAGAGAGAGTTGACTTAGAATAACGACATCTGCATATGTGGCCAGGAGGCAGAGTGAATGGCTATTTAAATAGAAAACTCCAGATGTTAAGATTATCCCAACTGCTGGATGCACAGACAAGTAAGGTATACTGCCAGATTATGAGCAAGATGCCAGGCACTGAGGATGACAGAGTGAAGTTGGTGGAGTTCCTCTTGACAGCAAAGGAGGTAGCTCCTGCTGACACATCAGGGACAATATGTGCATACGGAAAAAAACTCCTCACATGGAGGAGTTCATGCCTGAGTTCATGCCTTCAGAGTGCTCCTAGTAACTCTGAAATGCAGGATTATAGACATTATAGAATCTCAGTAGTATCAACATTATAGAATCTTAGTAGTATCAACAAATAGCATCTGTAAGGCAAACATGAGTCCAAATATCAATACATGCTCAAAATACATTCTGAATTATTCAATTCTCTATTTCCATTTCTGGATATACATTGCTTATTGCCTTGCTCATCTTTCCAGCAGAGACAATCAGCTTTCTTCCTCAATTGATATTTTCTCCTAGAGTATGAAGTCAGTACAATAAAAGTCTGTGATAGACTGAATAATGGCCCCAGAGATACGCCCACACCCCACCAAAGATATCCTAATTCCTTGAACGTGTATGTGTAACTTTATACAGCAAAAGTGACTTTGCAGATGTGAGTAAATTAAGGATTTTGAGATCAGGAGATTATCTTGAACCACAAGTATTCTAAGAGGAAGATAAGATTTGATGCTGAAAAAGAAGGCAATGTAAGCACTGAAGCCAAATACTATGCTGCTAGCTTTATAAACAGAAAAAAGGCACCATGAGTCAAGCAGTGCCATTAATGCCATTCTACACGCTGAAAAAGGGGAAGAGAACAATTCTCCCCTACAGCCTCTGGAAGGAGCACAGCTCTGCTAATACATTGATTTTGGCCCATTGTAACTAATTTTGTATTACTGATCTTTAAATAAGAGAATAGGTGTGTGCTATTTTAAGTCACCAACCTTATGGTAATTAGTTACAAGAGCAATAAAAAAAAATACAAAGTCTAAATAATTAGGAAATTTGATCTATTAGGGATCAAATAATTACTTCTAATATCAGAAAACTAAACAGATAATGCTTTCGATGGTTGATTCTTTGTGGGTTACCCACATCACTCTCAACCTCCATCAGGCTCAGTTAACCTTCTATTCTTGTCAGTCACCTAGTTTGTAATGGCACTTCTATTCTGCATATCTACATTCTACATGCATTTCAAGTACATAAGTTTCCTCCTTCAATAAGAATACTGCAAGTCTTGGGCCCTCCATACTTGAAGGAAGATATCGTGCTTTGCTTTTGATTTGTTTCCCTCAGAATGTCTACTGCGGATTGCTGCATATGAGGGTGTTTAATAAATATTTGTTGAGTCACTTAATGATTGATTGATTAACTATTCAAAAGAAGCATTGGACCGAACTAACCATGACATGGTTAAAATAAATGAATTAGTCCTCATTTACAGTGAGGAAGAAGGCCTTGTTTAGCCAACTTTAGGAGCAATCAAAAGAGTAATCAGTGCCAAAAAGGCAGGCAGGCATACACACACACACAGCCTCCAAGTTCAGTGATGTGGAATCAGAACCTTTTGGGGAGTGGTCCTCAGGGGTGGTTTTGAAGAATGAGAGTGAAATAACTGTGACCATTGGTGACAGAGAGCCACTCAGCAATAGCTCTCCTAGCCAAACCAGTTATGTTTGGAGAGTCAATTATGCTTGAACAGTAAGCTAAATCAACAGAAACTTAGAAAAACTTTTCACATGAAGAATATAACAAAACATCTCAGTTTAAAGAGAGCATTTTTCTTAGAATCAGGAGAAATTACTCTTTCAAAAAACTTACACAGTAAGCAAAACAAGTCATATCCCTATTCAATTTCAGTCCATCATGACTATATGACCATTGCCAGCAGACAAAAATCCAATCTTTAGTTTGATTCCAAGCTTAAACTTTTCCATTGTTTGTTCACTTTAGTACTTTTGAACAAGCCTACTTGTCTGAACATTCTCTAACATGTAAACTACTTATAATTTTACACAATTATGCAAAACTTTAAGAAAAAAAAAACTTTGAATGCTTTGAGTGCTATTTAGCCTAAAGGAAATTTGTCAGCCTTGAAGATTTAAGAACTGTTCTTACTGAGGGATCTGTAAAACATGGATGTTCTATTTAAATTGAGGGAAGTTTCTTTAGAAAGGAACCCACATCTGGAGAGATGAGAAAAGACAATCAATAGTCAGATATTTGCACATGAGGTCATCCTTTTCCAGCAAGCATGGCCCTGCTGCTTTGAAGAGCTTTTTTCTTTATCTGCTGGCTGTCAATCCAAACCTGGGGGAAAAAAGAGAAAAATCTCAAAAATTCATGACATTTTTGCTAAATTAGTCATTGACCTTCCATAACCTCACTTTAATGCTGCTTTCTTTGTATTGATTTTTAATTTGTTCTTCTTTGACTTCCTACCTTGTATGATGTTTTGAGTTTTTAGTTCTAGCTGATGGACAACTCAAGCTCACAATCACCCCCTTTGTTTTGTTTCTCTTTCTTCTCTTTTTGTCACAGAATGTGTTTTCTCCCAGCTCAACTCCTTTTGACAATTCATTTTAACTCTTAACTGTAAACATTGTAAAGGGATCAAAATTTACAAAATATTAAACCGATTGCCAAATTTCTAATTTAATTTTGTGTTAAAGCTCATCTCTTTCATCCCCACTCTCAACTAAAGTTATCTCAGGCTCTCATGATTCATAGCCTATTGGGTGTGTGTGTGTGTAATTATTTAGCTTTTTGAGATTTTCCTCATTCCATCCTTCTCTGCCTTCTAAGAAAGAATAAGGCCATCCCCTGACAAGTGGAAACTTTCATAGCTCAGGAGTTGGAGAAGAGCTGTATGATCCTGGTATCTCCTTCAGGTTCTTGCTGTGTTCGTGGTGGTACCATCTGGTCACCTCATCCATATTACACTGAACTGATTTCAGTGAGATTTGCCTGGTCCCCTTTGAGGCATGATACTGGATGCTGCTGAAGTCAATGCCATTCCTTCCTTCCTGACTTGATAATCGCCTCAGCATATTGCCTTGTACATACCTGAATTACTAAATATGGATAATGTATGCAACCTCCCATGCCTGTGCCTGAGAAATTAAAAATCAGACATGACATCTGAATCTTCCCAAACCATCAGAATTTTCTGTTCCTCATACTCACTCACGTTTGCCTCTGACCTCTTGCCTATCACTATTCTCTCCTGGTACCACCTCCCACTGACAAGAAAGGTTTACCTTCCCCTGTATGAAACAAACTCTCCTTTTTTATGATATACTCTTTTGCTTTTCCTATACATTGGCTAGAGTATGGTCAAGCCTGCAAATAGTTATTCTTTTCTTCACTCTATTTTATTTATTTCTGCTCTATTCTTTATTATTTCCTGCTTTCTGGTAACTTTAGGCTTTGTTTGTTCTTCTTTGTTATATAAGTTCCTTGAGTTACATTGTTTGAAATCTTTCTACATTTTTTAAATTGAAGTATATTTCATTTACAATATTATATTAGTTTCAGATGGACAGCATAGTCATACAGTATTTTTAAAGATTTTTAAAGTATTTTTAAAGATTATACTCCATTAAATTTTTAAAGATTATACTCCATTAAAAGTTAGTAAAAGATAATGGCTATAATTCCCTGTGCTGTACAATATATCCTTATTGTTTATCTATTTTATACATAGTAGTTTGTGTCTCTTAATTCCATACCCCTAACAAGCCCCTACCCCTTTGCTCTGCCCTCTGGTAGCCACAAGTTTGTTTCTTATATCTGTGATTCTGCTATTGTTTTGCTATATACATTCATTTGTATTATTTTTTAGATTCCACATATAAGTCATATCATACAGTATTTGTTGTTCTCTGACTTATTTCACTAAGCATAATATTCACTTCATCCATCCATGCTGCTGCAAGCAGCAATATCTCATTTTATATATACACACACACACACACACACACACACACCATAGCTTCTTTATACATTTGTCTGTTGTTGGACACTTGGGTTGCTTCCATAACTTGACTATTGTAAATAATGCTGCTATGAATATTGGGGTACATGTATTCTCTTAATTCCATACCCCTAACAAGCCCCTACCCCTTTGCTCTGCCCTCTGGTAGCCACAAGTTTGTTTCTTATATCTGTGATTCTGCTATTGTTTTGCTATATACATTCATTTGTATTATTTTTTAGATTCCACATATAAGTCATATCATACAGTATTTGTTGTTCTCTGACTTATTTCACTAAGCATAATATTCACTTCATCCATCCATGCTGCTGCAAGCAGCAATATCTCATTCTTTTTTATGGTACTTGACTATTGTAAATAATGCTGCTATGAATATTGGGGTACATGTATCTTTTTGAATTAATATTTTCATTTTTTCCTAGTTATATACCCAGGAGTGGAATTGCTGGATCATAAGGTAGTTCTATATTTAGTTCCTTGAGGTACCTCCATACTGTGTTCCATAGTTACTGCACCAATTTACATAATGTACATTCCTACCAACAATGTACAGGGGTTACCTTTTCTCCACTTTGTCTTGAACATTTGTTACTTGAATATTTCTTAATGAAAGCCATTCTACAGGTATGAGGTGATATCTCATTGTTTTGATTTACATTTTTCTAATATTAGCAATATTGAGCATCTTTTCATATGCCTGTTAGCCATCTGTATGTCTTCTTCAGAAAAATACCTCTCAGGTCTTCTGACCATTTTTTGACTGGGTTGTTTGCGTTTTTTTTTTTTGATATTGAGTTGTATGAACTGAACTGTTTATGTATTTTGGATGTTAACCCCCTGTAGGTTATATCATTTGCAAATATTTTCTCCCATTCCAAAGAATGTCTTTTTCTTTTGCTGATGGTTTTCTTTGCTGTGTAAAAGTTTTTAAGTAGAATTAGATCCCATTTGTTTATTTTTGTTTTATATCTATTGCCTTAGGAAACAAATTCAAAAAAATATTGCTATGATTTATTTCAAAGAGTGTTCTGCCTGTGTTATCTCCTAGGGGTTTTATGGTTTCAGGTCTTACATGTAGGTCTTTAATCCATTTTATTTCATTTTTGTATATAGTATGAGGGAATGTTCTAATCTCATTTTTTTACATGTAGCTGTCCAGTTTTCTCAGCACCACTTATAAAGAGACTATCTTTTCTCCATCATATATCCTTGCCTCCTTTGTTGTAGATTAATTGACCATAGGTGCACGGGTTTACATCTAGGCTGTCTATTCTGTTTCATTGATCTACTTGTATGTTTTGTGCCAGTACGTTGCTGTTTTGATTACTATAGCTTTGTAGTACAATTTGAGGTTTTTTTGGGGGGGGGTCATACCTCCAGCTTTGATCACTTTTGTCAAGATTGCCTTAGTAATTTTGAAGCTTTTTCTGGTTCCATATAAATTTTAGGGTTATTTGTTCTAGTTCTGTGAAAAACAACATGGTTATTTTAATAGGGATTGCCTTAAACCTGTATATTGTTTTGGGTAGTATGGCCATTTTAACAATGTTAATTCTTTCAATCCAAGAACATGGACTATCTTTCCATTTATTTGTATAATCTTCAATTTTCTTCATTGATATTTTATAGTTTTCAGAGTATAGGACTTTCAGCCCATTGGTTAAGTTTATTCCTATGTATTTTATTCTTTTTGATGCAATTGCAAATGGGATATTTTTTTTGAAATTTTCTTTTGATAGTTTAGGGCACAAACCCGTGTCCCCTGCATCAGCAGGCAGACTCTCAACCACTGTGCCACCAGGGAAGACCTAGTATATATATTAATCTTATATCCTGTCACTTTGCTGAGTTCATTTATTAGTTCTAATAATTTTGAGTGGAGACTTTAGGGTTTCCCATGTAAAGAATCATGTCATCTGAAAATACTGACGGTTTTACATTTTCCTTTCCAATTTGGATGCCTTTTAGTTCTTTCACTTGCCTGATTGCCATGGCTAGGCCTTCAAATCCTATGTTAAATAGAAGTAACAAGAGTGGGTATCCTTGTCTTGTTCCTGAATTAAGAAGAAAGGCTTTCAGCTTTTCATCATTGAGTATGATGTTAGTTGTGTGTTTTTCATAAATGGCCTTTATTATGTTGAGATATGTTTTCTCTATAATCACTTTGTTGAGGGTTTTTATCAGGAATGGATGTTGAATTTTGTCAAATGCTTTTTCTGTGTCAATTGAGATGAACATTGTGATTTTTAGCTCTCCTTTTGTTAATGTTGGGTGCGACATTAATTGGTTTGTGAATGTTGAATCATCCTTGCATTCCTGGAATAAATTCAACTTGATTATGGTGTATGATCTTCTTTATGTATTGTTGGATTCATTTTTGTAATATATTTTGAGGATTTTTGCATCTATATTCATCAATGATACTCGTCTGTAATTTTTTGTATTACCTTTGTCTGGTTTTGGTATCAAGGCAATGGTGGTCTCTTAGTATGTATTTGAGAGTGTTCTCTCTTCTTCAGTATTTTGCAGTAGTTTGAGAAGGGAAGGTATTAGCTCTTTTCATATGCTTGATATAATTCCCCTGGGACATCATTTGGTCCTGGATTTTTGTTTGGTGGGAGATTTTTATTACAAATTCAATTACCAGTGATAGGTCTCTTCAACTTGTCTGTTTCTTCCTGATTCCATCTTGACAGGTTGTATCTTTTAAAAATTTGTCCATTTCTTCCTGGCTGTCCAATTTGTTGACATATAACTGTATATAGTATTATCTTATGATTTTTTATATCTCTGTAGTATTGGTTGTTTTTTTACCTCTTTCATTGATTATTTCATTTATTTGCATCCTTTCTTTTTTCTTCTTGGTGAAGCTGGCTGAAGGATTATCAATTTTGTTTATATTTTCAAGAACTCAGCTCTTTGTTTTATTGATATTTTCTATTTTTTTATCTCTATTTTATTTATTTCCTGCCTGATCTTCATTACTTCCTACCTTCTGCTGACTTTGAGCTTTGATTTTTATTCTTTCTTTATATTTTTTAGATGGTAGGTTACGTTGTTTATTTGAGATTTTTGTTATTTCTTGAGGAAGGCCTGTATTGCTATAAACTTTCTTCTTAGAACTGCTTTTGTTGCATCCCATAGATTTTGGAGTATTGTGTTTACATTTCCATTTGTCTTGAGGTATATTCTGATTTCCTGTTTGATTTCACCATTGACCGACTTGTTTTGTAGTAGCATGTTTTTAGTCTTCAACTGTTTGTTCTTTTCCCAGTTTTCTTTTTGTAATGAATTTCTAGTTTCATACAGTAGTGATTGGAAAAATGCTTGATATAATTTCTATCTTAAACTTGTTGAGACTTATTTTGTGGTATAGTGTGTGATTTTTCCTGGAGAATGTTCCATGTGCACTTGAAAAGAATGTGTATTCTGATGTTTGTGAATGGAATATTCTGTAGAAATCTGTTAAGTCCAAATGCTCTATTGTATCATGTAGGACCATTGTTGTCTTATTGATTTTTCTATCTGGATGGTCTGTCATTGATGTAAGTAGAATGTTAAAATCCCTACAATTATTGAACTATTGTCTATTTCTCCCTTTATGTCTGCTAATATTTGCTTTATATATTAAGTGCTCCTATATAGGGTGCATATATGTTAATGAGTATAGTATCCTTTTCTTGTAGTGATCCCTTTATCATTATATAATGTTTTCTTTGTCTTTTGTTTTAGACTTTGTTTTAAAGTCTATTTTGTCTGATATGACTATTGCTATCCACAGTTCCTTGTTTTCATTTGCATGCAATATCTTTTTCCATTTCCTCACTTTCAGTCTGTGTGTGTCTTTAGCCATGAAGTGAGTCTCTTGTAGGCGTCATATTGAAGGGTATTTTTTTATATCCAATCAGCCACCCCTATGTCTTTTGATCAGAGCATATAGTACATTGACATTTAAAGTAATTATTGATAGGTATGTACTTGTTGTCATTTTGTTACTTGTTTTCTGGTTGTTTTTGTAGTTCTATGTTCATTTATTTTTTGTTGTTGTTCCTTCCCTTGTGGTTTGATTATTTTCTTTAGCAGTATGCTTGTGTTCCCATCTTTTTAGTTTTTGTACATCTATTGTAGGTTTTTGTTTTGTGTTTACCATGGAGTTCGTATATGTTGACTTGTAATTTTATCTACTTCTATTAAACTGGTAGTCATTTAACTTCTAACACATTACAAAGATTTACATTTATTTCTCCACACTCTTACATTTTGTGATTTTGATGTCATATTTTACATCTTCCCTTTTACATTTTTTTTGTCTTTTAATCCACGTACTGGCTTATTTAAGTGGCTGACCCTCAGTCCTTACTATATATTTGCCTTTCTTATTTCAGTAGGTGTTCTGTAGGAGTTGTTCCACGTGTAGATGTATTTCTGGAGTATCCGTGAGGAGGAAGGCGATCTCCACGTCTTACTCTTCCGCCATCTTCCTTTCTTCCTCTCCTATGGAGTCTTACTTCTTTTCCACTTAGAGAAGACAATGAAACATTTCTTTTATGTTCAGCTTAGTATTGATGAACTTTTTTAGTTTTTGCTTTTCTGAGAAGTTCTTTAATCCTCCTTCTATTCTAAATGATATTCTTGTTGAGTAGAGTATCCTAAGTTACAGGTTTTTTCCTTTTAGCACTTAGAATATTTCATTCCAGTCCCTGCTGGCCTGAAAAGTTTCTTTAGAGAAATCATCTGGTAGACCTATGGGGATTCCTTTGTATATGACTTTTTGTTTATCTCTTGCTGCCTTTAGAATTCTCTCTTTAACTTTTGTCATTTTAATTATGATACATCTTGGTGTGGATCTATTTGGGTTCATCTTATTTGGAACCCTCTCTCCTTCCTGTACCTGGATACCAGTTTCCTTCTTCAGATTTGGGAAGTTTTCAGCCATAATTTCCTCAACATCATTCTTGAACCCTTCCTCTCTCACTTTCTTTCTAGAATGCTTATAATGTGAATGTTGGAACACTTAATGTTATCCCAGACATCTCTTAAATTGTTTTCATTTTTTAAAAATGTGTTTTGTTTTCCTTCCTGCTGTTCTGATTGGGTGATTCCCATTATTCTATCTTCCAAGTCACTTATGCATTCTTCTGTATCACTTAGTAAGCTATTCATTCCTTCTAGCATGCTTTTTATTTCAGCTATTGAATTATTCACTTCTGATTGGGTATTTTTTTTTTATTTTCTAGTTCCTTGTTAAAATGTTCACTCTTTACATCAATTATTTTCCCTAGTTCAGTTAATATTTTTATTACCAATGTTTTGAATTCTCTATCTGGTAGTTTTTAAAATTTGTTTCATTATTTATTTCTCCAGGGGTTTTTCTCTTACTCTTTCAATTGAGAGCAGTTTCTCTCCCTTTTCATTTTGTTTAACTTTCTCTGCTTCTATCAATTTAGGTGAAACAGTTACCTTTGTGATCTTGAATGGATGTTCTTATAAGGAAATATCCCTATATAGACTATGTGTGTCCAGTGCCTTTGTGGGAGAATTGGATTTGACATGATGCAAGTCATATCTTTCCTCAGGGTGTGCTGGCAGCTATCACCTTGATAGGGAGTGACTCTGGAGATAAACAGCCTAGAGCCAGCACTGGGTGTAAGGCAGAACTTTCTCTCCACTCAGTGGCCATCACCACTCTATTGAGGGTGGGGTCTGATCCCAAGTTGCTGGAGGAAAAACCCTGAGTGTTGGGCCCAAGCTGACTCTACACCTTTTAAGTGTGTGTTTTTCTCTCTCCCCACACAAGGACCCTTGCCCCAGAAGAGAGGAGTGCTTAGGCAAGTGAGACTTGTATGCATACAGAAGTCTGGTGCACTGCCTGTGTAGGGGCATGCATCTCTTCTCAGATGCAGCCTTATATGCAAGATTCCTTTGTTCTTCATAGCTGATCACTACCTCCAGTCTTCCACCCTTTCTTGGAATCAGTCTTCAGGGCTGGCAATGTCCACATGGATTTTCAGCTCGTATTGGAAGGTAAGTTATGATGGAACAACTGCTCTCAGAGATCTGGGTGACTTCTGAAGCATATTTGAGTAAGCACCAACAATGAGTGCCACCACCCCACCCAGGTTCTGCCCTGGAATCAGGTTACCTCTGAATCCCACAGTAAAGTCTTATCCCTGGTCATGGGCACCCCAGATCCAGTGCCAAGCTGTGGCATGGAGTGAGTGAGGTTGGAGTATTTGCTTAGCTTGGGCTAGAATGCACAGTGAGGCAGTAGTGAGAAACCCAGAAGCTGCAATAGCAGTTCTCTCCCCATCCTGCTTCAGTGGCGAGTTCTCTTTGTCTCTCACAGCTGATCATTGTCCACAGCCTCTGTTGCTCCCACCCTGTTATAGAACCACCTCACAGGACATGGAGACCTGCATGGTTTCTCTGTGTATCACGGGGTGAACTGTGATGGAGTGGCCACTCTAAGACATCTAGGCAGCTTCTGGGGTGCTGCTTTAGTAAGCTACTAGAGCAGACCACTCTCTACCCTGCCTCAAAGGCTAGCTAGTATGAGCATCCTTCTCATGAATGGACTCCAGGCTTCCCTCAACCCTGCTGTTTGTCCCAGCAGTCCTCTAACCAGCCAAGGGTGTATATCTCCTTCATGTAGGATTCCAGGACTGAGGTGCCCAACCTGTGGCTCAAACCACTCACTACCTAGTTTGGATGTCTACCTGTGTAATCTCTTCCTCTGAGTTCCCTCACAGAGGCACAGGTCCTGGCCTGATTTCTTTTCTTCTCTTTCTACTTGATTACATGTGTATCTTTCTTACAGCCTTGGTTGTACAGTATTCCTTTTGCCAACTTCCAGTTAGTTTTCAGTGAGAATTTTTCCATACTTAGATGTATTTTTGATGTGTTCATGGAGGTAGGAACTCCACATTCTCTTACTCTGCCATCTTGATTTATTAAAAAAAAAATCTGTTGTTTCTTAATGTATGTGTTTATTGCTATAAACTTCCCTCTCAGAACTGTTTTTGTTATATTCATGTTATTGTATTTTGTGTTTCTATTTTCATTTTTCTTAAGATATTTTTAATTTCACTTCTAATTTCTACTTCAATTCATTAATTGTTCAAGAGAGCATTAACTTTCATATATTCATGAGTTTTCCAGTTTCCTTCCTGTTACTGGTTTCTGGTTGTATACCATTGTGGTCAAAGAAGATTCTTGGTATGGTTTAAATCTTCTTGAATTTGCTAAGGCTTGTTTTGTGGTCTAATATATGGTGTATCCTAGAAAATATTCCATGCGCACTTGAGAAGAATGTGTGTTCTTTTGTTGTTGGATAGGATTTTCTGTATGTCTCTTAGGTCTGTTTGGTCTATAGTGCTGTTCAAATCTGTTTGAGCATCAATAAAGCTGTTTTTTTATTGATTGTCTGTTTGAAAGATGTACCAATTATTGACAGTGAGGCATTAAAGTCCCCAGCTATTATTATATTCCTGTTTATTTCTCCTTTTAGCTGTGTTAGTTTTTGTTTAATATATTTAGGTGCTCTGATATTGGATGCATAACTGTTTACAACTATTGTATCATCTCAATTTTATCATTGTCACATAATGACCTTATCTGTTTCTTTTTACCATGTTTAGTTTAAAGTCTATTTTATCAGATAATAAATGTAGCCATCTCTGACTTTTTTAGTTAGCATTTCCTTAAAATATATATTTCCATTCCTTCACTATCTGTCTATGTGTGTCACTAGGTCTTAAGTGAGTCTTTTGTAGATAGTGTATCACTGGATCTTATTTTTTAATCCATTCAGCTGTTTTATGTCTTTTTATTGGGAAATTTAATTCATTTACATTTAAAGCAATTATTGATAGGTAAGGACCTACTATTTCCATTTTGTTAATTGTTTTCTGGCTGTTTTATAGATCAAATAGTTATTGATAAAGGCCAAGTCTTGAATTTCCAAGTAAAACTAGCCTGCCTTCAAGACTATTATTTTATTTGGAAATCTAAGGTATCTTTTTTGAAATTCAAATATGAGCAATGATATATTTTACCTAGTGAGATCTATTTTATTTTTCTCTATAGTACTGTCTATATTCTAATTCAGAGATACAGTCAAAATGCTCTCTATCTACATAACCTTAACTTGATATTTAGCCATTCCTTGAATTCCACTCTGGTATGTAAGAGAACACATTTTATATGTATTTAATTCATAATTTCCGTCATCTTTCTGAGGAACATGGTCATTAAAGTTTGCTTTCTGAATTTGAGTGCTCTGAATAAAAAAATATATTGGAATGAAATTCATTGACGATTAAGTGTTATAAGGAGGGGGGGAAGAGGCACCTAAAGGCTGGTGGCTTGAGAGAGAGAGGAGACAACTGGCAAGAAAAATATGCTTATGGGAATTCATCAGGGACTACACTGAGGAGCTTGGTATGCAAAATACTCTTCCATTTCTCCTGCCAACTGCTTAATAAAATTATGTATTTCACTAATGTCTCAAATGGAAGTAGATTCTAGGAGTAGAATGTGAAGAATTTCTGAGTCTACCAAATTGCTGAGTGTCACTGCTTCTTTGGTCAAGACGCAGTCAACCAAAACCTCAGTTAAAAGTATTTTCTATCTTGAGATTCTACAAATGCCATATTATATTTATTTCATATTTTATTACATTTATACCAGTGATGGGAGAATATTAGACAAATAAAATTGCTTAGTGAGTTAAACTAATTACATTATTTTTTAAAGAATTTTTTTTTTTTTTTTTTGAGGTACATGGGCCTCTCACTGTTGTGGCCTCTCCCATTGCCGAGCACAGGCTCCGGACGCACAGGCCCAGAAGCCATGGCTCACGGGCCCAGCTGCTCTGCGGCATGTGGGATCTTCCCGGACCGGGGCACGAACCCGTGTCCCCTGCATCAGCAGGCGGACTCTCAACCACTGCGCCAACAGGGAAGCCCTAAAGAATTTTTAATTTATAAATTCTTTGCTGAAATAATAAATTACAAAATTCAGTACAACAGGAGGAGCCTGTGTGAATGTAAAACTAAGTGCAATATCTCTACAACTGTCTGATTGTTCATAGCAGGGAAGGATCAAAGTGAAAAGAAAATTTTGTCTTTAAAACCACAATGCTCTTATTTCTATTACAGACATGGAGTAAATTTAGTTATAGAGGATACCTCAGGCCCAGTAAGAAAATCCTTGACGTATATTTGACTTATCTTCTCTCCTAGTCCCTTCAGAAGCCATTTCTTCTAAACCTCTATGGTCAATGACAAACTCTCTCTGAATTCCTGGCAAATGCTTTACCTAACAGACAGAGTATTAAATATTTATTTTTGGTTGATGAAGTCTTTAACCACCTAAGTGCACAATTTTCTAATTACCTTTTCAGAAATGATGTGCAGGAATAATTGAACTAGAAGATGAAATCTTAGCTCTTTCACTGATGTGAAATTGATTAATTTCTTTGTTTCCAGTGATATTTTTCTTTTAAAAAAAAGAAAAAGGCAAATCAATTTAAGTGTTAAATTGACAGCCTAGAGACTAGAGTGCCAATAGACATTCATTTGCTAAAAAGCAATGCAAAGTAGGTGTAAAGATAAAGCAAACTTTCCTATGGCAGAAAGATAAAGCAAACTGTTACCTACAGATCTGTGTTCTTAATTCCCAATGTTCGGCCAAGTCATCTTACCCAGAAAGATAAGAACCCTGATATAGTAGGGTTGGGCCCATTCTAGGACCCCTTAGTAATTTGTTCCAGATTCCTATTTCTTCAGCTTTTAGTGTGGATTGACCAATGTTACAAAATTTAGGTTTATTTGTTATAACTAATATTCTTTTCACTTGAATATTTCCCATAAGGAAGAAAACATTAGATCTCTGGATATTTGAACAGATCTTTTTATCAACACAGGAATGACTGGACAGTCGCTGAGAGTACAGTTAAAAAACAAATCAAATCCTTTTGTTCTACATTCTGTTTCTATTGAAAATCACTTGAAATACATGTTTGAAATAAGTAGGATACTTATATGACCTTTTTAAAAAATACAGTTGAAGATAAATACCTAACTATTTAAAAAATGGAGTGTTTAAAATGGGTTCAAATGAAACCCAACAATATAAACTTTATTAGGGATAAATGCAAATTTTTGCTCTTAAGTTAAAAGACAAACCAGAAAAAGGCACAGACTAGAACTGGATCATGTGAAGTTAGTTTCAAGGCATAGGAAACTTTGTATAAGTTAGTGGCTGTTGGCAAAAGTAAAGTTGGCTGAAGCAGCTTTCTAGAATTATAGTACTCAGAGGGCACTTACAGAAACAGTCCACTCTGTGCTGTCATTCAGCCCCAACCAAGATGGAATGTTCAGTTTTGGTTGCTGCACTGAAGAAGATATTTACACTTCATGGAAACCATCCAGAGATGAGGGTGGCAATAATGTTTATTCTAGAGAAGAGAAGATTTGATTAGACCATGTTCTTATCTTCAAATAATAGTAAAAATAACCAACATTTACTGAATGTCCACCTGTGCCAGACACTCTATTATAAAATGTTTACATGTATCATCTCATTTAGTAGTAGCATTAACAACCTACTACTATGAAAAATATCAGTAGCCATAACCCTAGAACTTGATACTATCATTAATCTACATTTTTCAGAAGAGAAAACTAAAGAAAAGAGAGATAAAGTAACTTTCTCACGGTACAAAGGACCACCATGAAAAAGAAAGATTGAAGTTGTTCTATTTGGTTAAAAAGAGTAATGTAAAGACTAAGGGTAAAATTTGCAGGGAGACAGAATGTAGATATATTAAAGGAAAAGAGTTTTGCAATTCAGATCTGTCTAAAGCATAATGTGCTTCTCTGTGAGGTTGTTCAAAAAGGACGTTATAAAAGGAATGTTTGCATCTGCTACAGACCTAGCAGTTCCCTAATTACTGTCCACATGCAAGTTTTCTGCTAGTATAAGAAAATCACTAGCATTTTGATACAATATGAATCAATCTATTGAACAAAATGTGGTTTTTGACTTCAGTACAATGGATATCCTGATGAACTTTTCTAAGTTTGATGGAGAGAAAGGAGATACAATCATACATGCTGGGTTATGTTACAATAATGTTAAAAGGCACAGCATCCAATGGCAAAATAGAGACCCAACCCTGACCTCTTTCTAACTATCTTTAATCCTGGTCTAGCGTGAGAATATAATCCTTCTTGAAGATCATTCTGCACCCATAACTCCAGCCATTATATAATTCCCTACATGAACAAAAGAGAAGACACATTTCTAGCATGGTCTCAGCTTCTAAAGGTGGTTAATAGGCTCTGCACTTGGGGCCAGTTTGTTTCCAAAGAACAATAACAAGAGAAAACCCACAAATTCTCTGCATTTAAAGTATTGGCACCTCTCTCAGTATTTTAACTGCCCCAGTCCTATTATGAAATGTGATTAATTTTGTCAATAATATTGTATTTTTAGCAATTCAGGTTCTAGCTACCACAGGTCAATATATTTTTATAAGATGTTTCAATGTTATCTAAAATAAATGCTTCCAGGCAAAACCAATTTCTTCATTTCTGGTCAATTATCTATAAGAAGTGAAATGAAAGACACTTTGTTTTCTGTTTGACCGTGGAAGTAGGATAAGATTTTCAGGAAGCCAATCCAACTCTCAGTTTCAACTAAGTAACCTTCTCAAGGTACAAGGGGTCATCCTGTGAAAGGAAATCACATTGTTCTTCCTAGCTAAAAAGTATAGCGCTAAGATCAATGGGTAGAAACCACAGACAAGAGAACAAGTGAAATAGCTGACTGCGAGGTGGGTGGATTGGTCCTTCTCTAGCATCTGCTCTGGATCTCCCATAGTCTTGTACCCAGCAGAGCAGAATGGTTGGGCCCACCCATGGTCTCAGTCATCTTGTACATGAATTAGGTCAAGAATACAGCAACATAGGTAACTATAGAGCAAAGAGGATGATGAGAAAGTGAAAGCCCATCCACTCTGCTTCCTTAGTTCCTCCTCCTCTTTAAATTTCTCTCACTTTTAAAATTCTGTTTTCTCTCTCCTTTAGTTTCACAGCATGGAATATCAGGGTTAAGGTCAACAGTAGAGAAAAATAAGAATTTTTTTCTTTTTTCCTTTTCTTTCCCAAGGAATTATTTCTAGCTAAGAATTATATATACGGTTAAGTTAGGTAATGATTTATTCCTGTCTTCAAAGAGCTCAGAGTGTGTGTGGCATAGTGGTGTAAGTGGACAATTATGAAACAATTCAGTGAGGATAAAGTTAGTCATATCTGGGAATTATGGAAGGAATAAGGGTTCCTCACCCTGACTAGTGAAGGGACTCAAAGAAGGACCCCTGGAAACCTTCATAAGCACTAAATCTTATTTTTAATTTATGTCTATTATTTTTATTTTAAATAACTGGCAAGCCCATAGCAAACAAATTCAAATGGTACAATGAGAAGAGAATGAAGGTTAAGCCTCCCTCCTACTTTTGACTTATAGTCACCCAGTTTCCTTCTCAGGACATAATCAAATTTTTGCAAGTCCTTCCAGATATACTACATACATTTAAAAATATATAATTTTTGGACAGAGTCAATATGGTGGAGTAGGAGGACTTGGAGTTCATGTCTCCTCACAACTAGGGCAGCTACCAGTGCTGTTGGGGGACCTTGGACACTTAACGGAATGGGAGAAAACCTTAAGTGACTGGGTAGGTCATGGGGAGAAGAAAGGGGAAGAAGAACTGGAGGCCAGATGAGACCAGTGATACTGAGGGACAGCTGGGGGTGGGGAGGGATTCCCACCCTTAGGAGGAGCCCATCCATGGTGAGGAGATCAGCAAGAAAGGAGGGAGAACCTCGGGGGTTAGGGGCATAGGAAGGGAATGGGCCAATGTTTCCCCCACACACTCAGGTCCCAGGTAGCCTGTTGAGGTCCTCAGCCTGATCCTCTGCACTCTGAAGCCCCTTCTGGCTGCATGAAGCCTAGGTCATGCACCCAGCCTAAGCCCCAGCCCCCACAGCCAATACATTTTTCGGCTTTTTTTTCTGTTGTCGTTTTACTTTACCTTTTTGTTTTATCATTTGTATTTTTATTTTTCTAATTTTCTTTAATTTTTCTAATTTCATTTTATTTTTATTATTTGTTATTTGTTCTGCCTGCTTTTTGCTTTTGCTTTTTCTTCCTTTGTTTTTTTTTTTTTTTTCTTTTTCTTTATAATTTTTTTTTTCTTTTCTTTTTTGCTGTGCTGCATGGCTTGCAGGATCTTGACTCCCAGTCCAGGGGTTTGGCATGAGCTCCTGGGGGTGGGGAGCACCAAGTGCAAACCACTGGACTAACAGAGAAATTGAGATCCCAGGGAATATTAATCAGAGTTAGGTCTCCTAGAGGGTCCCATCTAGGCACCAAAACCCAAGTCTACCTTATGGCCTGCAAACTCCAGTGATGGATGCCTCAGAGCAAGCAGCCAGTAAGACAGGAACACAGTGCCACACATCAGGAAAAAAAAATGAGATGACAAAAAAATATGTTATAGATGAAAGAACAAGGTTAAAACCTATAAGCCCAAATAAAGAAAAAGGAAATAAGCAATCTACCTGAAAAAGAATTCAGAGTAATGATAGTAAAGATAATCCAACATCTCAGAAACAGAATGAAGGTGCAGATTGAGAAAATACAAGAAATGTTTAACAAAGATCTAAAAGAATTAAAGAACAAAGAGCAATGAACAACACAATAAATGAAATGAAAAACACTCTAGAAGGAATCAATAGCAGAATAAGTGAGGCAGAAGATGAACAAGTTAGCTGGAAGACAGAATGGTGGAAATGACAACCAAGAAGCAGAACAAAAATATAAATAAATAAAAAGAATTGAAGATAGTCTCACAGAGTTCTGGGACAACATTAAATGCACCAACATTCAAATTATAGGGGTCTCAGAAGGAGAAGAGAAAAAGAAAGGATCTGAAAAAATATTTGAAAAGATTATAGTCAAAAACATCCCCAACATGGGAAAGGAAATAGCCACCCAAGTCCAGGAAGCACAGAGAGTCTAATACAGGATAAACCATAGGAGAAACTCAACAAGACACATGTTAATCAACAAAAATTAAACTCAAAGAAAATCATATTAAAAGCAGCAAGGGAAAAGCAGCAAATAACATATAAGGGAACACTCATTAGGTTAACAGCTGATTTTCAGCAGAAACACTGCAGGCCAGAAGGGAGTAGCCGGATATATCTAAAGTGATGAAAGGGAAAAACCTACAACCAAGGTTAGTCTAACTAGCAAGGATCTCATACAAGTTAGATGGAGAAATCAAAAATTTGACAAACAAGCAAATGCTGAGAGAATTCAACACCACCAAACTAGTTTTAAAACAAATACTAAAGGATCTTCTCTAGGCAGGAAACAAGACAAGAAAAAGACCCACAAAAACAAACCCAAAACAATTAATAAAATAGTAATAGAAACATACATATTGATAATTACCTTGAATGTAAATAGATTAAATGTAACACCCAAAACACACAGTCTGGCTGAATGAATACAGAAAAAAGACCCACATAGATGATGTCTACAGAGACCCACCTCAGAGTTAGGGACACATATAGACTGAAAGTGAGGTGATGGAAAAAGTTATTCCATGCAAATGGAAATCAAAAGAAAGGTGAGACAGACGAATGGATAAAGAATATGTGGTACATATATACAATGGAATAATACTCAGCCATAAAAAGGAACAAAATTGGGTCATTTGTTGAGATGTGGATGGATCTAGAGACTGTCATACAGAGGGAAGTAAGTCAGAAAGAAAAAAACAAATATCGTATATTAACACATATATGTGAAACCTACAAAAATGGTACAGATAAACTGGTTTGCAGGGCAGAAATTGAGACTCAGATGTAGAGAACAAATGTATGGGCACTAAGGGGGGAAAGCGGTGGGGTGGTGGGAGTAGTGGTGTGAAGAATTGGGCGATTGTGGTTAACATGTATACACTGATGTGTATAAAATTGATGACTAATAAAAACCTGCTATATAAAAAAAAAATAAAATACAAAAATTCAAAAAAAAAAAAGAATGCTGGAGTAACAATACTCATATGAGATAAAGTAGACTGTTACAAGAGATAAGGAAGGACACTACATAATAATCAAGGGATCAATCCAAGAAGATATAACAATTGTAAATATTTATGTACCCAACATAGGAGCACCTCAATACATAAGGCAAATGCTAACAGTCATAAAAGGGGAAATCAACAGTAACACGATAATAGTGGGGGACTTTAACACCTCACTTACACAACTGGACAGATCATCCAGACAGAAAATAAATAAGGAAATGTGAGCTATGAATAACACAATAGACCAGATAGATTTAATTAATATTTATAGGACATTCCACCCAAAAAACAACAGAATACACTTTCTTCTCAAGTGCACACAGAACATTTTCCAAGATAGATCACATCTTGGGTCACAAATCAAGCCTTGGTAAGTAAGAAAATTGAAATCATGTCAAACATCTTTTCCAACCACAATGCTATGAGATTAAAAATCAATCACAGGGGAAAAAATGTAGAAAACTCAAGTACAGGGAGGCTAAACAGTGCAGTGCTAAATAAACAAGAGATCACTGAAGAAATCAAAGAGGAAGCAAAAAAAAAAAAAAAAATACATAGAAACAAATGACAACAAAAACATGATGACCCAAAACCTATGGGATGAAGCAAAAGCAATTTTAAGAGGGAAGTTTATAGCAATTCTATCTCAGGTCAAGAAATAAGAAAAATCTCAAATGAACAATCTAACCATACACCTAATACAAATAAAGAAATAAGAACAAAGAAAACCCAAAGTTAGTAGAAGGAAAGAAATCATAAGGATCAGAGCAGAAATAAATGAAATAGAAACAAAGAAAACAATAATAGAGAGAAATAAAACTAAAAGTTTGTTCTTTGAGAAGATGAACAAAATTGATAAGCCTTTAGCCAGACACACCAATAAAAAAAGGGAGAGGATTCAAATTAATAAAATTAAAAATGAAAAAGGAGAAATTACAACTGACACCACAGAAATACAAAGGATCATAAGAAACTAGTACAAGAAACTATATGCCAATAAAATGGACAACATGGAAGAAATGGAAAAATTCTTGGAAAGATACAGCCTTCAAAGACTGAACCAGGAAAAAGTAGAAAATGTAAACAGACCAATCACAAGTAAAGAAGTTGAAACTGTTATTAAAGATGTTCCAAAAAACAATAGCCTGGGACCAGATGGCATCACAGGCAAATTCTATCAAAAATTTAGAGAAGAGTTAACACCTATCCTTCTCAAAGTCTTCAAAAAAAGTGCTGAGGGAGGAACACATCCAAACTTGTTCTATGAGGCCACCAGCACCCTGATACCAAAACCAGACAAAGATATCACACACACACACAAAAATTACAGGCCAAAATCACTGATGAACATAGATGCAAAAATCCTCAACAAAATACTAGCAAACAGAATCTAACTACATATGAAAAGTATCCTACACCATGATCAAGTGGGATTTATCCCAAGTAGGCAAGGATTCTTCAATATATGTAAATTAATCAATATGATACACCATATTAACAAATTAAAGAATAAAACCACGTGCTCATCTCAATCGACGAAGAAAAAACTTTTGACAAATTTCAACACCCATTATGATAAAAACTCTCCAGAAAGTGGGCATAGAGAGAACCTACCTCAACATAATAAAGGCCATATATGACAAACCCACAGCAAACATCATTCTCAATGGTGGAAACACTGAAAGCACTTCCTCTAAGATCAGGAAGAAAACAAGGATGCCCACTCTCACTACTGTTATGCAACATAGTTTTGGAAGTCCTAACCATGACAATCAGAGAAGAAAAAGAAATCCAAATGGAAAAGAAGAAGTAAAACTGTCACTATTTCCAGAGGACATGATACTATACATAGAAAATCCTAAAGATGCCACCAGAAAACTACTAGAGCTAATCAGTGAATTTAGTAAAGTTGAAGTATACAAAATTAATACAGAGAAATCACTTGGATTCCTATACATTAGCAACAAAATGTCAGAAAGAGAAATTAAGGAAATGATCCTATTTACCATTTCAACAATAATAATAATATACCTAGGAATAAACCTACCTAAGGAGGTTAAAGAACTGTACACAGAAAACTATAAAGTACTGATGAAAGAATTAAAGATGACATAAACAGATGGAGAGATATATCATGTTCTTTGATTGGAAGAATCAATATTGTGAAAATGACTCTACTACCCAAAGCAACCTACAGACTCAATGCAATCCTTAGCAAATTACCAATGGCATTATTCACAGAATTAGAGCAAAAAATTTTACACTTTGTATGGAAGGACAAAAGATCCCGAAGAGCCAAAGCAATCTTGAGAAAGAAAAACAGAGCTGGAGAAATCAGGCTTCCTGACTTCAGACTATATGACAAAGTTACAGTAGTCAAGACAGTGTGGTACTGGCACAAAAACAGAAATATAGATCAACGGTACAGTATAGAAAGCCCAGAGATAAACCCATGTACATATAGTCACCTTATCTTTGATAAAGGAGGCAATATACAATAGAGAAAAGAAAGCCTCTTTACTAAGGGGTGCTGGGAAAACTGGACAGCTTAATGTAAAAGAATGAAATTAGAACACTGACTAATACCTTATACAAAAATAAACTCAAAATGGATTAAAGACCTATATGTAAGACTGGATACTATAAAACTCTTAGAGAAAACCATAGGAAGAACACTCTTTGACATAAATCACAGCAAGATCTTTTTTGACCTTCCTCCCAGAGTAATGAAAATAATAACAAAAATAAGCAAATGGGACCTAATTAAACTTAAAAGCTTTTGCACAACAAAGGAAACCATAAACAAGAGAAAAAGACATCCCTCAGAATGGGAGAAAATATTTGCAAACAAGCAACTGACAGGAATTAATCTCCAAAATATACAAACAGCTCATGCAGCTCAATATCAAGAAAACAAACAACCCAATCAAAAATAGGTGGAAGACCTAAATAGGCATTTCTCCAAAGAAGACATACAGATGGACAAGAGGCACATGGAAAGATGCTCAACGTCACTAATTATTAAAGAAATGCAAATCAAAACTACAGTGAGGTATCACCTCACACCTGTCAGAAAGACCATCATCAAAAAATCTACAAACAATAAATGCTGGAGAGTGTGTGGAGAAAAGGGAACCCTCTTGCACTCTTGGTGGGAATGTAAATTGATACAGCCACTATGGAGAACAGTATAGAAGTTACTTTAAAAGCTAAAAATAGAACTACCATATGATCCAGCAATCCAACTACTGGGCATATACCCTGAGAAAACCATAATTCAAAAATAGTCATGTACCATGATGTTCATTGCAGCACTATTTACAATAGCCAGGACGTGGAAACAACAGATGAAGAGATAAAGAAGATGTGGTACACATATACAATTATACAACGGAATATTACTCAGCCTTAAAAGATAATAAAATTGGGTAATTTGTAGAGATGTGGATGGACCTAGAGTCTGTCATACAGTGTGAAGTAAGCCAGAAGGAGAAAAACAAATATTGTATATTAATGCATATATGTGGAATCTAGAAAAATAGTACAGATGAACATATATCCAGGGCAGGAATAGAGACACAGTTGTAGAGACCGGACATGTGGACACAGGTGGGGAAGGGGAGGTTGGGATGCCCTGGGAGATTAGGTTTGACATAAATACACTACCATGTGTAAAATATCTAGCTAGTGGGAGCATCCGGTATAGAACAGGCTGCTCAGCTCAGTGCTCTGTGATGACTTAGATGGGAGGGATGGGGAGGGGGATGGGAGGGAAGTCCAAGAAGGAGGGGATAAATGTATTCATATAGCTGACTCACTTCATTGTACAGCAGAAACACAACTTTGTAAAACAATTACACTCCAATAAATATATATATATATATTTTTTTTCTATCATGAAAAGCACACTGGATACCAATATTGTATAATAGAAATAAAACCTCTAGCTACATTTTAATTCTAATATTTCTAGAAACCAAAGAGAAAAAAGTAAAATTAATTTTAATATATTATATTTAATCCAGTATATTTGAATATAATTTCAGTGTGTAATATATTTAAAGTATTATTATAAAGATATTTTACATTTTTTGTACCAAGTTTTCAAAATGTAGTTTTTTTTTTTTTTTTTTTTTTTTTTTTTTTTGTGGTACGCGGGCCTCTCACTGTTGTGGCCTCTCCCGTTGTGGAGCACAGGCTCTGGATGCACAGGTTCAGCAACCATGGCTCACAGGTCCAGCCGCTCCGCGGCATGTGGGATCTTCCCGGACCAGAGCATGAACCCGTGTCCCCTGCATCGGCAGGCAGACTCTCAACCACTGCGCCACCAGGGAAGCCCTGTAGTGTGTTTTATACTTACAGAAAATGTCATTTCAGATAATGAATTTTCATGTAAAATATTTGCTTTGTGTTTAGGTTTCATAAAACTAACAGCTTCAAAAGTAGATTCTCATATACAAATTATTCCAAACATTCTTAGGTTTTTTCCAATAACTAAATCAAGTATCAGGCAAATTTTAATTAACTAAAATTAATTTCCTTATTCACACTATCCACATTTCGAATGCTCTATAGCCATATGTGGCTAATGACAACATGTGGAATAGCTGAGGTTACATATTGCTCTATATCTTCTTTTAACAATGTGTCTAAGAAATTTTGTTCGTATTTGTACATAAATTAATCTCATTTTTCTAAAGGCTACATAAAATTCCCTTGTAGGAAGGTGATATAATGTATTTAAGTTGTCCCTGTTGATGAACAGTTAACTTATATTCCAAATCTTTGTTAAAATGCTGACATGCTGCAGTGAATATGTTTTTGTACATAGGTCATTTCACACATTTGAGTATGTTTATCTTTAGAATAAATCCTTAGAAGAGAAATTGTTGGGTCACAGTACTTTTACATTTCTTATTCTTGAAACATATTTCTAAATTACCAAGCAAAAATATAAAGATTGCCTATTTACTTATAATCTTCCATAACTCATTATCATTATGAAACTTCTTACCTTTGCCATTCAGAAAAGTGAAAAAATGGTTCCACAATATACTATTTAAATATATATATATATAGGAGTATAATAATGTTGTATTCGTTTCTGCTGTTTAGCAAAGTTAATACTTTTAAATGTACTTTTTTTTAAAGAGTGAAGCCAATTATGTTTTCCTAAACTGAAAAATTATTAGTAGTTTGTTTTCAGTGAACTGTCTGTTCATTGCCTTTGTCATTCTGTTGAGTAATTGAATCATAAAACTGAAAGTTTCAGAAAATCAGCCACTTGCATGTTATATGAGTTGCAAATACCTTGACATTTTTATTTTGTCTTTGTTTTTCTGGAATATATGGATTGTGTGTGCACATGTGTTTCTGTACCTGTGTTGCCATACAGGTAGGTATTTTTCTGTTTATGCGTCGGGGTTTTATTTGTTCGTTGACTTTGTTCTTATAGGGATTCTTTGTTTAGCAGTATGTTAGGAATGGCCTCTCCCACTCTCGAGAGTACTAGAAAAGCTTCCTCTACCATTTTTACTTTTATCTTTTTATAATTTCTTTGTTTGATATTTAAATAATTAATCCACCAAAACGTCTTTTGGTATAAGATGTAGGGACCAACTTTATTTTAATGGCAAATAGTTTCTCTCAACATTACTTCTTATTTAATTCATCTTTTCCCTACTGATTTCATTTGCAACCTTCATTGTATGTTAAAGTCCTGAAGGTAATAAGCCTTTTCAGTGAAGTGGTCTATTCATATACCTGACATCAAGTCTTAAATAATGAGTGTGCTCAGTTGGAATTGGGGAAGTGAAGATGTTATTTATTCACAACAGAGTAGAGAAATGAGCAAAGGTACAGAGTGAGGGTACAAAAAAAAAAAAAATGCAAGCAACTACATAAGTTCTATGTTGCTAAAACAAAAGTTTGGCACAACAATTAGAGAAAAATAAGTCTATAGAAATTGGCTGGCAGCAGACTATAGGCAGCATTACATGCTGCATTAAGTAAGCTATACTTGATGGAAGGGATCAATTGATTTTCAGCAGAACGATATGGTCTAATTTATGTTTTAGAAAGTTTGTTTTAGTGACAGAGTGGAGATTGGATTTGAAGATCCAGCCCTATAGATAGGTAGCCAATTTGAGAGGCTGCTGCAGCAGTCCAAGTGAGAGGTGAATGATATAATATGGATGGAGAAGAAAGGGTGAACTAGAGAGATATTTGGGAGGAAAACTGTTGTATTTGGTGATTGATAAAAAGCCAAATTAGTTAAAGAGAAAAATAGTTTATTTTGGCCTTACTGTGTTTGGGATACCTGCTGAATGTACCCATCATGCAATCAGATATGTGAAACTGAAGTTTTGTTTTGCTTTTCATTTATTATTTTTTTAATATTTATTTATTTATTTTATTTTTTTGGCTGCGTTGGGTCTTAGTTGCGGCACACGGGATCTTGGGTGAGGCATGTGGGATCTGTCATTGCAGTGCACAGGCTTCTCTCTAGTTGTGGTGCACGGGCTTCTCTCTAGGTTGTGGCACGGGCTCCAGGGTTCATGGGCTCTGTACTTTGCAGCACGTGGGCTCTCTTGTTGAGGCACACGAGCTCAGTAGTTGTGCCACATGGGCTTAGTTGCCCCATGGTATGTAGGATCTTAGTTCCCCAACCAGTTATTGAACACACGTCCCCTGCATTGGAATAAAGTTAGACTCTGTACTAGAGATATTGATTAGGATTCAGCACATGAATGTTAATTGATACCATAAGGAGAGGAGATCAAACATGGAGAGAGTCCACATGGAGAAGAAGAATGAGCTGAGGGCAAAACCCTGAGGGGCATCAACTTGGAAGAGAAAGGATCATCACAGAGAAAGAAGATATCACAATTATACAATGGTGCTATTTAATAGAAGAAAAGAAAAAAGAAATATTGAAGAAGTGAAAAGTGATGAACAAAATCAATGGAGCAGAGATGTCCAGTAATATAAGAATCTAAAATGCCTCCTGAATTTGATATATATATATATATATATACACATCTATAATGTATAGTTGGTACAGACTGTGTTAAGGAAGGGGCAAGAGGCAGAGTGCTCATTTGGAGATTGAGAATTAGGAAAGAAGGCTGAGGAAGAGAATAGCTGACTTTAGGATGGCTCATGTAAATATGGAATTTTGCATATGTATGTATATTCATTTATGTGTGTGTATATCTATATATAATAAACACATAATGTCATATATATAGTACACACAATATCATAATTAAAATCACTGGACTCCAAAATACAAGATGTAGCAATCTTTAATCTGAGATGTAAGTTAACTTCACATCCTTAGTGAATGGGTTGTGTTCAACACTCTAATTATAATTGAATGAGTGGTAAACCAAGCTCTGATATATATAGTCAGGAGAGAAAATCAGCTCGAGTATGTCATGCCATCTCTGTATTTTACTGAGCCAGTGCCTCACATCCCAACTGCAGTTTCAGGGACAAATTTTTGCAGCTATTCCTAGGAAAGTGTGTGTCTGAATCAGCTCTGAAATGGAAATTAAGGCAATTTAGAGGGTTACACAAAATCTGGACTCTGAATGCATCACTTAGGATTGCATTTTGCTTCAGCGATGTTATGCCCACCATATCAGCACTTTGGTTTGCTTCTATCCTCTTAGTAACACAAGGATAAACAGAAAAATTGAAAATGTCCCTGGTCTCTGAAGTCAAGTGCTTCTTTCAAAGCCAGAGCTAGTTGCCAATGTCTTTACTTGACTTCTTCAACAGTCCTGCATGCAGGAGACTACAGATATCAAAAAGGATACAAGTTGAGCTTGTTCCTCACACCTTCCTCATGAGGATGCTTATTCCTGTTTCTCAAGTGAAATTAACAAAAATAAATAAATATTTAAGAACCCCCACATGAACTCTATATTTGTCAAGAATGGATTTCTATAAAATAAATGATAAATAAAAATGAATAAATTAAAATAATTAAAATGTACATTTCTGTTGAAATGAGTAGTATATATGTGTCCAAATTTGGATTCCCCAGAAATAGGTGATTCAAAAATTCAAGTGTTAAATATTTTATTTGGATAGTGAAGAAAATGCTGGTTTGGAAGTGGAGAGCTGAGACAGGGAATAGAAGCACAATAAAGGAAGGGAAACAACAAAGGGAAGTTTTTCAAGCCAACTACCACCATAGAGCACTGGAGCTTAAGCACACAGGATTACTCTAGGAGTTAACGTAGTACCCATACCTCAGAATTATTCCACCCAAAGGGTGCAAGGCTGAGGTTTCCCGTGGCAAGGAAATATTTAAGTAAAGAAACCTGGAACGTCCCTGGTGGTGCAGTGGTTAAGAATCTTCCTGCCAATGCAGGGGACATGGGTTTGATCCCTGGTCCGGGAAGATCTCACATGCTGCAGAGCAACAAACCCTGTGCGCCACGACTACTGAGCCTGTGCTCTAGAGCCCACGAGCCACAGTTACTGAGCCCACATGCCACAGCTACTGAAGCCTGTGTGCCTAGAGCTCGTGCTCCACAACAAGAGAAGCCACTGCAATGAGAAGCCCATGCACCACAACCAAGAGTAGCCCCTGCTCTCCACAGCTAGAGAAAACTCACATACAGCAACAAAGACCAAATGCAACGAAAAAAAAAAAAAAACAAACAGAAAGGCAAGTGCTGGCAGTTAGAAGTTAACTGGTGTGTATTGAAGAGGTAAGGTTAGAGCATATGGGTACAAATTGATATGATTTACCCCCAAAGACTGAATGCTTTGCTGAGATTATATGTGTCATAAATTATCAGAAATAGAATTATACGAATTTCCAAGCCAAAACTTCCTAGAATCCAAATGTACTTGTTTTTGTTTGTTTTGTTTTGTTTTTTATAAGCTGAGCATATGCAGTCAGTTTAGGTGCTAAACAAGTTTTACATCAGTTCAAGAAATCTCATGATATAGATTATATATTGTACTGTAGTCAGTAAAGGCTTACTTAATTTTTATAGAAAGAAGAATTTACTTAAACCACTTCATCATGGTGAAATTTCCCTCTCTTTCTGTAGTACAACATCGTTTAACAATATTAACACTGACTATATGCAGAATAATCTGATTGTCAGCATAGATACAAAAGAACCTGAAAACATAGTTGTTGGCTTGTGGAATTTCCATACAGAAAATTCTTGACAAGCACAAAAGAAAGATACAAAACACAGAAGATGAAACATAAGTAGATGTAAACAAATCAATTAATCAGAGCACAATTTATTGAGCTCTTACTCTACTACATCGTATATTAAATGTTATGTGACTAAGCCAAAGCCTTATCCCCTCCCAAATTTATAAGTTACTTGGAAGACCTCATAACGCTGAAATAATAAAAGAATCCTACAAGAAAGCATATATTCAATTCATACACTGGGTAGCATATAGTCAAGTAATTTCAGAATGGGGAGCCATGAAATGGGATATCCAGAAAATGCTTCATGGAGGAATATCAGAGAGAACATTCCAGATTAATATTTTTTAATTAATTTTTATTGGAGTATAGTTGCTTTACAATGTTGTGTTAGTTTCTACTGTACAGCAAAACGAATCAGCCATACATATACATGTATCCCTCCCTTTAGGACTTCCTTTCCATCCATGTCACCACAGTGCATTATCAAGAGAAAAGAGGAATACATTGTGGAGAATGAGAAATTGTGTGGATATGCTCTTTTTCTTCCCCCTTGAATTGTGTTTTTCTGAATTAATTGAGCCAATGTTCTTTTGATTAAAAAGGCCTATCTTCAGACGTTAGTTACAATTTCTCATACTTATAGATAGTTTGGTACAAACACCAGAAATAAAGTTCTCATGTCCAAACATGATATTCAGACCTCAGAAAGCATTTTGCAAACATGATGTGTCCAGAATACCAGCCCTAAAGTTTCTCTCAGTGGAACCCAAGGATTGGCCTTGGTTCCCATAACAAAAGAGTCAGAACTACAAAAATAAACTAGCAAAAAACACCCAATATAGTCTGTGCTATAGATTTGAATGTTTCATTTATACTAACTCATAATTATTGAACACCTCCTCTGATTGGGGAAATGTTGTCACAACATTCTGCTTGTCCAGACAGTAGTCTAAGAAAGTAAAATGTAGAAAAACAGCAAGAATAAAATATAGCCAGTGACCAAATAAAACACTTCAGCCCTGGGAAATCTACTGAAATTATTAATAAGGAGAGAAGCTTAGGAATATTTAGAAATGCATTATTTATTAAGAAACTGTCAGTGGGACTCATAAAAGGCAGGCTGTGAGTGAAAAATAAGCTTGTTTTGGTTGACTGTATTATTGCAGACATGCTGGAGATAAACTGGAAACAAATGGGAACATTAAGCTGTCTCTCAGGAAATCATTTATTATGGCAGCAACTATTGCTGTGGTTTTAAGCAAATGAATCACAATATGTGATGAAAGTAAGTAGGAGTAATTAAAGAACAAAAGTTGTACATTGTCTCAGCAATGTAGTTGAATTTAGTCATCTCATCTTGGGCCCAGTTAGAGGAGAGTCAGCATAACAGACTGCCTGAACTACCTCTTGGGAAACAAGAAAATGGAAGAGACAACCAAACAGTGAGGATTATGGGAAGAACACTTGACTGAGCAATTGAGTGATGGGACTTATTCTCTAACAAGAAGCATGAGCAGTATCAATGGGTGTAAGCCTTTCCCCACCACCACAGATGACTAGATTGTGAACCTGTTGACCAGGACTCGCCAGGGCTGGGGTGGTGGGGTGGGGGGAGCAAGTGGATTTTATCTTCCGAGCCTTTAAGTATTTGCTTATCCCACACATAAAAGGAAGAGTAAAATTAATGCTACATGGAGGAAATCAATAAGCTCAGACCTTAGAACAAGCAGATCTAGATTTGAACCTGAGTTGTGCCGCTTATTTGTTATATAATTTGGACTTGTGTTCTTGAAACCTCTGTATGTAAAATAGGAATAGAAACACCAATCTCATGTATTTGTATGAAAGTTAAAAATTTGAAAGAGATAATGAAAATAAATGTCCAACACAGTTGCTGACACATAGCAGAGGTTTGGTGACTATTAACTGCTTTCTCTTTTCTGGGCCTAGTATATAATGCATTCTTAAACACAAGGAGAATAATCTGTATGAAACAAAATTTGATATCCATCTATTCACTTAAATTTGGGATTGTATTATTGATGTATTCCAAAGTTTATTTATTTCTTTATTTGTTTCAGCATAGGCTGCGACAAGTAATCTCACATAATAATTTTCTGTGTTGATTTCTGAAATATTTATTTTATATGTACAATTGCAGTTATATTTTGTACCTGAAGTTCTTGGTTTTTGTATCTTCCTTGTGGGTCTACCTTTTATCCTTATAAAGTAATCCTCTTTTATCCATGTTGCCTTGAATACTAGAATATTCTTGAAATTAATATTGTCAACATTTCCTCTTGCTTGTATATTTCACATTTCATTTTTTAACTGTTGTATGTCACTTTATTCTTAATGTATTTTTAATAAGCAAAATAAAGTTAAAAAACCCTCCTTCTGATTCTTCATATTTTAATCTGCTTAAATTAAGTGATCACTGATATATTTACATGTTCAATCACCTATCTTAATTTTTATATTCTTTTTAAAAATATCTACTTTAATATGTTTTTGCTTTTTGCACTCTTTCATTTTTTCATTATATAAATTTTATTTCCTTTGCTTTCTTCTTCAGGAATTTATAAGGTACAGAATATGTTTTAATTCTACTAAAATTTATCTCTAAGTTTTTCAAAATATTTTTGTACTTATATTTTTCTAATTATTAAAGTTAAAAGTGCAGTTGTATCACCAGATACCTTTCATCACCCAATAAGAGTGTTTGAGTCTTTTACTACCCCTCTTACCATTCCTTAGTCTTAGTCTTTCTCACTCTTTATTCTTGTGCATCTCTTTATTTGTAATATATAAAGCCATGAACTTGATAGAGAAGAGACTCCCCCTCATCTTCAGACTCATCTATCCAGCTGGCTACTCAAAATCCCAAATGGATAGCTGTTAAAAATGTCAAACATCATATGCTCAAAATTCATCTTCTGACCTTTCCCTAAATACCTGCTTCCCACTGGCTTCTCTATCTCAATTGATGGACATTCTGTCCTTCTAGTTACTTATGCCAGAAACCTTGGAGTCAGTCTTGACTCTTTATTACTCACCAAAACTTATTGGTTGTTTCTTAAATTTCTCTATTATCCTGTCTCTTCTCACTACCATCTCTAACTCTTTTCTCCAACCATGATCACTTCTCACCCACCTGGATTGTTGAAATCGTCTCCTATCTAGTCTCCTCCTTCTCTACCTTGCTCCTACAGTCTATTGTCCATACAGTAGCCAAAAAAAAACTGGTCATAAACTATATTTTGTGATTTTACATATACTCAGTTTTCTTCTGCATGCATGAGGTAATGGAGCCACTCTAGAAAAGAAGCCACGGTCCTTGCACCTTTGCTTCGAAGAGCATCAGCTAGGAGATTCTCCACATCCCCTATATCCCACTTAGAATTGTGATAAAGACATACTTCCACTGAGTTAAACCACAAGATTTGGTGTGGGGGATGAGTGATGCTGCAGAGTAGCCTCAAGCAATCCAGATTGATACCAAAATTGAGATGCCACTGAAATAAAATCCTAAAGCATATGGTATTGGCTTAGATGTTAGGCATCAACTGGTGAAGAAAGGGATATAGTAGACTGGGCTGCTAGAGATTCTTGTTATACAGTGGCAAAATATTCACTAAAACTGCCACTTACTGTAACTTAGAAGGCAGATCATGTGCTTACTGAGCTTATAGCTCTAAGGGAAATGTTGGAAAACATAACATTAGTAGGGAGATGTTCACCAATTCCATTTGATCTTGCTAAATACATAGGAGCACTGAATTTCCGAACTTCTTGAATTAAGACTACATGATTTGAGTATTTGACAATAGAGTGTGGGCAAAAGGATGATGATCACATTCAGGTCTGTCCATAAAAATACCTGCAAGATTCCCAATGTGTTCTCATTTACCAATCCATATGGTAGACAGCAGAAATTTCTGAGATGGCAGGGCCACACTGAGAAAAAATAAAGTGAGGGACATATTCTCTGAACCTTCTTTTACCTAAGAAATTATTTTTTTTCTTCATCTTCTAGTGATTCTTAGTCCTCAATACTTTTGCTGTAAACTCTATACTCATGTAAAATTTTGTTTTCTTCTAACATTTAGTACTGCTAAGAAAAATGCTTATGCCAACCTGATTTTTGATTATTTGACATTAAGTTGTTCTTTTTTGACTGATACTTGCATAAGATTTTTCTCATGTTCTTTACTAACTGTTGCCCTATTAAATTTATCTCCTTGGGACACACAGAATCTTTCAATGTAAATACCTATGCCTTTCTTCAATTCTGGGAATATTTTCCTTATATTGCTTCCCTCTAACTTTTCTTTCTTTCTTTTTTTTTTTTTTTTTTTTTTTTTTTTTTGGGGTTGGGGCCCCTTCCCCCCTGG
>NW_020175440.1:352645-363316 GCF_003031525.2 Neophocaena asiaeorientalis asiaeorientalis | reverse complement strand
TTTTTTATTTGTTTCCCCTTTCTTTTTTTTTTTTTTTTTTTTTTTTTTTTTTTTTTTGCGGTATGCGGGCCTCTTACCGCTGTGGCCTCTCCCGTTGCGGAGCACAGGCTCCGGATGCGCAGGCTCAGCATCCATGGCTCACGGGCCTAGCCGCTCTGCGGCATGTGGGATCTTCCCAGACCGGGGCACAAACCCATGTCCCCTGCATCGGCAGGCGGACTCTCAACCACTGCACCACCAGGGAAGCCCTTAACTTTTTTTTTTGAAAATAACCATAAATCTCAGTTTGAATTATTACCATTTTTATATCTTTTTTCTTACTGTTTTCATGTAGTATTTCTATTCCTTTACACTGAAGTGTATCTCAATTTTATAACCTACCTTGCTGATTCAACTTTCTGAATTCTGATCATTTGTATTTCCAATTATTACCCTTGCAATTTTAAATGACACAATTGTTCCTTTTCTCAGGCAGTTCTTTTTACATTAAAATTTGTTTTCTTCACACACATTAGTATCATCTTTCATTTTAGTTGTTTTCTTTCCTTGTGTATTTGTTATTCTCTTTCATAGATATAGACCATTAAAGCTTGTATCCTTTTGATTATAGCAAGCAGTTTTCTAAATTTTTAGGAAAACATTTCCAGATGTGTGTGTGTTTGTCTCATAGATCTTCATAATATTTACTTCCTTTCTCATATTCTACAGTATATTTTTATGTTCACATGTCACATGCTCATGGATAAAGCAAATCTACTCACCCTCGATATTGTCAATAGAAAGAGTGTATATAGATGTTCCTTAACTCCCTTCAGTGTTTACTTGGATGATGGAGGAATCTACTTCTCAGACAGCTACAGGGTAGTTAGATTTGAAAGCTTCTGCCCAAATCCCACTGTCTTGTACCCATGTATCTAGTGAGTTTTGATAGTCTGAAGCAATATTCTTTCCTCTCCCCACTGCTTGCTTATCTGATTCTCTAAATGATTAAAATACATGAAAAACTATAAATTCAAGCATAGCATTTTACCTGGGCCCATACCATATCTTATCTGCTCATTTGTTTATTATTTACTCATTGACTTTCTTAACAATATTTGAGTGCTACTCTATGAAAAATTGTTCTCTGCCCTCAAGATGTGAAGTCAGGTAGATGAAGTTACAATCTAATATCATTCTAGGGAAGTATCTCTAGTTGAAAAGCTCTACCACCTGCTTCAGCCTTCCAACCCTGAACTTTCTGCCCTAATATTATTTGAAAACTGCAGTGTCTGAATGGAAGAAAAATCAAAAAGTGATGAGCAACCATTACTCAGATATCACAAAAAAGCAGAAAATAGAGCACAATAGTTCACTTTTCTTCAGGTTACCCATCTTTGGTCTTTTGGACAGAAAGTTGGGGAGGCCAAAATGTCTTTACAGCTTTCAAATTAGCAAAGCTGTTTTGATTTTAAGCTAAAATATGAGCAAGAAGTCAAGTATTTTCCCCCAAAACTTCAGTTGACAGGTTGCAGGCAATAGGCTGAATACTGGTCTCTGTCTTTTTGGCTGGTAAATGTGTTCTCTATTTCTATTCTTAATGTAGTATTATGTAGTTTTCATTCCCATTACTTTCCTTTGCACACATTAAATTCTCATTCTGATCTATGTCATTGATTCCACTAGCTTTAACCAGAGGTGTATGCAGAGACCTCACAGACATAGCTCTTCAGCCTCTCTACTCTCCTGATCACCATCCCTACATATACAACTCCATGTTAGACATCCTCATCTTGCCAGTCTAAAAGACTCAAAAACTTCACATGTAACAACAAAGTCCAGCTTTGATTCCGAAGAGATTACTACTCTTATCATGTCCCTCTTATATAGTGAGATCCTAATCTTTTCCATCAGTCAAGCTTGAAATCTTAGAAGGACCTTCCTGTTCTTCCTCTTCCTGAGTACATTTCCAATATAGTGGTGTTTTTCTAAAACACCACATCACTTCCTTGAGATTTTTTTTCTGAATAGTTTAATCTATAGTAACCGTAATCTTCATTATACTCATTATTATCATATAACATGTATAGAAGCCCCTATATGACAGAAACTCTTCTAGGGATGAGGGGAAGATGGCGGAAGAGGGACGAGGGGAAGATGGCGGAAGAGTAAGACGTGGAGATCACCTTCCTCCACACAGATACATGAGAAATACATCTACACGTGGAACAACTCCCCCAAAACACCTACTGAATGCTGGCAGAAGACCTCAGACCTCCCAAAAGGCAAGAAACTCCCCCACGAGCCTGCGTAAGGCAAAAGAAGAAAATAAAAAAATAGAGACAAAAGAATAGGAACGGGACCTGCACCAGTGGGAGGGAGCTGTGAAGGAGGAAAGGTTTCCACACACTAGGAAGCCCCTTCGTGGGCAAAGACTGCATGTGGCGGACTGGGGGAGAGCTTTGGAACCGTGGAAGAGAGCGCGGCAACAGGGGTGCGGAGGGCAAAGTGGGGAGATTCCCGCACAGAGGATCGGTGCCGACCGGAACTCACCAGCCAGAGAGGCTTGTCTGTTCACCCACCGGGGCGGGCAGGGCTGCAAACTGAGGCTAGGGCTTCGGTCAGAGCACAGGGAGAGGACTGGAGTTAGCCACATAAACACAGCCTGAAGGGGTTAGTGCACCACGACTAGCCGGGAGGGAGTCCGGGAAAAGGTCTGGAGCTGCCGTAGAGGCAAGAGACTTTTTCTTCCCTCTTTGTTTCCTGGTGTGCGAGGAGAGGGGATTAAGAGCGCTGCTTAAAGGAGCTCCAGAGACGGGCGTGAGCTGCGGCTAAAAGCGGGGACGCCAGAGACATGCATGAGATGCTAAGGCTGCTGCGGCTGCCACCAAGAAGCCTGTGTGCGAACACAGGTCACTATCCACACCCCTCTTCCAGGGAGCCTGTGCAGCCCACCACTACCAGGTTCCTGGGATCCAGGGACAACTTCCCCAGGAGAACACATGGCGAGCCTCAGCCTGGTGTAACGTCACGCTGGCCTCTGCCGCCGCAGTCCCACCCAGCACTCCATGCTATTCCCTTCCCCCTGGTCTGAGTGAGGCAGAGACCCCAATCAGCGGCTCCTTTAACCCTGTCTTGTCTGAGCAAAGAACAGATGCCCTCCGGAGACCTACACGCAAAGGTGGGGCCAAATCCAAAGCTGAGCCCCTGGGAGCTGTGAGAACAAAGAAGAGAAAGGGAAATCTCTCCCAGCAGCCTCAGAAACAGTGGATTAAAGCTCCACAATCAACTTGATGTACCCTGCATCTGTGGAATACATGAATAGACAACAAATACTCCCAAATTGAGGAGGTGGACTTTGAGAGCAAGATTTGTGATTTTTTTCCCCTTTGCCTCTTTTTGTGAGTGTGTATGTGTATGCTTCTGTGTGAGATTTTGTCTCTATAGCTTTGCTTCCACCATTTGTCCTAGGGTTCTATCCATCTGTTTTTTTTTTTTTTTTTCTTTTTAAAAATTTTTTTCTTAATAAATAATTTTAATTTTAATAAGTTTATTTTATTTTATTTTATTCTTTCTTTCTTTCTTTCTTTCTTTCTTTCTCTCTTTCTTTCCTTCCATCCTTTAGACAACAAATCATCCCAAATTGAGGAGGTGCACTCTGAGAGCAAGATTTATGCTTTTTTTCCCCTTTTCCTCTTTTTGTGAGTGTGTATGTGTATGCTTCTGTATGAGATTTTGTCTGTATAGCTGTGCTTCCACCATTTGTCCTAAGGTTCTATCTATCCATTTGTTTGGTTTTTTTCTTAATAATTATTTTTAATTTAATAACTTCATTATAATTTATTTTATTTTACTTTATCTTCTTTTTTCTTTTTTTCTACATTCCCTCCTTCCTTCCTCTCACTGTCCCTCCCTCCCTCCTTCCTTCCTTTCTTTCTTTCTTTCCTTCTTTTCTTCTTTCCTTCTTTTCTTCTTTCCTTCTTTTCTTCTTTCTTTCTTCCTTTCTTCCTTACTTCCTTCCCTCCTATCTTTCTTTCTTTCTTGCTACTTTTAATAATTTCTCTCTACTTTTTCTCCCTTTATTCTGGGCCGTGTTGATGAAAGGCTCTTGGTGCTACAGCCAGGAGTCAGTGCATGCATCTGAGGTGGGAGAGCCAACTTCAGGACACTGGTCAACAAGAGACCTCCAAGCTCAATTTAATATCAAGTGGCGAAAATCTCCCAGAGACCTCCAGCTCAACACCAGTACCCAGCTTCACTCAACAACCAGCAAGCTACAGTGCTGGACACCCTGTGCCAAACAACTAGCAAAACAGGAACACAACACCACCCTTTAGAAGAGAGTCTGCCTAAAATAATAATAAGTCTGCAGACACCCCGAAACACACCACCAGACATGGAAATGCTCACCAGAGAGAAAAAATCCAGCCTCATCCACCAGAACACAGGCACTAGTTCCCTCTACCAGGAAGCCTACACAACCCACTTAACCAACCTTAGCCACTGGGCACAGACACCAAAAACCATGGGAACTATGAACGTGCAGCCTGCAAAAAGGAGACGCCAAACACAGTAAGATAAGCAAAATGAGAAGACAGAAAAACAGACCGCAAAAGAAGGAGCAGGATAAAAACCCCCCATACCTAACAAATGAAGAAGAAATAGGCAGTCTACCTGAAAAAAAATTCACAATAATGATAGTAAAGATGATCCAAAATCTTGGAAATAGAATAGACAAAATGCAAGAAACATTTAACAAGGATGTAGAAGAACTAAAGATGAAGTGAACAATGATGAAAAACACAATAAATGAAATTAAAAATACTCTAGATGGGATCAACAGCAGAATAACTGAGGCAGAAGAACGGATAAGTGACCTGGAAGATAAAATAGTGGAAATAACTACTGCAGAGCAGCATAAAGAAAAAAGAATGAAAAGAATTGAGAACAGTCTCACAGACCTCTGGGACAACAATAAACACACCAACATCCGAATTATAGGGGTTCTAGAAGAAGAAGAGAAAAAGAAAGGGACTGAGAAAATATTTGAAGAGATTATAGTTTTAAACTTCCCTAATATGGGAAAGGAAATAGTTAATCAAGTCCAGGAACCACAGAGAGTCCCACACAGGATAAATCTAAGGAGAAATACTCCAAGACACATATTAATCAAGCTGTCAAAAATTAAATACAAAGAAAGCATATTAAAAGCAGCAAGGGAAAAATAACAAATAACACACAAGGGAATCCCCATAAAGTTAACAGCTGAACTTTCACCAAAAACTCTGCAAGCCAAGAGGGAGTGGCAGGACACATTTAAAGTGATGAAGGAGAAAATCCTGCAACCAAGATTACTCTACCCAGCAAGGATCTCATTCAGATTTGGTGAAATTAAAACCTTTACAGACAAGCAAAAGCTGAGAGAGTTCAGCACCACCAAACCAGCTTTACAACAAATGCTAAAGGAACTTCTCTAAGCAAGAAACACAAGAGAAGGAAAAGACCTACAATAATTAACCCAAAACAATTTAGAAAATGGGAATAGGAACATAAATATCAATAATTACCTTAAATGTAAATGGAGTAAATGCTCCCACCAAAAGACACAGATTGGCTGAATGGATACAAAAATGAGACCCATATACATGCTGTCTAAAAGAGAACCACTACAGACCTAGAGACACATACAGACTGAAAGTAAGAGGATAGAAAAAGATATTCCATGCAAATGGAAAACAAAAGAAAACTGGAGTAGCAATTCTAAAATCAGATCAGAAAAAAATGAAAAAGAAATGAAGGAAAAAATAGCAAATATCAATAAAACTAAAATTTGGTTCTTTGAGAAGATAAACAAAACTGATAATTAGCCAGACTCATCAAGAAAAAATGGGAGAAAACTCAAATCAACAGAATTAGAAATGAAAAAGGAGAAGTAACAACTGACACTGCAGAAATACAAAAGATCATGAGAGATTACTACAAGCATCTCTATGCCAATAAAATAGACAACCTGGAAGTAATGGACAAATTCTTAGAAATGCACAACCTGCTAAGACTGAATCAAGAAGAAATAGAAAATATGAACCGACCAATCACAAGCACTTAAATTAAAACTGTGATTAAAAATCTTCCAACAAACAAAAGGCCAGGACCAGATGGCTTCACAGGCAAATTGTATCAAATATTTAAAGAAGAGCTAACACCTATCCTTCTCAAACTCTTCCAAAATATAGCAGACAGAGGAACACTCCCAAATTCATTCTGTGGCCACCATCACCTTGATACCAAAACCAGACAAGAATGTCACAAAGAAAGAAAACAACAAGCCACTATCACTAATGAACTTAGATGCAAAAATCCTCAACAAAATACTAGCAAGCAGAATCCACAGCACATTAAAAGGATCATACACCATGATCAAGTGGGGTTTATTCCAGGAATGCAAGGATTCTTCAATATATGCAAATCAATCAATCTGATAAACCATATTAACAAATTGGAGGAGAAAAGCCATATGATCATCTCAGTAGATGCAGAGAAAGCTTTTGACAGAATTCAACACCGATTTATGCTAAAAACCCTGCAGAAAGTAGGCATAGATGGAACTTTCCTCAACATATTAAAAGCTATATATGACAAACCCACAGCCAGCATCATCCTAAATGGTGAAAAACTGAAAGCATTTCCACTAAGATCAGGAACAAGACAAGGTTGCCCACTGTCACCACTCTTATTCAACATAGTTTTGGAAGTTTTAGCCTCAGCAATCAGAGAAGAAAAAGAAATAAAAGGAATCCAAATCAGAAAAGAAGAAGTAAACCTGTCACTGTTTGCACCTGCTATGATACTATACATAGAGAATCCTAAAGATCCCACCAGAAAACTACTAGAGCTAATCAATGAATTTGGTAAAGTTGCAGGATACAAAATTAATGGACAGAAATTTCTTGCATTCCTCTACACTAATGATGAAAAATCTGAAGGTGAAATCAAGAAAACACGCCCATTTACCACTGCAACAAAAAGAATAAAATATCTAGGTATAAGCCTACCTAAGGAGACAAAAGACCTACATGCAGAAAATTATAAGACACTGATGCAAGAAATTAAAGATGATACAAATAGATGGAGAGATATACCATGTTCTTGGATTGGATGAACCAACATTGTGAAAATGCCTCTACTACCCAAAACAATCTACAGAGTCAATGCAATCCCTATCAAACTACCACTGGAATTTTTCACAGAACTAGAACAAAAAATTTCACAATTTGTATGGAAACACAAAAGACCCCAAATAACCAAAGCAATCTTGAGAATGAAAAACGGAGCTGGAGGAATCAGGCTCCCTGACTTCAGACTATACTACAAAGAAGAAAGTATGGTCCTGGCACAAAAACAGAAAGATAGATCAATGGGACAGGATAGAAAGCCCAGAGATAAACCCATGCACATATGGTCACCTTATCTTTGATAAAGGAGGCAGGAATGTACAGTGGATAAAGGACAGCCTCTTGAATAAATGATGCTGGGAAAACTGGACAGGTACCTGTAAAAATATGAGATTAGATCACTCCCTAACACCATACATAAAAATAAGCTCAAAATGGATTAAAGACCTAAATGTAAGGCCAGAAACTATCAAACTCTTAGAGGAAAACATATGCAGGACACTCTATGACATAAATCACAGCAAGATCCTTTTGACCCACCTCCTAGAGAAATGGAAATAAAAACAAAAAACAAATGGGACCTAATGAAACTTCAAAGCTTTTGCACAGTTAAGGAAACCATAAACAAGACCAAAAAACAACCTTAGAATGGGAGAAAACATTTGCAAATGAAGCAACTGACAAAGGATTAATCTCCAAAATTTACAAGCAGCTCATGCAGCTCAATAACAAAAAAACAAAAAACCCAATCCAAAAATGGGCAGAAGACCTAAATAGACATTTCTCCAAAGAAGATATTCAGACTGCCAACAAACACATGAAAGAATGCTCAACATCATTAATCATTAGAGAAATGCAAATCAAAACTAAAATGAGATATCATCTCACACCAGACTGAATGGCCATCATCAAAAAATCTAGAAACAATAAATGCTGGAGAGGGTGTGGAGAAAAGCGAACATTCTTGCACTGCTGGTGGGAATGTGAATTGGTACAGCCACTATGGAGAACAGTATGGAGGTTCCTTAAAAAACTACAAATAGAACTACCATATGACCCAGCAATCCCACTACTGGGCATATACCCTGAGACGGCAGTAAAATATAGAAAGTATGTAGGATTTCTATCCATGCCTTGGCTCTTTTATTTTATTTCTCTGAGAAGCTATTTAATCTCTCTGAGCTTTGGTCTTCACATCTACAAGGTAAGGACAATAACAGACTTTTAGTGATAATTAAACACAGATAAAGTATCCAAACAAATGAAAGTGATTTTTTTATGTTAATTTTTTTTTTTGTAGTGGAAAATCATAATGGCCTGTGAGCTTTTTTTGGTCAACTAACTTGGGATATGAGAGTTTCTGTGAACTCTAAATCTTATCTAAGAAGCCAATATAGATGAATACAGCTTATGTTCTCCTGTTTTAATATTCAGCTTTAAATCTTGGCCTTTAAAAGTTTTAAATTAATGGCTGATCAATTTCAAATAAAGTACTATTTTAGAGGTGACACTAATCAATAGAAGATGCAGCAGGGTTGGTTTGAGAAAGGCTCATTTGACGTTGAAGAAGATGGGATAATAATAGCTTGGTATTTGTGATGTTCACTCCCTTATCATGTCATTACCACAGTAAACTTCATAGCTCTAATTAAACGCTTTGACTTCTACCAAGCTGATGTTGATAATTATGTTATTATGAAGAAAATGTTAATAATGACTGGCTCTTTTAGTGATAAATGTTTTAATTGTGTCCATATTATGTGTCCACATTATCTATGTTTCAGCAGAGAAACACAATATGAGAAAATAGACTGTGTGAGAGGACAATCTAGGCACACTGGTTGTAGAGGAGGTTTTAAACATAAAGTAGCCAATTGGGAATGTAACTGAGCAGGACCCTGTGTGGCCTTTCCAGAATAGACTCCCCCACACCCTTGTCCTCTGCCTGCCTTTTGTCTGTAGAAAAACTTTAATCAAAAAATAAATTTAATCAGAGAACTGAGAAAATGCAGAACGGAAGGAAAAGAGTCAAGCAAGATAAAATAATAATACTTTAACCATTAAACAAAGTCAAGGACCTTTACTTCTTCCTCAAGGACTATAGATAATATTCTGAGCCATGTCATTTGAGCTGTTTTGAAGATACTGAAACCCCCACTAGGTGGAAGAAGTTAACTGTATGTTGCCCACAAGCATGTAGACCTCAGACCTGTTGGAACCTGAAAGTTGATGATGCTGACTCCCAATTACCTCACCACCAACCAATCAGAAGAATGTCCATGAGCTGATCACAAACCCCAAAAACCCCCTCCCTCACCATGTCTTTATAAACCTTTCCCTGAAAGCCTTTAGTGTGTTCGGGACTTTTAAGCACTAGCTGTCCTGTATGCCTGTCTTGGTGCCCTGCAATAAAGCCATTTTTTTCTACTTCACCCAAAACTCTGTCTCTGAGATTTAATCCAGCACTGGTATACAGAGGCAAAATTGTAGCAACAGGAAGAGGAAAAAAAAAAGGTGGAGGGTGTCGGAAGATCTACAGATAGGCAGTAAGATCTACAGATAGGCAGTCTTTGATGACTGGGATAAAGGAATGAGTTCATTTCAGAGATGTCATACTATGGGACATGCAGATAAATTTACCCAGACCCAGACAGAATATTTGCAGAATAGGTCATGACACTAGAAAAAGTAGCATAGAATTGAGTACCTTATGCCCTAAGACCTGGATTTAGAATTAAGGATATAAGCAAATGTTCTAAGTGAGAAAGGACAGAGTCTTGTTAAAGAATTTGACTGAAAGATTAATGGACAAGGAAGAGAGGGAGGAAAAGAGGGATAGGGAGAGGGAGGGAGAGACAGAGATAGAATTTAAATTTATTAAACCAGACATTAGTCTTCATCTGTCTGGGAAGTAACATTAAGTTCAGGAATGGTCTATATTTGAAGAGGAATAAGTCTAATATAAGTCTCCCAGCAGCCAAGGAATTGACCCTTTGGCCTTGTGTTTACAATATATTTATCAAGAATTGACAGAAGACATTCTAGTACACTTTACACCTAGCTAACAAGATAGAGGTCAGATCGCATATCAAAATGATATGCAGAGGTGGAAATCTGAGCCAAAATAAACAAGAATAAATACAACATAAAAAAGTATAAATGCTACAGTTTTTTAAATGATATCTATGAGTACTTTTTATTCAAGACATATATGATCAGGCTACCCAAGATGGCTGTTTGCTGGCTTTCTGTAGATCCACTACTTGAATAGTCCCAGCTTCACCTACATCTTATTCACATGATTGACCTTCTCCCTTAATTGCAGGACCTAATCAGTAAATACCTACTGATACTGCCTCTGGGCCCCAGCTAGTGATTAGTCTAATGGTCAGAATGGCTCTCCTTTGATAGTTTAACAAAGGGAAGACCTCTGCCCTATGAAGTACTTAGCCAGAGGGACTAATAGGGCCAAGCCTCTCTGCTGGTTTCCCTAGTAACCAGTGAGCTATTCTGACATTAA
>NW_020175440.1:313471-352475 GCF_003031525.2 Neophocaena asiaeorientalis asiaeorientalis | reverse complement strand
TGCTGCTGCAGTGTCCTGCCTGCCATCTGCTTGTCCCTTCCATGGTGGGCTGTCACTTTATGACCCTTTTCCTTCAGATGTTTAAGACCTCCCATCTATTAAACCATTGATGTCTCTGTCACTGACTCTGGGTTCTTTGTCGGTCTTGAGGCTGGGCAATTACAGTGCTTGCAAGCCTGCGGGGAGCAACCCTACAGGACAAGAATTATAACATTACAAAAATAGGAATTTAATATATTTGTTGGGGCTGTGGGTCAGAGGTTTTCAAATTTAGTCTTTTGCAGACATTAAATAATAAACCTAAAATCTTGATCTTGCTTTGGTCAAAAATAAAAGACCTTGTCTCATATATCACAGTGGTATTTGATAAAAAGCCCTGAGATGAAAAAAATCTTTTATCTATTCTCATTAACATAAAGAATAGAAATAACAGATTTATATTCTAGTGGCCATGGGAGCCAAATTAACAGAGTGCTTTTAAGAGAAAATTCAGGTTGAAGGAAATGTTTATTGAACTTTTTACATGGAAATCTGAAGTTTAATAAATTACAAAAGTGTACAATTGGTAATGCCTGGCTTGACACTTTTTAAAAAAGACTAAGGGCTTCCTAATCCTACAAGTTCAATGCAAGTCAATCTTGAAGGTGATGGATCTCACTAATTTCTGTAATTGTCATATCATATCTAAATAATCATGGTCCATTCTGGTCACCACATTTAAAGATTAAAACTGTAAAATGAATTCTTACATAAAAGGACAAACTATGGATGAAGTAGTCCAGAAAATAGAATAACAAATGCTTGAGGAACATGAGAATGAATAGAAAGATCTAAGAAGATACTGATCTCAGAAAGGGAGCAGTGAGTGGTGGCATGAAGTGAGATCTTTACTCCCTGCACAGGAATTGAACCTGATTGGCCTGGGTGAATACCAGGAATCCTAGCCACCAGACCCCCTGGCTCTTGTCTCCAGTGAAAAAATGCATTTCTCACGGAGGCAAAAACTGTGAAAAACAGGTAAAAATTTATTATTAGAGACATAGCACAACAACTAGTGGGAGAGCACACAGAGAAACGTTTGTTTAGCAAGGCAGAGGTGCACACCCAGAGAGAAAGGGTGTGGGCGTTCTCCCTAATGAAAAGGAGTGCAGTAAAGAGGCGGTTAAGTTATTTATATAGGGCAGTTCTTACGGGTCTTTGTTTACCTTTGGCCAATTAGCTGTTTTCTTTTTCCACACCTGACCTGCCCTAGGACCCTCCCCAATATGCGTGAACAACTTTTTTCTAAGATGGACTCCAGCCCAGAGGCCTCTGGGACGGCCTTAGCATCACATATTATGGGGTAGTGCCCCCTCTTTTTTAACCCCCAAGGAGCCTTTCTGCACATGTGTAATGTCTCCCTTGCTCCAAGGATGAGAAATATGTGACCTCTTGATCCTTTACTCAAACAAGGTTTAGTGCCTCTCTGTTCCTGCCATGACTGTTATCTTAAAGTGTACCCAGGAGACAAAGCCTGGCTGTTTACCATGTTTCTGTTGTTACTTCCATTTCAGAGAGCAAACAGGAGGCTGATTGTAAATGCCTAACCTGGATCCCACCTACCTCCTTTCTCAGGAAATGAAAACAGGAAGCTAGTTGTAAGCTTATGGCCTGAAGCTCACTTTTTCCTAACTCAAATACAATATATTCAAATATATTCAAAGTTTACATGTTTGCTTGTTTATTTTTCTACTTGTTTCTCCAAAGTGGAAAAAAAAAAAATAGAATCAAAGGATGGGAATTACAAGGCAGTTGACTTTGGTTTTACATTGCAAAGGATGGTCTTTCATTTAGAATTGTACAATAATAGTATAGGCTATCCCGTGAAATATCAGTTTACTGCACTGGAAGTATTAAAGGCCACTTTCAAGTGGTCTTAAATAAGAAAAAAAGTTGAACTCTAAATTCTCTAGTCTTTGGAAATTTATGAATCCACGTGTGGCATTATGTATCTATCTGCCCTCATGACAAATCTAATTGAATAATCTATTTTGTATCTCAAACTCAACATGTCAAAACAGGAATCTTGATTTCCTCATCTATCCTCTGCTCTTACCTGCCAGTCCCCTAGCCTTTCACATCATAATAGATGGCAACACTATACATTCAATTGCTCAAACCAAAAATCTATGCATTCTAGTGAATCTTTTTGTTCCCTTTTTCCTATATCACAATCATTCGGCACATTCTATTGAGTATCTCCAATACATATCCCAAATCTGTCCACTTCTTTCTAACTCCACTGCCACAATACTGGTCCCAGCCACTATCCCTTGACTAGATTGTTACCATAGTATCTGTCTAGCCTCACTGCTTTCAGTATTGTCTATCTGTCATTCTTTCTCCACAGAGTTAAGAAGTAATTTTCTCAGAAATCCAGTGACAAGACTTTCATAGCTCCTAGGGCATAGACACACTGAAAATATTTGCACTTATTTGTTCCTCTGCCTGTCTCCCCAAATGGAAGGTAAGAACAACTTGAAGGCAAAACTTATATTGCATACATTTAACAATGTACCTAAACATAAGTATGTATAGCGCATATTTCAGTTATAAAGCATAATAAATATGCATGTACTTACCATCAAGGAAATCTTGAAGGCCCTACTATTGCTAGCCCCTTCATGTCAGAATCTGCCATCCTTCCCACCCTCATCAAAAAAAGGACGCATGACCCTGAACTTTGTGTGTACCATTTCCATGCTTTTCTTTATAGTTTATTATGATCCAAAAGTCATTTTTTATAGTTTTTCTTGTATTTAAACTTTAAATAATTGGAACCATAGCAGTTATATTTTGTCTCTTGCTTTTTTCTTTTACTCAGTTTGTGAAGTTCATACATATTAATGTGTGTAACTGTAGTTTATTCTTTTTTTTTTGCTGGATTTCCATTCTATGACTATATCACTGTTTATCAATCTCACAATTTTTATTTGGGTTTATTTTTAGGCTCTTGATTATATAAAAACTAGTGCTCTGTGCACATGTCCAAAATGATCTTCAGAGTATATATCTAAGGGTGGAGTTGCTGGTTGTAGGATTTAGATATTTTCAAATTTACCAAGTACCAACAAATTGTTTTGTAGAGTACTTGTACAAATACACTTTTCTATCACCACCAAAAGTCTGTAAGGTTCTCCATTGTCTCACATCCTTGCCAAATCTTGACATTGTCAGAAGTTTTAACTTTTACCAAAATAATGAATGTGAAATGAAAGCTTTGAATTTAGCTTGAATTTTCCTAAATAATAGTGACGTTGAGAATCATTTCACATTTTTGGCCATTAATGTTCCTTTTACTATGAAATTATTTTTTGTATCTTTTCTTAAATTATTTTATTATTTATTTATTTGATTTATAGGAGCCTTTTATTTGATTTATAGGAGTTTTTTACATAGCCTAGATGCAATTTTTTTGGTGAATTTTATTTGTGGCAAGCATCTTCCTCAAATGTGTAGCTTGTGTTTTCATTTTAAAATATGTATCTTGATAAATTGAACTGTTAAATTATAATTTAATTAAATTCATTTAAAAATTCCAAATAATTTATGCTTTCAGAAAAATTGTTCTCCTCCCCATAGGCAATAAATTTATTTTTCTAACAATTTTAAAGTTTTGTATTTTACAATTAAGACTTCAATCTACTTGGATTGAATTATTATATACAGTGTAAGTAAGGTAAGCACCCAAATTTGTATTTTTCCTAATGGAAAACCAATTGCCTTAGCAGCATTTATTAAATAGGGAATCCTTTTTTCTGACTGATCTGTTTTCTACCTCCATCATATAGCAAGATCCTGTATGTGCCAGAGTGCTTTTGAGCTCTATTTTTATGTTTCATTGGGTTATTTGTCTATGCCTGGGTGAATTTGACCCTCTCTTAATTATTATGACAGAATAGAGAGGTAGTACGACAACATGTTTAGGAGAGTAGACTCTGGAGTCAGATTACCTTATCTTGATATCTAGCTCCAACAGTGCTACTTCTATGACCCAGAGCAGGTTACTTAACCTCTCTATTCTCTATATCCTCCATTTGTAAAACGGAGATATTAACTATCTATTCCAAAGGTTAGTTGTGAAAACGAAATAAGTATATATATATTTAAAAGAACTTATAATAAGGCTGATGTGTAGTAATGGTTAATACGCTTAACATTGCTTTAAAATTCATTTTAAAATTATTCATTCCTTTCATACTTTTATGAAAGCTGGGCAAAAAATTAAAATCTCTCTCATTAGAGAAAAAAATAAAAACCACTTTCTTTTTCTCTTCTTCCAATTTTCAAAATGTAATTAATATAATTATCTCTTCAGGTTACACCTGCTGTCCTCAAACCTGCTGTCATTTCTCTGTGAGGAATTGTCCCTGACAAGTATTTTGGCCCCTTGCCCTGGCCTACAGCCAGCCTTCTGCTTATTTCCTGGAACCTGCTGTGTGATGTATTTTTTCCAGCCTCAGCATTGTTTAATGTCCATACACCAAACTCTAAGTGAGGTTTCTAGGAGCTTATTCCTCCAAGCCAACATTGTTCCAGTTCTGGCTTCAATCTGTATAAGGTTCCATGGGAAATCATCCATCCAAATGCAGGGATGCATGGGTTTGGTCATCTGTCTTGGAACCAGAGGTCTTCCATGGTTCACTTGGCCTTCAAGTATTTGACCTTGAAAGTCCACATTTTAGGAGCATGTCTGTTGTTAACATAGAGATTCAGGAATCTCTGAAAGTACTCCAAAATGGTTGTTTTCTATGAGTAAAGAATAGGCACAGATGTTCAGAATAAGTGACTATATTCTCCAGGTAGCAATGTGTTCCTTGTGCTCTGCCTGAGACAGGGTAAATAATAAATGTTTTTTAGATGAATCCATGATGATGATGGTGATAATGATGTTACTACATTTTATGTTTGTGAATCCCTTTCTCTAAAAGGTTTCCTAACATACCCAATTTCAATTTGATAATCTTCAGAGATAACACTCATTATTCACTATCCATATCAACCACATTTTTACCATTTGAAAATGAAAGAAATAACAAATATATGGAATTGATAAAAGTTAAACAACTACATATCTTTTGCCTCATTTTTTATTTGGCAATTTTGAATGCCTATCTTATGGGAACTGCTAGCTATGAGAGATACAAATATGATTAAAATAAAGTTCTTGACCCCTTTTTGCCTTGTCCACTCACCTTCAGCTTCACATTGTAGAAGTTGAAATGAATGTGTAAATCCATAATTATAAAACAAACTCACAATTGCTATCAGAGAGATAGTACAAGGCACTAATAAGACCAATATTATAGAGGTCTAAATTCTTCTTAGAGTAACTGAGGTCTTAAAGAATCAACAGAAGGTTAAGCAAGATAGTAGAGTAGGAAGACCCTGAACTCACGTCTTCCCATGGATACATCAAAATTACAACTATTTACAGAGAAACTATCAATGAGAATGACCCAAAGACTAGCAGAATAGATATTCTACAGCTAAAGATATAAAGAAGACACCACAGCGAGATGGGTAGGAGGGACAGAGATGTGGTACAGTCAAAACCCACACCTTGGGTAGGTGACCCACAAACAGGAGGACAATAACATTTTCAGAGTTTCTCCCCAAGACACAAGGAACTACACAATCTGAAAACAATGAACAAAGTGGCACTAAGCATGTGCCTATTAATAATTACCTTAATTGTAAATAGACTAACTGCTTCAATAAAAAGACACAGAGTGGCTAAATGGATATGAAAACAAAGCCACAGTAGAAAAACTTATATTATTCCAAATGACCTTTAAAACAAAGATTGTAAAAAGAGACAGAGAAGATAATTACATAATGATAAATGAATCAATACAACAGCAATATGTAACAATTGTAAATATATATCTACCCAATTTAAAAGACTCTAAATACATACAGCAAATATTAACACTCTAAAGGGAGAAACTGACAGTAACACAATATTAGTAGGAGAGATTAATACCCTACTCGCATCAATGGACAAATCATCCAGACATAAAATCAATAAGGAAACACTGACCTTAAAGGACAGACTAAACCAAATGGATATATATAGAAATTCCATCCAAAAGCAGCAAAATACACATTATTTTCAAGTACACATGGAACATCCTTTAGAATAGATCACATGCTAGGCCACAAAAGAATCTCAATACATTTACAGCTGAAATCATATTAAGCATCTTTCAAACCACAACAGGAAGAGACTAGCAATGAACTACAAGAAAAAAAAAAAAAAAGGAAAAAATACAAAAATGTGGAGGGTAGGGCTTCCCTGGTGGCACAGTGGTTGAGAGTCCACCTGCCGATGCAGGGGACATGGGTTCGTGCCCCGGTCCGGGAAGATCCCACATACCGTGGAGTGGATGGGCCTGTGAGCCATGGCTGCTGAGCCTGCGCTTCCGGAGCCTGTGCTCCGCAGCGGGAGAGGCCACAACAGTGAGAGGCCCATGTACTGCAAAAAAAAAAAGAAAAAATGTGGAGGGTAAACAATATGTTACTAAACAATTGATGGGTCACTTAAGAAGTCAAAAATAAATTTAAAAATACCTGGACACAAAAGAAAATGAAAACACAATAACACAAAATCTATGAAACACAGCAAAAGCAGTTCTAAGATGGAAGTTTACACTGATACAAACCTACCTCAGGAAACAAGAAGAATCTGAAATAAACAAACTAACTTTACACCAAAAGTAACAAATGAAAAAGAAGAAAAAATGAGACCCAAATTTAGTAGAAGGAAAAATAAACTAAATGTCAGAGGGGAAATAAATGAAATAAAGACTAAAAAAAGTAGACAAGATTAATGTTTCTTTGAAAAGATAAACAAAATTTATAAACCTTTAGCCAGTCTCATTAAGAAAAGAAAAGAAAAAAAGAGAGGACCTAAATCAATAAAATCAGAAAAGGAAGAGGAGAATTACAACCACAGAAATACAAAGGATCATAAGATATTATTTTGAACAATTATACACCAATAAAATGGACAACCTAGAAGAAATGGATAAATTCCTAGAAACATACAATCTCTCAAGACTGAATCAAGAAGAAATAGAAAATATTAACTGACAGATTACCAATAATGAAATTGAAGCAGTAATAAAAGTACTCCCAATAAATAAAAGTCCAGGAACAGATGGCTTCACAGGTGAATTCATCAAACATTAAAATAACAATTAACAAGTATCCTTTTCAAACTATTCCAAACAACTAAAGAGGAAAGAATTCTTCCAAACTCAACTTATGAGTTCAGTATAACCAGATTCCAAATCAGAAAGATACCACACACAAAAAATAAATAGAATTATAGGCCAATATCACTTCTGAATACAGATACTAAAATCCTCAACAAAATATTAGCAAACTAAATTCAACAATACATTAAAAGAATCATACACCATGATCATGTGGGAAATATCCCAGGGATCCAAGGATGGTTCAATCTACAATCAATGTGAAACATCACATTAACAAATTGAGGAATAAAAATCATATAATCATCTCAATACATGCATGAAAAGCTTTTGACAAAATTAAACATCCATTTATGGAAAATCTCTCAACAATATGGTTTTAGAGGGAATATACCTCAACATAATAAAGGCCATATATGACAAACCCACAGTTAACATAACATTCAATAGTGAAAAGCTGAAAGCATTTCCTCTAAGATCAGGAACAAGGCAGGGATACCCACTCTTGTCAGTTTTATTCAACATTGTATCAGAAGTCCTAGCCACAGCAACAAGACAAGAAAAAAAAAAAGTGAAGTCAAAATTGGAAAGGAAGCAATAAAACTGTCATTGTGTGAAGATGACATAATATTATATATAGAAAATCCTAAAGATTTTTGATGCCACCAAAAAGCTATTAAACCTCATCAATGAATTCAGTAGAGTTTCAGGATACAAAAATCTTGCATTTTTCTACACTAACAACAAACTATCAGAAAGAGAAATTAAGGAAACAACCCTATACACAATTGCAAAAAAAAAAAAATAGAATAAAATACCTAGGAATAAATATAACTAAGGAGGTAAAGACTTGTATTCAGGAAACAAGATACTGATGCAAGAAATTGAAGACAGTACAAACAAATGTAAAGATACATTTTGCTCATGGATTGGAAGAATATTGTTAAAATGACCATATTCCCCAAGGCGATCTACAGATTTAATGCAATTCCTGCCAAAACACCAATAACATTTTTCACAGAACTAGAACAAATAATTCTAAGATTCATATGGAAATACAAAGACCTGGAATAGCTAAATCAATCTTGAGAAAGAACAACAATTCTGAAGGTATTATATTCCCTGATTTTAAACTATACTATAGTGTGACAGTAATCAAACAGTATGATACTAGCACAAAAACTGACACATATATCAAGGGAACAGAATAGAGATCCCAGAAATAAACCCACACTTACATGGTCAATTAATCTATGACAAAGAATGCAAGCACATGCAATAAGGAAAAGACAGCCTCTTTAATAAATGGTGTTGGGAAAACTGGACAACTTCATGCAGAAGAATAAAACAACCATTTTCTCATACCATATACAAAAATAAACTCAAAATGGATTAAAGAATTAAATGTAAGACCTGAAACCATAAAAATCCTAAAATAAAATATAGGTAGTGTGCCCTTTGACATCAATTGTAGCAATATTTTTTGGAATCTGTTTCCTCAGGTAAGGGAGACAAAAGTAAAAATAAACAAGTGAGACTGTGTCAAACTAAAAACTTTTGCACAACAAAGTAAACCATCAATAAAACAAAAAGGCAACCTGCTGAATTCGAGAACATATTTGAAAATAATATATATGGTAAAGGGTTAATATTCAAATTATATAAAGAATCATACAATTCAATAGCAAAGAAACAAACAATCTAATTTAAAAATGGGCAGAGGTCCTGAATAGACATTTTTCCAAAGAAGACATGCAAATGAACAATAAGCACTTGGAAAGATGCTCAACATCACTGATCATCAGGGCGATGCAAATCTAAACCACAATGAGATATCACCTCACTCCTGTCAGAAGAGTTAGCATCAAAAAGATAAAATATAACAAGTGTTGGAAGAAGGAAACTCTTGTGCACTCTTGATGAGAATGTAAATTTGTACAGCCACTATGGAAAACAGTATGGAGGTTTCTCAAAAAAATTAAAACTAGAACCAGCATGTGATCCAGCAACTCTACTTCTGGGTATTTATCTGAAGAAATAAAAAAACACTAATTAGAAAAGATAGATGCACCTTTATGTTCACTGCAGCACTATTTAAAATAGCCAAGATAGGGAATCAACCTAAGTGTCCATCGTAGATGAATGAATAAAGAAGATGCTATATATATATATATATATAATGGAGTATGACTCTGCCATAGAAAAGAATGAAATCTTGCCATTTGTGACAACATGGATGGACCTAGAGTGTATTACACTAAGGAAAATGTCAGACAGAGAAAGACAGATAAGGTATGATCTCACTTATATGTGGAATCTAAAAGGAAAACAAATGAACAAACATAACAAAACAGAAACAGAATTTATAGATACAGAGAACAAACAGGTGGTTGCCAGAAGGAAGGGCGTTGGGAAAATGAGTGAAATAAGTGAGGGAGACTAAGAGGCACAAACTTTCAGTTACAAAATAAACGAGTCACAGAAATGAACTGTAAAGCATGGGGAATATGGTCAACTTTATTATAATATCTTTGTATGGTGACAGATGGTTACTAAATATACCATGAAGATAATTTTGTAATATATAGAAACATCAAATCACTACAAAATAACATAGAGTTGTAGGTCAATTACACTTCAGAAACAAACAAACAAAAAAACTCATAGAAAAAGAGATCAGATTTGAGATTACCAGAGGAGGGGAATGGGGGGAGCACTAATTGAATGAAGGTGGTCAAAAGATACAAATTTCTAGTTACAAGATAAATAAGTACTAGGGATGTAATGTACATTATGATTAATGTAATTAATACTGCTATTATGTTATATGTGAAAGTTTTTCTCTTCTCAAGGAAAATATTTTTCTTTTATTTTGCATCTATATGAGAAGATGGATGTTTACTAAACTTATTATGATAGTACTTCATGTTGTATATAAGTCAAATCATTATGCTGTACAACTTAAGATTATACAGTGCTATATGTCAATTATATCTCAATAAAACTGGAAGAAAAAATAGAAGAAATGGCTTTTAACTTAAAAAATAATAATAATCAACAGAAACTTTCAAAATAAGGACTGAAGGACATCAATGTCAGTGAAAAGCTTAGTTTCTAGTTTGTCTTCAGAAATGGAACATAGAGTTCTTTGGGAATAAAGAAATGAGAATGGATGCAGTGTAAGTTGAAAAGAAGTGAAAAATAAAGTTAGAAAAATGAATACATTGAGTAACTACTCTAAATACCCATCAGTGGTGGTTGTGAATATCAAATAAAATAGAACATGTGAATTATATAGTAAATTTTACATATTATGATATAAGCATTGAGCTTTCTACATTATTTTGTTTTATTATATTTAGTGGATATTGTTGGTTCCCTTCCCCCTATCTAGTGTCTCTTCTTCTATCCTTCTAAACCTGTGATTGTGTTCTGTTTTCCATGCCACCTACTCATGTACCTCAGGGAATATTGAAATCACCAACAAATATGGGGGTTGGCCTGATTGGTCTAAACATAATTCCTCCTCCTTCCCAGTGACTGGTCCAAAAATGTGTATGTAACCTAATTCAGACCAACCATGAAAGGGGACTAGATTTGGGGGGAATGTATCTTCCTAACTTATAAAGCTAACTTCCTTTCTCCTCTTATGCCATCATATGGGAATAGGGAATAGCTGCCATTCCTCCTCTAAATCTTGAGGTTGGAGCCAATATTTTGTAGAGGGGAGAATCAGGAAATTTCGGTAAAGAAATTCAGAGATGTTGAGTTTAGTCAGTCCTTGAAACCTATCCTTTCACTGTACTCTCTCTTACGTGAGCCAAAAATTTCCTAATGGCTTTAGCCAATTAGTTTGAGTTTGGTGTTCTATTACTTGCAGCACAAAACCTCCCTTAAATATCTTATCATTATCTGTATTATTGAAGATAATTATGCTATAAGGAGAAATATTTTCTTATTCCTAGGAAAAAGTTTATAGTTCTGTAGCGATGTTACCATTTAATCAATGAGGACAACTCAATGAATACATTTCTGAAAGACAACAAATCAGTGACAGCAGCTTGTTTCTAAGTCAGGCAATCAGAGTGCATTCACACCTAAAAACATGCTTCTGAACGTTACCCGGTGAACAAAAATCTCACTTGAGCATGGATGTTTCTTTTCTTTTTTTTTTTTTTTTTGATTTATTCATTTTTGGCTACACTGGGTCTTTATTGCTGTTCATAGGCTTTCTCTAGTTGTGGTGAGCAGAGGCTACTCTTCATGGTGGTGCACAGTCTTCTCATTGCAGTGACCTCCCTTGTTGTGGATCACGGGCTCTAGGCACATGGGCTTCAGTAGTTGTGGCTCGTGGGCTATAGAGCACAGGCTCAGTAGCTGTGGTGCATGGGGTTAGTTGCTCCACAGCATGTGGGATCTTCCCTGCCCAGGGATCGAACCCATGTCCCCTGCATTGGCAGGCAGATTCTTAACCACTGCACCACCAGGGAAGCCCAGAGGATGCATGTTTCTATAGCCCACATCAACTTGCACTTCTGAAAGTTTGCCAGATATTGAATACAAAACTTCCTTAAAATCATAAGATCATAGCCTTGTTCTGCCTCAAAAGAGTGTGCATGACCAACATAGCCTCTTTCAATTAAATAAGCAATAAATTATTTTTGTGTTTTGACATCTCTGACATCTCCTTCTTCATAATAGGAACTCTAAAAATAAAGCATTTAATTTGTCCAAAGATACAGTACTATGACACTTAGATATTGCTCAGTCAAGTGTCAGAATATGCCTTGTATAAAACAAATAATCCTGTGGAATCTAAGTTTGTTTTCCAATTTTAAAAAATGGCTATAATTTATGAATCCTTAAAGGTGGTTTAAAATATTTCAGTGATATTTAAGTAGATTTACTACTGGAGACATATTCTCTATAGGAAATAATCCTGTGAGGGATATTACAGTAAAGAATTTTCTGTTTATGTAAATAATCACCTTTTTACCTCATTTGGTTCATAGACTCGATTGCTTTGTTGTGTAATTCTTTAAGATCTGGTCAACTTTTAGCAAGAATACACTATTTGGACTGTTGTATCTTTAAAAAGCAATTATTTTATGTCTTCCATATAACCAGAATATTATCACAAACAGTATAAATGTGTGTATTGATGAGTAGTCCTCTGTTGCCTATACAAACAACTGATCATTGTAGATATTACCCAACGAACCTCCTGCTCAAGTAACAAAGCAGGCACAAATAATACCGTAATCTATGAAACGTGAGTTGGGAGTTGTCCTGACCAAAAACATCTGAATAATGCTGGACTGTGTTTCAAATAAAAATGTGCTAGGAAAGGTAAAACATCAAGTCACTACAATTTACATTTAATCTAGTTAATAAGATTAATTTCTTCTGTTTTAGGAAAGGTCAGGGACCTCATGAGCAAAAGTATCTGATGAGGGGGGTTGTGTGTTTCTTCAAGAGGAGAAATAGTAATAAAGTGTCTTCAGTTCAATTCACATATCAGGTAATCTTCCAAAGTGGTCAGCATAACAAATATGCATGCCAGGCAGCCCTTTCCAGCATTCGTTTCACGTGGGAGTCAGACAAATAGAAAATTGACTTGCCTGATGTTAGCAGGAGCTCTCCTGCCCTGTGTGAAAATTAGCATGCTGGAGTTCCAATAAAAAAAAATATTTTCCAGGTTTATCTCACTTCAAAATATAGTTGTGTAAGAGTTTATTTGTAAATAAAGAACTTTATTATCTATGGAGAAAGGCCATTGGATTCAAGTTAACTTTCACCTGGAAGCTTTATTACTCTGCTCTGCACAAGCAACTTCAACCAGAGAATATAATGTGAAAATTATTTGGATTATCCAAATAAACATTACATAAAAGACATGATGAAGAGAGTTAAGTGATGGAGGAATAGAACAAAAAAGTCGAGTCAGTAGTTTATATGATTATTTTTAACATATGAGTCACTTGTTGTTTTGCATATGCTAAAACTAATGCACGTTTGTTTCAATTATATTTAGCCTGACTCCTGAGATAAGGTCAATTCTCATGTGAAAGTGCTCAGCATTAGGTATCTAAAGCTGCTATTTTCTGCAGAGTTTAGCTTAGGTCTTTTTAGCTTATCTCGTTGTTTTGAAGGAACAGCCCAGAGATTTGCACTGTCTCAGTCTGGGCTAAAACATTGTGTCAGATTCTGTTTATTTGAAAACTAGGAAAAATGACCATTTTTCTACTATATTAATGTTCATGAGCAGTATTCAAAAAATTTGTGGGTCTTTGATTTTTGTTTCTTGTAATTATTTATACTCACACAATCCATCATCTAAGTGAATTTCCTTACATAGTAGCTGCTTAAAGTGGTTCTTGAAACTCCCATTCCATCTTCCTTCTACTTGAAAAGATTAGAAAATTAAGGAAATAACCTACATTTCCTAGACCTTCTTTTAGCTAGGAATCTGGATGTCATTCAGGTTCTCCTAATCTGATGCACTTGGGTGGCAGTTGAAGGCAAAAGTGCACAGGGACAAATCCTCATTCTGTAGCAGTTGGAGAGCAATACCTTTATAGCATCTGGTCTCTGCATTCCAATGTCTAGCCAAAATCTTTGTGGTTGAGAAAGCCAGTTGTAATGGAAAAAAAAAAATGTGTCAGTGATTACAACAGCAGCTTGTTGACCTCTGTACCCTGACTGAGGTGGTGAGACCTGGAAATCAACTGGTGATAATCCAGTTTACAGTAATTTTTGTAGCATCCAATTGCATCTACTAAAGCTCTTTCTATATGAAATGCCTAAAGCAAGGTCTGTTTCCTGATCTGAGCCTTGACTGAGGCATTTTAGTAGCTTACAAATTACTTTTATTTTTAAAATTCTGTTTGTGATTTTTAAAAGCAAAACAAACATCAACAACAACAAGCACTCAAACTCTACCTACCCAGACCTCAGATTAAACCTCTACTAAAGAAAAGGAAAGCACTTAGAATGAGAACCTCCTCTTACTCTGGACTCCAATTGTACAACTCCTGGAGGAGAATAAGTTTCAAACCTGCTTTTAACTTTTTAAAACTTTCTTCAAATGAAACTGTTAACTCCTACTCTACTTTCTCTTCTGGGTACATACAATTTCAGAGGGCTCATAGACCCTTCTTGCATACCCTAGGAGCTGATGCAAGCCAAGCTAAGAACATTTAATTTAGAGCAGAAATTTTCAACCAGGGGCAAATTTGCCTCTCAGGGGATATTTGGCAATGTCTGAAAACATTTTTATTTATCACAGTTAGGACTGGGTTGTTACTTATATCTAGTGAGTAGAAGCCAGAAATGCTGTTAAACATTCTATATTGCACAGAACAATCATCCACAACAGAGAACTATCTGGCTCAAAATATCAATGAAAAACCCTGGTTGAGAGTAGAACACACAAGGGATTTGTTATATATGGTGTATATATATTTACTAATTTTTATTGAGGTAAAATTCACAGAACACAAAATTAATTATTTCAAAGTGTTCAATTCAGTGGCAGTTAGTATTGCACATTTGCAATATTGTTCAACCACTTCTATTTAGTTCCAAAATTTTCCATCACCCTAAAAGGAAACGTTGTACCTATTAAGCAGTTACTCTCCATTCTCCTTCATCCCACCTCTGCTATAATCAAACTGTGTGAGTTTGGGAAAGTCTTTAGAGCTCAGTTTCTCTTAAAATTAAGGGTGAGTGGCCTAACCTCATCTCTAAAATCAATTCCCTCTACAAAATTATCTGCACAGATTGCCACATGAAAGTCATGGCTATTTACATGCCACAAAGAATTCCTTCACATGTTCCTTGTAAACAAGGCCCAAGCTCTTCTTTTAGCACCTGTATACCAAAGTGGCTTTTAAAAATATCACTAACCCCATGACTCTGAACTCTGCCTGCATGAAAGTGTTCTTCATCTTTCTTGTTTCTTGTACTGTACTCCAGGGTTCCCCAACCCCTGGGCCACGAACCGGTACCAGTCCATGGTCTGTTGGGAACCGGGCCACACAGCAGGAGGTGAGCAGTGGGCAAGTGAGAGAAGCTTCATCTGCATTTACAGCTGCTCCCCATTGCTTGCATTACCACCTGAACTCCACCTCCTGTCAGATCAGTGGTGGTATCATATTCTCAAAGGACTGCAAACACTACTGTGAACTGCACATGCAAGGAATCTAAGTTGTGCACTCCTTGTGAGAATCTAATGCCTGATGATCTGAGGTGGAGCTGAGGAAGTGATGCTAGCTCTGGGGAGCAGCTGCAAATAGAGATTATCATTAGCAGAGAGGTTTGACTGCACAGAGACCATAATAAATCAATTGCTTGCAGACTCATATCAAAACCCTACCAGTGGGTGGCAAGTGAAAACAAGCTTAGGGCTCCCACTGATTCTGCATTATGGTGAGTTGTATAATTATTTCATTATATATTACAATGTAATAATAATAGAAATAAAGTGCACAATAAATATAATGTGCTTGAATCATCCCCAAACCATCCCGCCCCCACCCTAGTCCGTGGAAAAATTGTCTTCCACTAAACTGGTCCCTGGTGCCAAAACTGTTGAAGACCACTGCACTAGAGCATTAGCTAATACTGCTTGTGACTAGGGTGTATGTGAGGAACAATAGCACATGCATCTTCAGGGCTGAAAACATGTTGCCTCTTAACTCCTTGGAGATTTTTCCTGTAGAGAAAATAGCATTCAACAATATCCACTGACTGCTCCTGAAGGACTCAGCTGGCACCACACAAACAAAAGAGGAGGCTACTGGAAATTGTTTAATTATGTGACATAGTTGCCCTCCAGACCTCGCATATCCTTGAGTTGAGATTGACTAGAAGCCTAATACACACTGTGTAGACACACAAAGCCTTCCTAAGCCTTTGGGTATTCCCATAGAGGCTCAAGTTCTAAGGTTCTTTTCTGCCTTCAGGTGCCTCTTTCTAAGTCTGCTTCTTTTGGTCCCTACAGCACTGACACAGGTGTGAACAACCAACTTGGTTTTTGTTACACATGTACACACAAAATCAAAACCAAAAAACAAACAAACAAAAAAAAGTTCCTAATGAAAGCATTTAAGATTGCAATGGTCATTATTGAATAAATGGAGAAAATAAATACTAGGTGGGGGACATTTACCATTACAGCTGCACATCAAGTTAAATAGAAAATAATTATGTTCTTAAAAGTCCTGTCAACCTTCCTTAAGACATTCATGAGATAAACCTCAAAGGGTGTCTCTTATCCAGAAATTCAGGTTCAGTTTATTGGGGTAGGACTCAGGAATATGAATTTCAGCAGTCATATGGGACAGACAGGAGGTCGATGAGCCACACAGAGAGAAACTATGCCTTAGGGTCTCACTTTCTCCTTCAGAAGCTTAGCAACAAATTTCATTTAGAATAGCTTCCTTTAAAAGAATTCCAATTCTAGCCACTAAAAAAAGAAAAATTTCTCTTCGTTTTACTTTTAATTTGGTTAGTGGCAAAAAAGCATATTGATAATTAAGGCCCTGGGTGACTATATAGTACCTAGATACTACCTAGATAACTCTACAAAAAATAACTTTTTTTAAGAAAACAGATTCAGAACTAGCCTGAAAGAGGGTTACTATAGATATCTTCTTCATTTCTTTGGAGCTATCATGTGGATTTGTGGTAACTTTGATATATATATATATAGATAGATAGATAGATAGATAGATATAGATAGATAGATATAGATATAGATATAGATATAGATAGATAGATAGATAGATAGATACAATAGAGTTGTGTGTGTTGTGTATGGTGTGTGTGTGTATGTGTGTGATGTGATACCATTAGAGTTCTGGAAGAGGAACAGATTATAAAACACATAAGTGCTATTATGCTTAGAAGACTGTACCCCTCCTGTCACTGAATCAAATCCATTGATTAGATGAGCAAGTTAGGAAGGAAAAGAAACCCTAATCAAAAAATGTCCTAGTCAAAGTTAAAGGAAAAGTAAAGGAAGAGATTTAAATACTTTCCATTGTGAAACCTTGAATCTCCAAAAAACTGAGACTTTTTGTTGCCTGTATCTATCTTAATTAGAGACATCTAACATGCTTGCCTTTTAACTTCTTCAATAGCTTTATTTTGCAGAACGTAATGATACAATCATTTTATTATGGTAATAAAATATGCATTATAAAATTCAAATAAAACTGAATGGCTGAACTGAAAAAGTGGAAATCCTCTCATCTCCTTCCTTCTTCCAGATGTCTTTTTATTGAAATACAAACAATCACAATCACAGAAACACATACTCACAAGCATATATTTTTAAACATACATTGGATTATGCTCTGTATTTTCTTTATTGCAATTTACTTTTTTTCTATTTCTTAAACCAGTGTTCTCTTTCAGTGACAGAACATTGACCTATCTTATTCTTTCCAAAGGGAGCATTGGACTCTGATAGCTGTATACTACTACTTGTTCAATCAATCCCCTATTGTGGAGGACAGCCATTTATTTCATTTTAAAATAGTTTTTGTTTCTTAATAAAAATGTTTATGCATGATTTTAAAAATTAAAAAACACAAAGGGGTGAAATTTTAAAAGTTTTCCTCTTATCCAGCCCCTAGAAGCAACCACTATTAGAAGTTTGGTGCTTTTGTTTTTTAATGTGTTGGTTGTTTTTTAAGTTTTTCTGGGGGTTTCCATTAAAATTTTTGAATAATTTTTTAAAATGTAGCACATTAACAAGAAATTGTCTTGATTTTCTTATAGTATTATAAGAATATAATACTATATTATTCTAGTGGTCAACGTTGTAACTTTAGATAGTAAACTAAAACTCCCAGTCTTTGCCATAACAATCTCAGAGTATATTTATGGACTTTTAATGGGAAAGATGATAAGCACATATATGTCCTTCCACTCTGCTCTCTTCTCCATTTTCTTGTTTTTAAAATTCTATTTATATTTAACATATACAGTTTGTTGCCTGATTAAAATCATCTTCTATGTTTTCTCTAAAAGTTGATTACAAAATTTCTCATCCAATGAAAGTATTAACAATATGAATATTATGCACAAATCATTCTCTACAGACTACTTGGGTAGTGAAACAATATCCACAGGGAAGGAAATGTATTCATGTGTCCCTAAATCTGTGTTGCTTTATTTATTTATTTTTTTTGTGGTACGCGGGCCTCTCACTGTTTTGGCCTCTCCCGTTGCAGAGCACAGGCTCCGGACGCGCAGGCTCAGAAGCCGTGGCTCACGGGTCCAGCCGCTCCGCGGCATGTAGGATCCTCCCAGACCGGGGCACGAACCCGTGTCCCCTGCATCGACAGGTGGACTCCCAACCACTGCGCCACCATGGAAGCCCTAAATCTGTGTTGCTTTAAAGAGAATGCCACAGGCATCCAGAGTCATAGGAGTCTCCTGTGATTTTTTCACCTTTTCACCTCGATTGTTTCAACTCAAGCTTAGAGTGATTGCCATTGTCAGTTTACTAGCATATATCCTAAATAATGTATTCAAGTTGAGTTTAATAGACATAGGTCTATATCAAATAACATGTATATTTGAAAAACATTATTTTTCATATGTATGATTGTTTATTGCTTTCACACTTGATTAATGGTTTTTCAATGCATAAAGATACCAGAAAATATAAATTGCCCTCTTAGAATTTTTTTCTTACTGAAGTGTAATTGACTTACAATATTATATTAGTTTCAGTTGTAAATATAGTGATTTGATATTTTTATACATTATAATATGATTGTCATTGTAAGTCTAGTTACCATCTGCCACTCTCCAAAGTTATTATAATATTATTGACTATATTCCCAATGCTGTATGTTAGATCTCAGTGATTTATTAATTTTATGGCTGGAAATTTGTACTACTTAATCTTCCTCACCTATTTCACTCATCCTCCCCCAAACCCCTTCCCTCTGACAACCACGTTTGTTCTCTGTATCAGTTAGTCTGTCTCTGCTTTCTTTATGTTTGTTCATTTGTTTTTGTAGATTCCACATATAAGTGAGATCATAAGGTATTTGTCTTTCTGTCTGACTTATTTCAATTAGCATAACACGCTCTAGGTCCATCCATGTTGTCAAAATGGCAAGATTTCATTCCTTTTCATGGCTGAGTGGTAACCCATTGTGTGTATACAGCTGCTTTATCCATTCATCTATCAATGGGCACTGAGGATGCTTCCATATTTTGTCTATTTTTTTTAATAGATATTTATTGGAGTATAATTGCTTCACAGTACTGTGTTAGTTTCTGTTGCACAACAAAGAGAATCAGCCATATGCGTACACATGTCCCCATTTCCCCTCCCTTTTGAGCCTCCCTCCCATCCACCCTATCCCACCCCTTTAGGTCATCACACAGTACCAAGTCACTCTCCCTGTGCTATGACGCTGCTCCACACCAGCCAACTATTTTACCTTCAGTAGTGTATATGTGTCAATGTTACTCTTACTTCACCCTAGCTTCCCCCTCCCACCCCAAGTCCTCAAGTCCATTTTCTATGTCTACCTCTTTATTCCTGCAAATAGGTTCATCAGTATCTTTTTTTTAATTCCATATATAAGCATTAGTATACGGTATTTGTTTTTCTCTTTCTGACTTACTTCACTCTGTATGACAGACTATAGATCCATCCACCTCACTAAAAATTACTCAATTTTGTTTCTTTTTATGGCTGAGTAATATTCCATTGTATATATGTGCCACATCTTCTTTATCCATTCATCTGTCAATGGACATTTAGGTTGGTTCCATGTCCTAGCTATTTAAAATAGTGCTACAATGAATATTGTGGTACATGCCTCTTTTTGAATTATGGTTTTCTCAGGGTATATTCCCAGTAGTGGGATTGCTGGGTCATATGGTAGTTCTATTTTAGTTTTTTTAAGGAAACTCCATACTGTTTTCCATAATGTTGTATCAATTTACACTCTCCAGAAAATGGGCATAGAGGAAACCTACCTCAACATAATAAAGGCCATATATGACAAACCCACAGCAAGCATCATACTCAATGGTGAAAAACTGAAAGCTTTTCCACTAAGATCAGGAACAAGACAAGGAAGTCCACCCTCACTGCTTTTTTGCAACATAGTTTTGGAAGTCCTAGCCACAGCAATCAGAGAAGAAAAAGAAATAAAAAGAATACAAATTGGAAAAGAAGAAGTAAAACTGTCATTCTTTGCCAATGACATGATACTATACATGGAAAATCCTAAAGATGACAGCAGAAAACTACTAAAACTAATAAATGAATTTGGTAGGTTTTCAGGATATAAAATTAATGCACAGATATGTCACCCCTATCTCCCAATTCATCCTGCCACCCACTTTCCCCTTGATAACCATAAGTTTATTCTCTAAATCTGTGACTCTATTTCTGCTTTGTAAATAACTTAACCTTTACTATTTTTTCTAGATTGCACATATAAGCAATATTATAAAATATTTGTTTTTCTCTTTCTGACTTACTGCACTCTTTATGACAGTCTCCATGTCCATCCACATCTCTGCAAATGGCATCATTTTGCTCCTTTTCATGGCTGAGAAATGTTCCATTTGTATATGTACCACATATTCTCTATCCATTCCTCTGTTAGTGGACATTTAGGTTGATTCCATGTCCTGGCTATTGTAAATAGTGCTGCAATGAACATTGGGGTGCATGTATCATTTTGAATTATGGTTTTTCTCCAGATATATGCTTAGGAATGGGATTGCTGGGTCATACGGTAGCCCTATTGTGAGCCTTTTAAGAAACCTCCATACTGTTCTCCATAGTGGCTGTACCAATTTATATACCCACGAACAGTTTAAGAGAGGCCCCTTTTCTCCATACTCTCTCCAGCATTTATTGTTTGTAAAAATTTTGATGATGGCCATTCTGACTGGTTTGAGGTGATACCTCATTGTAGTTTTGATTTGCATTTCTCTAATAATTAGTGTGTTGAGCATATTTTCATATGTTTGTTGGCCATCTGTATGTCTTCTTTGGAGTCCAAAACCTATGGGATGCAGCAAAATCAGTTCTAAGAGGGAAGTTTATAGTAATACAATCCTACCTCAAGAAATAAGAAAAATCACAGATAAACAACCTATCCTTACACCTGATCAGAGCAGAAATAAATGAAATAGAAATGAAGAAAACAATAGCAAAGATCAATGAAACTAAAAGCTGGTTATTTGAAAAGATAAACAAATTGATAAACCTTTAGCCAGATTCATCAAGAAAAGAAGGGAGAGGATTCAAATCAATAAAATTAGAAAAGAAAAAGAAGTTAAAACAGACACCACAGAAATAGAAAGGATCATAAGAGATTACTACAAGCAACTATATGTCAATAAAATGGACAGCATAGAAAAAATGTACAAATTCTCAGAAAGATATGACCTTCAAGACCGAACCAGGAAGAAACTGAAAATATGAACAGGCCAATCACAAGTAATGAAATTGAAACTGTGATTAAAAATCTTCCAACAAACAAAATCCCATGGCCAGATGGTTTCACAGGTGAATTCTATCAAACATTTAGAGAAGAGTTAACACCTGACTTTCTGAAACTCTTCCAAAAACATGCAGAGGAAGGAATAAATTCATTCTGTGAGGCCACCATCACCCTGATACCAACACCAGACAAAGATATCACAAAAAAAGAAAATTACAGGCCAATATCACTGAAGAACATAGACACCAAAATCCTCAACAAAATAGTAGCAAACAGAATCCAACAACATATTAAAAGTATCATACACCATGATCAAGTGGCATTTATCCCAGGGATGCAAGGATTTTTCAATATATGCAATTCAACCCATGTAATACACCACATTAACAAGCTGAAGAATGAAAACCATGTGGTCATCTCAATAGATTCAGAATAAACTTTCGACAATATTCAACACCCATTTATGATAAAAACTTTCCAGAAAGTGAGTTAGAGGAAACTTACCCCACATAATAAAGGGCATATATGACAAACCTACAGCTAACATCATACTCAATGGTGAAAAGCTTAAAGCATTTCCTCTAAGATCGGGAACAAGACAAGGATGTCCACTCATGCCACTTTCATTCAGCATAGTTTTGGAAGTCCTAGCCATGGTTATCAGAGAGAAAAAGAAATAAAAGGAATCTAAACTGAAAAAGAAGTAGGTCTTCCCTGGTGGTGCAGTGGTTGAGAGTCTGCCTGCCAATGCAGGGGACACGGGTTCGTGCCCCAGTCCAGGAAGATCTCACATGCCATGGAGCAGCTAGGCCAGTGAGCCATGGCTGCTGAGCCTGCACGTCTGGAGCCTGTGCTCCACAATGGGAGAGGCCACAACAGTGAGAGGCCCATGTACCACAAAAAAAAAAAAAAAAAGGAAGTAAAACTGTCACTTTTTTTCATATTACATGACACTGTACATAGAAAATCTTAAAGATGCTACCAGAAAATTACAAGAACACATCAAAGAATTTGGTAGAGTTGCAGGATACAAAATTAATGCACAGAAATCTCTTGCATTCCTATACATTAACAATGAAAGATCAGAAAGAGAGATTAAGAAAACAATCCCATTTATCATTGCATCAAAAAGAATAAAATACACAGGAATAAACCTACCTAAAGAGGAAAAAGACCTGTATTCACAAAACTCTAAGATACTGATGAAAGAAATTGAGGATGAAACAAATAGATGGTGATATATGCCATGTTCCTGGGTTGGAAGAATCTATATTGTAAAAATGACTATACTACCCATAGCAATCTACAGATTCAATGCAATCCCTATCAAATTACCAAGGGTATTTTTCACAGAATTAGAACAAAAATCTTACACTTTGTATGGAAACACAAAAGACCCTGATAGCCAAAGCAACCTTGAGAAAAATAAATAGAGCTGGAGGAATTAGGTCCCTGATTCAGACTATACCATAAAGCTACAGTAATCAAGACAGTATGGTACTGGAACAAAACCAGAAATATAGATCAATGGAACAGGATAGAAAGCCCAGAGATAAAGCCACACACCTATGGCCACCCAATCCATGACAAAGGAGGGAAGAATATACAATGAAGAAATGACAGTCTCTTCAATAAGTGGTGCTGGGAAAACTGGACAGCTACATGTAAAATAATGAAATTAGAACACTCCCAAACACTGTACACAAAAATAAACTCAAAATGGATTAAAAACCTAAATGTAAGGCTGGATACCATAAAATTCTTAGAGGAAAACATAGGCAGAACGCTCTCTTACATAAATCACAGCAAGATCTTTTTTAATCCACCTTGTAGAGTAATGGAAATAAAAACAAAAATAATCAAATGGGACTTAATTAAACTTAAAAGCTTTTGCAAAGCAAAGGAAACCATAAACAATATGAAAAGACAAGCCTCAGAATGGGAGAAGATATTTGCAAATGAAGCAACTGACAAAGGATTAATCTCCAAAATATAGAAACAGCTCATGAAGCTCAATATCAGGAAGACAAATAACCCAATCAAAAAATGGGTGGAAAACCTAAATAAACATTTCTACTTTGCATTTACCTTGCTTGGAGTTTATTTTGTTTCTTAAATTTGTGAATTAGGATTATTCTCAGACTGAAAAATTGCTCTATCAGATACTAGTGGCAGAAGACCCCTTTTGACCTCAGTTTAAAACTTTTACCTAGTTAAGGAGTCAAGGTCTTTTGCTTTGTCCTCACGGTAATAAACATGTAGAACATTTCTTAGTCAAATTAATGCGTTGGCCTGAACCACCTGGATAGCTAATAGATAGGCAGATTTATATGCATGAAAGATTCAGAGTATTTTTTCATCTCTCATTACTTTCATTTTTAAACATGCAAAGCAACATCTAGGAAGTGCTAAGTTTTTATTATACAATCCAATAAAAATTCTAGTAAATAATTTTAAAATAGTCTTATTAAAATCAGAGTTGTGTGTGCTTTTGACTGACTTCCCCTTCTGTTTCTCTACACCATCTACCTTTTAATGTGATAAGAAAATATCCAGACTTAGACTTCTGTTCAGTTAAATATAAATCCTTAAGCAATACAATCAGTTTCCTTAAGTTCTAGAGAAAAAAAAAAAAACAACACATTTTTTGACTCTTTAAATTTTCTCTGATTATTCGAGATATATTTTGTTAGTAAATGTTTCCCAGTGATACTATAACTATTTCTCAACAGTAATGATCATTCACCTTTAAGATAATTTTGTAATATGAATCAAATAATTACTATATCAGTGGTAAGCAACATTTTTTTAACCAGGGCTCATTAAATTTCAAGGAAAACAAAAATGGGGATGAACCATTTTTTTTTATGTCCCTACTCCAAAGAAACATATTTTGGAGGGGGGAGATCCCACAGAGAAAACATGGGTATTCTCATGATTTAAATCAGGAGTCAGGGGTTGACAAACATTCTGTTAAGTGCAAATAGTAAATGTTTTAAACTTCATGAGCCATAGGGTTTCTGTCACAACTACTGGTCCTTTATAACTCAAAAGACAATATATAAACAAGTGGATATGGTTGTGTTCCAATACAACTTTCTTCACAAAAACAGGTAGTGGGCCAAATTTGATATTATTCTTTCCATTATATTCAGCCCTACTTCTAGCCTCAAATAAAATATTCTTATAAGGCTAAATCCTCACAATGAAAAAAACGTGGCTAATAATTTAACTAGATGACCATAAGGCAGCATCGTCATCTTTATCTACTACAATGAGGTTTCTGTGCATGGCAGACTTAAAAGTGAGAAAGTTAAGAGTAAGATAGGGCTTTCCTGGTGACGCAGTGGTTGAGAGTCCGCCTGCCGATGCAGGGGACATGGGTTCGTACCCCGGTCTGGGAAGATCCCACATGCCGGGAGCGGCTGGGCCTGTGAGCCATGGCTGCTGAGCCTGCGCGCCCGGAGCCTGTGCTCCGCAACGGGTGAGGCCACAACAGTGAGAGGCCCGCGTACAGCAAAAAAAAAAAAAGAAAATTTAGTGAACATGAGTCAGCTTTTATCCTGCTTGAACTCATAAGAGCCGTGCACATAATGAGCACTCCTTCTTCCTTGTCTTTGTTTTCATACTCTCTCCTAGTTTCTACCTTCCTCTCTCATCACACATGGTCATTATTCTCTCCCTGCCTTTTTTAAAAAAAATATATTGGCATTCCTTAAAACTCGGTCCTAACCAATTTCTGTTCTTACACTCTACTTGCTCCCTGGGTCATCTCATTTATATCTATGACTTCAATTATCAAAATATGTTTATAAATCTCATTCATTCATTCATTCAGTGAACATTGTTCTAAGTACTAAAATATTATAACACTGAACCTAAGAGATACATTCCTTTTTTAAAAGAGCTTAGGTGTGGTGGGAAGATGGTGGAAAAGTAAGACGTGGAGATCACCTTCCTCCCCAAAGATACACCAGAAATACATCTACACGTGGAACAACTCCCACAAAACACCTACTGAATGCTGGCAGAAGACCTCAGACCTCCCAAAAGGCAAGAAACTCCCCACGTACCTGGGTAGGGCAAAAGAAAAAAAGAAAAAAACAGAGACAAAAGAATAGGAACGGGACCTGCACCTGCGGGAGGGAGCTGTGAAGGAGGAAAAGTTTCCACACACTAGGAAGCCCCTTCGCGGGTGGAGACTGCGCGAGGCGAAGGGGGGAGCTTCGGAGCCGCAGAGGAACGCACATCAACAGGGGTGCAGGGGGCAAAGCGGGGAGATTCCCGCACAGAGGATCGGTGCCGACTGGCACTCACCAGCCCGAGAGGCTTGTCTGCTCAACCGCCGGGGCGGGCGGGGCTGCGAGCTGAGCCTCGGGTTTCGATCAGAGCGCAGGGAGAGGAGTATCTGTGGAATACATGAATAGACAACGAATCATCCCAAACTGAGGAGGTGGACTTCGAGAGCAAGATCTATGATTTTTTCCCCTTTTCCTTTTTTTGTGAATGTGTATATGTATGCTTCTGTGTGAGATCTTGTCTGTATAGCTTTGCTTCCACCATTTGTCCTAGGGTTCTATCTGTCCATTGTTTTTTTTTAAATTTTTTTCTTAATTATTAATTTTAATAACTTTATTAAACTTTTCTTTCTTTCTTTCTTTCTTTCTTTCTTTCTTTCTTTCTTTCTTTTTTCTTTCTTTCTTTCTTTCCTTCCTTCCCTCCTTTAGACAATGAATCATCCCAAATTGAGGAGGTGGACTTTGAGAGCAAGATTTATGATTTTTTCCCTTTACCTCTTTTGGTGAGGGTGTATGTGTATGCTTCTGTGTAAGATTTTGTCTGTATAGCTTTGCATCCAACATTTGTACTAAGGTTCTATCCGTCCTTTTTTTTTCCTAAATAATTATTTTTTAATTCAATAACTTTATTATACTATATTTTATTTTACTATATGTTCTTTCTTTCTGTCTTTTTTCCTTCCTTCCCTCCTTCCTGCCTTCCTTGTTCCCTCCCTTCCTCCCTCCTTTCTTTCCTTCTTATCTTCTTCCCTTATTTTCTCCTTTCTTTCTTTCTTTCTTCATTCCTTCCTTCCTTCCCTCCATTCTTTCTTTCTTCATACTTCTACTAATTCTCTCTACATTTTCTCCCTTTTATTCTGAGCCGTGTGGATGAAAGGCTCTTGCTACTCCAGCCAGGAGTCAGGGCTCTGCCTCTGAGATGGGAGAGCCAACTTCAGGACACTGGTCAACAAGAGACCTCCCAACTCCACATAATATCAAACAGCGAAAATCTCTCAGAGATCTCCATCTTAACACCATCACCCAGCTTCATTGAACGACCAGCAAGCTACAGTGCTGGACACCCTATGCCAAACAACTAGCAAAACAGGAACAAAATTCCACCCATTAGCAGAGAGGCTGCCTAAAATCATAATAAGTCCACAGACACCCCAAAACACACCACCAAATGTGGACCTGCCCAATGGAGAGACAAGATCCATCCTCATCCACAACAACACAGGCACTAGTCCCCTCCACCAGGGAAGCCTACACAACCCCCTGAAACAACCTTAGCCACTGGAGACAGACATAAAAAACAACGGGAACTAGGAACATGCAACCTGCAAAACGGAGACCCCAAACACAGTAAGATAAGCAAAATGAGAAGACAGAAAAACACACAGCAGATGAAGGAGCAAGATAAAAATGCACCAGACCTAACAAATGAAGGGGAAATAGGCAGTTTACCTGAAAAAGAATTCAAAATAATGATAGTAAGGATGATCCAAAATCTTGGAAATAGAATGGACAAAATGCAAGAAACATTTAACAAGGACCTAGAAGAAAAAAAGATGAAACAAACAATGATGAAAAACACAATAAATGAAATTAAAAGTACTCTCGATGGGATCAATAGCAGAATAACTGAGGCAGAAGAATGGATAAGTGACCTGGAAGATAAAACAGTGGAAATAACTACTGCAGAGCAGAATAAAGAAAAAAGAATGAAAAGAACTGAGGGCAGTCTCAGAGACCTCTGGGGCAACATTAAATGCACCAACATTCGGATTATAGGGGTTCCAGAAGAAGAAGAGAAAAAGAAAGGGACTGAGAAAATATTTGAAGAGATTATAGTTGAAAACTTCCCTAATATGGGAAAGGAAATAGTTAATCAAGTCCAGGAAGCACAGAGAGTTCCATACAGGATAAACCCAAGGAGAAATATGCCAAGACACATATTAATCAAACTGTCAAAAATTAAATACAAAGAAAGCATATTTAAGCAGCAAGGGAAAAACAACAAATAACACACAAGGGCATCCCGATAAGGTTAACAGCTGATCTTTCAGCAGAATCCCTGCAAGCCAGAAGGCAGTGGCAGAACATACTGAAAGTGATGAAGGAGAAAAACCTGCAACCAAGATTACTCTACCCAGCAAGGATCTCATTCAGATTTGATGGAGAAATTAAAAGCTTTACAGACAAGCAAAAGCTGAGAGAGTTCAGCACCACCAAACCTCCCTTACAACAAATGCTAAAGGAACTTCTCTAAGCAAGAAACACAAGAGAAGGAAAAGGCCTACAATAATGAACCCAAAATGATTTAGAAAACGGGAATAGGAACATACATATCGATAATTACCTTAAATGTAAATGGACTAAATGCTCCCACCAAAAGACGCAGATTGGCTGAATGGATACAAAAACAAGACCCATATATATGCTGTCTACAAGAGACCCACTTCAGACCTAGAGACACATACAGACTGAAAGTAAGGGGATGGAAAAAGATATTCCATGCAAATGGAAACCAAAAGAAAGCTGGAGTAGCAATTCTCATATCAGACAAAATAGACTTTAAAATAAGGACTATTAGAAGAGACAAAGAAGGACACTACATAATGATCAAGGGATCGATCCAAGAAGAAGATATAACAATTGTAAATATTTATGCACCCAACATAGGAGCACCTCAATACATAAGGCAAATACTAACAGCCATAAAAGGGGAAACTGGGAGTAGCACATTCATATTAGGGGACTTTAACACCCAACTTTCACCAATGGACAGATCATCCAAAATGAAAATAAATAAGGAAACACAAGCTTTAAATGATACATTAAAGAAGATGGACTTAATTGATACTTATAGGACACTCCATCCAAGAAAAACAGAATACACATTTTTCTAAAGTGCTCATGGAACATCCTCCAGGATAGATCATACCTTGGGTCACAAATCAAACCTCGGTAAATTTAAGAAAATTGAAATTGTATCAAGTATCTTTTCCGACCACAACGCCATGAGACTAGATATCAATTACAGGAAAAGATCTGTAAAAAATACAAACACATGGAGGCTAAACAATACACTACTTAATAATGAAGTGATCACTGAAGAAATCAAAGAGGAAATAAAAAAATACCTGGAAACAAATGACAATGGAAACACAACGACCCAAAACCTATGGGATGCAGCCAAAGCAGTTATAAGGGGAAAGTTTATAGCAATAAAAGGCACCTTAAGAAGCAGGAAACATCTTGAATAAACAACTTAACCTTGCACCTCAAGCAATTAGAGAAAGAAGAAAAAAAAAAAACCCAAAGCTAGAAAAAGGGAAGAAATCATAAAAATCAGATCAGAAATAAATGGAAAAGAAATGAAGGAAACAAGAGCAAAGATCAATAAAACTAAAAGCTGGTTCTTTGAGAAGATAAACAAAATAGATAAACCATTAGCCAGACTCATCAAGAAAAAAAAGGGAGAAGACTCAAATCAATAGAATTAGAGAAGAAAAAAGAGAAGAAACAACTGACACTGCAGAAATAAGAAAGACCATGAGAGATGAGTACAAGCAACTCAATGCCAATAAAATGGACAATCTGGAAGAAAGGGACAAATTCTTAGAAATGCACAACCTGCCAAGACTGAATCAGGAAGAAATAGAAAATATGAACAGACCAATCCAAATTGGAAAAGAAGAAGTAAAGATGTCACTGTTTGCAGATGACATGATACTATACATAGAAAATCCTAAAGATACTACCAGAAAACTACTGGAGCTAATCAATGAATTTGGGAAAGTAGCAGGATACAAAATTAATGTACAGAAATCTCTGATGTTCCTCTATACTAAATCAGAAAAACCTGAAAGTGAAATCAAGAAAACACTCCCATTTACCATTGCAACAAAAAGAATAAAATATCTAGGAATAAACCTACCTAAGGAGACAAAAGACCTGTATGCAGAAAATTATAAGACACTGTTGTAAGAAATTAAAGATGATACAAATTCACAAAAACAGAAAGATAGATCAATGGAACAGGATAGAAAGCCCAGAGGTAAGCCCACAAACATATGGACACTTTATCTTTGATAAAGGTGTCAGGAATATACAGTGGAGAAAGGACAGCCTCTTCAATAAATGGTGCTGGGAAAACTGGACAGGTACCTGTAAAAATATGAGATTAGATCACTCCCTAACACCATACACAAAAATAAACTCAAAATGGATTAAAGACCTAAAGGTAATGCCAGACACTATCAAACTCTTAGAGGAAAGCATAGGCAGAACACTGTATGACATAAATCACAGCAAGATCCTTTTTGACCCACCTCCTAGAGAAATGGAAATAAAAACAGGAATAAACAAATGGGACCTAATAAAACTTCAAAGCTTTTGCACTGTAAAGGAAACCCTAAACAAGACCAAAAGACAACCATCAGAATGGGAGAAAATATTTGCAAATGAAGCAACTGACAAAGGATTAATCTCCAAAATTTACAAGCAGCTCATGCAGCTCAATAACAAAAAAACAAACAACCCAATCCAAAAATGGGCAGAAGACCTAAATAGACATTTCTCCAAAGAAGATATGCATACTTATACATACTGCCAACAAACACATGAAAGAATGCTCAACATCATTAATCATTAGAGAAATGTAAATCAAAACTACAATGAGATATCATCTCACACCAATCAGAATGGCCATCATCAAAAAATCTAGAAACAATAAATGCTGGAGAGGGTTTGGAGAAAAGGGAACACTCTTGTACTGCTGGTGGGAATGTGAATAGGTTCAGCCACTATGGAGAACAGTATGGAGGTTCCTTAAAAAACTACAAATAGAACTACCATATGACCCAGCAGTTCCATTGATGGGCATATACCCTGAGAAAACCATAGTTCAAAAAGAGTCATGTACCAAAATGTTCATTGCAGCTCTATTTACAATAGCCCGAAGATGGAAACAACCTAAGTGCCCATCATCGGATGAATGGATAAAGAAGATGTGGCACATATATACAATGGAATATTACTCAGCCATAAAAAGAAACGAAATTGAGCTATTTGTAATGAGGTGGATAGACCTAGAGTCTGTCATACAGAGTGAAATAAGTCAGAAGGAAAAAGACAAATATCGTATGTTAACACATGTATATGGAATTTAAGAAAAAAAAATGTCATGAAGAACCTAGGGGTAAGACAGGAATAAAGACACAGACCTACTGGAGAACGGACTTGAGGATATGGGGAGGGGGAAGGGTGAGCTGTGACAGGGCGAGAGAGATGGACATATATGCACTACCAAAGGTAAGGTAGATAGCTAGTGGGAAGCAGCCTTATGGCACAGGGATATCGGTTTGGTGCTTTGTGACCGCCTGGAGGGGTGGGATAGGGAGGGTGGGAGGGAGGGAGACACAAGAGGGAAGAGATATGGGAACATATGTATATGTATAACTGATTCACTTTGTTATAAAGCAGAAACTAACACACCATTGTAAAGCAATTTTACCCCAGTAAAGATGTTAAAAAAAAAATGTAGATAAAAATTATGTATTTGAAATTTAAAAAATAAAATAAAATAAATAAAAGAGCTTAAAATTTAGGGGAGGGAAAACAATTAAACTTAAACAAAGAAGATGTGATTAAATAAAATAGGTTAATATAACAGAAAGAAACAAGGGTTTTACTCTAGGTTTACTCTAAGTTGGGTAATCAGGAAAAGACTCACAGAGGTTGTGATGTTTCATCTAAGACAGGAGTGATAAGAAAAGCAACATATGCAAAGAGTTATCCCTCAGAAGAAACAACTAGTGCAAAGGCACTTAGGAGGAAGCAAATGATGCATTTAAAGAATAGGGTTTGGAGAAAGCAACTGTTGCTGAATTATAGAGAAAAAAGATGGTAAAAGTAGTAGTTGAGTTTCAATAGATGGCCTGCGGCCTGTTCAAATGGGTTTATAAACAAGGTTTGACACTTAGTGTGATAGGGATTCAAAGGAGTGTGTTGAGCAGGGTAATGACGTCTAATTTACATTTGAAGAAGATCAAATGTAAATGGTTACCGTGTAGAAAATGGAAAGAAATAGAGTGGGCTATGAAGCAGGGAGAGATTTAAGAGGTTATTGCAATGATCCCAGAGAAATCAAATGGTGGCTTGAGTAAAAATACAAGTAGCCATATTTCAGACTATTTTGGATGTGGAGTCAAAAGGACTTTGTTATGATTTAAGTGTTTGACCTCAACTTTATTCTTGACCTGAGCAACTGGATAGATGATGGTACCATTTACTGAGAAGGGGAATGTTAGGGAAGAATTCTGTTTTGAACATGTTAATATCAATCTGGATTTGGGGGGAAAGAATCTGACTAAAGATGTAAATATGAAAGCCACTGGGAGAATAATACAAGCAATTACTTGGCAAGGGAGATTTAAAGGAGAAGAAAAATTGGCCCAATACCAAATCCAACATTTAAAGGTTGAAAAGAGGAGTAGTTAGCAGCAAAAGAGACAAGGAAGGAATGACCAGTGATACAGGGAGATAACCAGAGATTGAAGTATCATAAAAGCTAAGTAACAAACTATTTTAAGAAAGAATTTTCTGTTCTGTTTAAAGATGCTGAGATGTCAAGTAAGTTAGGGACAGAAAAGAGGCTACTAGTTCTCAACTTAATATCTTCAGCCTAGATCTTTCCTCTGAGTTTTAGATCTATAAAACCCACCTTCTACTTGGCAATCTCTGGATATCACACAAGCATTTTTGATTAAACTGAATTAATCCTCCTCATAGACTAAACCTGTTTTTCCACCCAGGTCCCATTCTGATAAATAATAGCACCATTCATTCAGTCATGCAAGTCAGAAACCTTGCCATCATCTGTGACTCTTCCCTCTCTACCATCTCCCTCATCTCATTGTGTCCAGTCAGTTTTACTTTCCAAGTATTTTTCTGAGTTTGTTCTCCTTATTTTCACCACCACTCCCAAGAACCAAGCTGACAACAATATCTTGTTTTCATATTGAAATGGTTACTTAATATTCAGTCTCTGTCCCCTGCAATCCAGCCTCAGGGATCTAAAAAGTCCAGATTTAAATACTTTTCTTTTGACAATCACTTCCCATGGTGCTTTAAAACACCTCACTGATCTTTCTTCTCATTGCCCTTAACGTAAAATTTCAGTAGAAACAAAGATTAACTAGTATGACAGGCTGAGAAAGTAAGTTGTGTCTTGTTTTTCACTGTTGTAATAAGAAAAACCCCAGTGTCCTTGTGGACGGGTAAGGAGAAGTTGACCCATAATATGACTGATAATTTGTATGCCTTTTCAGATGGGCCAAAGACACTATTATGGAAAATAGGAGTTGAAGGAACACCTTTATATTCGAAGTTTTTACTAGAGGAGGCAGGAATCTTAAGGAAGAAAGATGTGGAGGTTCAGCAGAGGCCAGGGCATGACAAGGATTTGTTGTCCAGATGATTGAATTCCAAAGTCCTATCTTGACACCTGTTCCAGATTTGGCTTTGGTGGGAAGGAGAGTAGCACTAAGTAAGTACTCAGGAGTAGTAGCCAGCCTAAAGGGCCCATATGTGCATAAGCCTGACATTGATTCAATAGAACATTTTCTACCATGGTTTAAGTAAGATAATGGCAAAATCTATGCTTGAGACATTGCCCAAAGATCAGCCTGTATCATGTGAGGATACATCCCAGCAGTACTTCAGCACTTACGTAAACTCTGGGAATCTTCAAACACTCAAATAGTTGGAGAAGGAACTCAAATACCAATTCTTTGATCTAGACAAGGGCTTTTCAGTAAACCTCAAGCAGAAAACAAAGTGGGCTAGACATAGTTATTAAAATGAAATTCTTATCAAAACCTTGCAAAGCCCTTGCCTGCCTCACCAGCCTTATCTTAATACCATGACTCCTTTGCTCTCTTCTTCAAGTGACTCCAGTTTCTTTCAGTTCTTTAAACTTGTCATATTATTTCCCTTCTGGGGCCTTTAATCATACTGCTCTCTCTATGTAGAAGACTCTTCTCCCAAGATCACTCTTCACATTCAACCAGTAAATATTTGTGTCTATTATGTGCTAGATTCTATGATTGTGCTGGATATGCTGTAGTGAATAGAGACCTCATCCCTGTCCTCCTGGAGCCTACAATGTAGTGAGGGAGACAAAAAATAAACATTCAAACTAAAGTATATCATTACAAATTCTTCAAGTGTTAAGGATAAAGCCACTGGAATGGTGAAAATGTTCTAGAATTGATTGCAGTAAATGTTTTATAATTCCATTGAATCGTCCACTTTTCGTGGGTGAATTTTGGTGTGTATAAATTTTATTTCAATAAAGCTGTTTTTAAAATAATGAACAAAACCAGTAAGTATAATGAAACTAGTAGCCAATCTAATTCCAGGTTCTGAGATGACACCTATTGGTTAAGAAGTAGGAAGCCACCAGAAGACTGGTGAGGTGGTGGGGAGAAGTATGTGTGATTAAGTATAAGGGGTAGCATTCCAAGAACTAACATGTGCAATGTCCTTGAATGAAAAACAAATCAGTGGGTTTGAGGAAACAAGAAAAACACAAAGTGGCTCAGGAATTCAGAGAGCAACAAGATCATTATAGCCACAGATGACACTGGTGAGCAGGACAGAGGCTGCTCCATATAATAATGTAAGATGGGGGTTTTGTCACTGCAGTGAAGAGCAGTGTTAGGATAAGATTTGTTATAAAAAGTTAGTTCTACCAACTATGGAGAGTGGGTATGAATCAAATAAGAATGGAAAAAATGAGTCGTCAGAGACTATTGCAAGAAAACAGACAAGAGGTGAAGGTGAGCTGAACCTGAGGTAGGAGATAGATGGGTCCCTGGGCTGAGCAGCTGGAGTTTTTCAAGTAGAGTAAATTGGAGCTTTGTTTTCCCTAGACACTCCAAGGAAAAAATGGCAAAAGCTGAGCTCTGCTACAGTAAAGAGATAAGATGACTACTCCTGAGGTCAAGAAAATCTCCCAGACTTCACATGTGCAGGAAGGCTCCTCAGGGGTCAAAGAGGGAGAGGGTGTCGCCCCATAATAAATGTTGTCAAACCTTCCACAGGCCTCTGTGCTGGAATCCATCTTGGCAGAAATTTGCACACGCATATTGGGGAGGGTCCTAGGGAAGGTCAGATGTGGAAAATAAAAAAAATGAGATAACTGGTGAAAGGTAAATAAAGACCTGGAAGAACTGCCCTATATAAATGATTTAACCATCTCTTGACTGTGCTCCTCCTCATTAGGAAGGATGCCCACACCCTTTCTCTCTGGGTGTGTATTTCTGCCTTGCTTCTGTCTTAAATAAACAAACTATTTCTCTGTGTTCTCTCCCAAGTGTTGTGCTATGTCTCTAATAATAAACTTTGTACCTGTTTTTACAGTTTTTTCCTCCTTGAGAAATTCAGTTTTCAAATGGGGCAAGAGCCAGGGCAACTTTTCTTCTAGCCTTTAGCCCCTGGTGGACTAGCAGCTAGGATTCCTGGTTTTCACCCAGGCTACCCAGGTCCAATTCCTGGGCAGGGAACTAAGATCTCACTTCAAGCCACCACTTGCTGCTATCTCTCCAAGATCAAGCCCATGTGGTTGTTGGGAGATAATTCTCCATGGATCTGGCATTTTTCCACATCTTCTGAGCAAAAGATATTGGCAACTTTTTTCAAGGATGTTGGCATAACAGATATCCCTGGAATCTATAGGTAGACTCTCCCTCCAGGTCGGAGGGTACGTTTGTTTCCTGACAAAGATAATAAAAATAATGCTTTCCTTGAAGAACAAAGTTTGGCCAATTTTGCTAATAATTTCTATAAAAGATTGGGAGTTTCCTAAGCTCAGTATCCCTCCGCTGTGAAACAAACACTTGTATGCATAGTATCCACCAGTCCCTGCCTCTACATCACCCCCATGGGATTTTGGGGCAAGGGGAACTTAAATGAACATGCAGTTTATGCTGCCTACTGTCTAAACCTATTTGAACTCATTGTCTCCTTACAAACTCTATGTTAAGTATGGATAACCAGCCTAGTAACTGCCATATAACAGCTGGTTAGAAACTGTTTGCTTTTCAGGATCAGAGAGATAATGAGTTCAAGATAGGGGGTGGGGGACATATCTCTATGTGCACCACAGACACAGGCAAACCACTCACTGTATGTAACCAGGGATAGGTTGGGAACTTATCACAGGAGGACATGGCATGGTACAGGTGAATGTGTGCAGCACATTCCATTTCAATTGTTAATGAGATAACTCCAGCACACATACTGTGAGGAAAATGACATCTTTTTCATAAACAAAAGAAAGCACAATAATCATCTAGTAGGGAGATCACTTAGGGGAGAGCCAGGGAACAAGGCTTCCATGCTGTCACTAACTAGCTGTGGGACTTTAAATAAGTCGTTTCATATCTCTGTAACACACTTTCCTTATGTAGAAAGTCAAGGGGTGAAGTGTTTCCCACTGTTACATTCTAGGATTTTAGGATGACTACAAATAACAAAGTCAAATATTTTAGGAACATTCTTAAATGGTAATGTATCAGCTAGTTTATTTTTATGTAACAAATTGTTCCCAAATTTAGAACAACTTATTTTTCCCACATTTTGCCTGTCAGCAATGCATGCTTGGTTCAGATGGGCCACCCTGTGGCCCTAGAATAGACTTGGCTGATCTTATCTGGGCTCACTCATGAGTCTGTTGACAGCTGCTGTGTTGGTTTAGGGCTGGCTGACTGCTAACGAAGCATCTCTACTCTCACCATACAGCCTCAGCAGATTTTCATAGTCTCCCTCACCTGGTAGCAGGGTTCCAATAGAAAGTAAGAGAGAAAACCCAATGAAAAAGTGTTTGTCAAGTCTCTGTTTCCATCCTGTTGGTGGAAGTTGGTGGAAAGCAAGTCATATGGCCAAGCCCAGAGTCCGTATGGAAGGACACAGAGAGGACTGAACAAATTGAAGCCATTAATAACACACATTTATTTTTAGGTAAATTTGAAAATAGAATTTGCATTTTTTCAGAGTTTGATTCATTATATTTAGTTTGGGAAATATGGCTGCTATCATTTTTCACTCTTCAAAGATTTATTTCTGACAAGCCACTGATAGGTATTAACAGGGCACTTCATTATGGAGGGCTATGACATTACAAGGGTATTTTTCAATCCAAAACTGATAGGGAGAGCTAATCCAATTTGTAACTAATACCTTTAAGTGATGAAAGCTATAATCCTTTCCAGCAGCTTTTTGGCTCCCTTGTTCAGAGTTATAATAACTCCTAGAGAAAAAATTATAGACTTTTCTTGATTTTCCCTCTTACTAATAGCCCTACTAAGCCAGAATTTATTCTTAATCTTTTTTTTCTGCTATAAACCTTACTTATTTAACTATGTACAGTCAAAATTTACTTTTCCTGAACTTTAATACCATTTTTTAAGGTATTCAGAAGACAGTGGCAAATGGACTGCAGAAAGCTTTGTATGCCTTTAACCTGGAAGAGTAGAGAGTCACAGCAGAACGCTCCTTAGCAGAGACTATGCTATCAAGGATCCTTCTACGAATTAGGAAATCATTTAGAAAAAGAGACATAAGCAGAGCCTTTGTTCATACCACTTTCTTGTCCCCAGATAGGATCAGATGATCTTTTTATCTAATCAAAATGCTGTTAGGTAGATGAACTACTCTTGCAGAAACCCAGGAGAGGTATTTGGCATACATGCAAGCAGATCATGTGTGCCATCCAGAACACTAATTGAAAAATCCCCAAATTGGGAAAGAAATGTCTCAAGGGAAAGTGGGAGGACTGCCTTTCACTTTTGAGGAATGACACATTTGGAGTCCTCATTACCCCTGGAGTTGTTTACCTTTCTTCCAGAATGTAAGGGGGCTCTGACAAGGGCAATGTTAATATCTGTTTACAGAGTCAGAATGGGCTTTGTCCTGATCACAGGACTCATTTCCTTGGAATTAAACATGTTTAACTCCATTTGTAAATACTAGTTTAATGTTTCTATGTCTTAATGACCAACCTTGGCTTGTTCCTAAAATACATCACTAGGCATTGGAATTTTACCTGGTGATTTTTCTTTTTTTTTAATCTGGTGATTTTGAAATAGAAATTGATCATAATCAATTTCTCATTTTGAAATTTAGTCATTTTTCTAACAATTTTTCTCTTGTATAAAGGGAGCTTTCCCTTTAATATATATCATTTGTTTAACACTGGAAGTGAACGTCTATGGATGAATTGATTTTTTGAACTAACACAAATGCTAATAAACTGTATATATTTTGTTGCAACAGATTTGTATTTATTGGGCAATGTATCAATAAACTTCTTCCTTTATAGTGTGTTGAAAATAAAATAAAAGGAGTAAAAAAATGCAGTATATAAAAATTTAATGAATGCAAAGACCTTCAAAGTGTCACTGAGACTGAAAGGACAAAGCTTATCCCACTGATGGAATATGCAGGAGTAAATCTGTTAGCACTTAAAATTCTCTGACCTTATGATCTGCTTTACATGCACAACTCTTTCTCATTGTCTTGCTCACTCTGCTATTTTTGTTTATCACTGAATCATATTCTGTCTCTTTCATTTACCGCATATCATAGGAAGGGGACTTCTGTTAATCCCTCATGATGCCTAGTGCCCTGGAGGACAATTTTATATTCATCATTGTTCAGCTCTTTGCTTTTACTTTGTGATATAATCAAGTTACATGGACCTAACTTTAGACACAGCTTTCCATTTTATCCCAATGTTTTCAAGGAATATTCCTACTGTAAATTGATGACCTTAAAAATAACACACTTCAAGAGGGAAAAACAAGTAATTAAAATACAGAGCATTGTTGCATGAGGTTTTTTTTTTTTTTTTTTTTTTTTTTTTTCCAGGGGTGGGGGGGGAAGAAAGACAACAATG
>NW_020175440.1:93636-313134 GCF_003031525.2 Neophocaena asiaeorientalis asiaeorientalis | reverse complement strand
CCCCCCCTTGCCCCCCGGGGAGCCCCTTTTTTTTTTTTTTTTTTTTTTTTTTTTGCAGAGGGTTGGTAGGGAAAGTCAGCAATCTGAATACAATCATTTCAAATATCTACTTCTGAAAAATAGCACACACAAAAAAACTCTCCCCCCATAAGCTGACACCAATTATTCCTAGGCAAAAGAAAGGAAACAACATTACTCAGTATCCCTCAACACACACACACAGAGTTACACACAGATGCCCATACACATTTATGCCTTCCACATACACACATACACACACACTAAATTCTAAATGAGAACTTGCCTGGAACTGAAAGGAAATGGTGAGAAGAGGGTTTCTAGAATCTAGGTAGACATTAGTGGCTCCATTTATACAGGAGATAAATATTAAAATATTTATATTTTAATATGTTCTTCTAAAGGAAAAGTTAGAAGAAAACATCACTCCCACTCTCCTTTTCTTTACTCATAATAATGGAAAAGAAGAAAATGGAATCCAATCTGTGAAGCAGATAGGATTTCACCATTTTAGTTCTTCACATCAAGGCCAAAAGAGAGTTGTTCACATAAATGCAATTCCCAACAGCAGGAAACTGCTCATCAGTGAATTGGACTTCATCGAGCCCCTCCTATCATCATGCCTTTGAGGCTTACTATCCACACCCGAGGGATGCATAAACTACCCCCTGAGAGAGTGGGGAAGGAAAACAGCTTCAAGGGTAGAAGTCTGGGAAACCATTACAAAGATACAGAAATCTTATTGTCACATTATGGTCTCTTTAGCCATGGACAAACCCCATCAAACTTGGCCTTTCAGACTCTGAGCAGTGAGATGTCTAAAAGCTCCTCCACATCATATCTGAACCACTCAGACTGATCCTGGGAAGAGGATGTGAGTGCAGAACTGTCATTTATCCTGAGATTTCCAGCTCAAGCAGGAAGTGATGTAAAGTGACTGATGCCATATGCATTCAGTGTTTGTGAGCATAGTTTGGAGTTCCAGGGAGTTTCCTTCTGTAAATGACTGTAGGATTTCTGGAAAGACTCTGTAAGAAACATGAAAGCTTATAGTATACAAAAAAATAAATTTTGAAAAAAAAATATCTTGTTTATATTGCTCATTAGCAAAATGGGGAAAATACCATATCTATAAATTATCAACTTCTATGAAGGAAAAACCCTCTAAAAAGTATAGATGTAAAATAGAGCCATTCATTAAATAAAAGGTAATGACCTAAACATTAAAGAGAGTCAGAAGTCTAAGATCAAGCCCTCAGATAGTAGGTACTCTTGATATGATGTGATGAAAATAGATCTTCCTCCCCATAACACACAACCCCTGTCTAATCATAGGAAAAACTTCATAAAAATCTAAATGGAGGGACTTTCTACAAAATACATGACCAGTACTCTTCCAAACTATCTGCAGTGAGGTCAGAGAGAACAGAGAGGACCAGTTCATGCAAGACCTTGGCCACTGCAAGGTCTAGATTTTTCTCTGTGAGATCGTAGGTGGGTTTTGAGCCAAGGAAGGTCATGATTTGATTTGATTTACACAGCTCCTGCATGGATAACAAACTGTAGGGGGCAAGGGTGGAATCAAGGATCACTGTTAGGTGCTGCAGTAATCCAGGCATGAGATAGCAACTTTAATTGAGGAAAGAGAGGCAGCTTGGAGATAAAGCAATGGCAGTGAAGGTGAGGAGCAGTCGTTCTAAATCTTTCATGAAGGTAGAACTTATGGGATTTGCTGATGGAGCAGAATGTTGGGTATGAGAGAAATAAAATGGTCAAGGGTCAATGGTCAGGACAGTGTCAATGTCCAGTAGAACCTTCTGCATTAATGGAAATTATGTAGACCTGCACTATTTAGTCACAAGCCACATATGGCCACGACAAAGCTCATGAAATGTGGCCAGTGCAACTGAGGAACTGAATTTATAATCTTTTATAGCTTTAATAAGTTAAATCTAAATCATCTCCCCCTGTGACAACAGAAGTCATAGAGGCATGTGTCTGAATATGATTAATTATGGTTCACATTCTCTTTATTTTATTTGACTTAGAACTCCTGGAAGGCAGGCTCTGCCTCTTAAAGTTTCTGTATTCGTAAACCTGGCAAAATGTGTAGAATTCAATAGGAATTTGTTAAATGTTGTTGTGACTGATTGAGATAATCAAAGAATGAATTAATTAATTAAAAAATACTTAAATAGTTGCATATGGTTATGGTTACATGGACAGTGCAGTTCTAGCATTTTTGGTCCTGAGCACTTGGAACAATGGAGTTCTGTTTACTGAGATAAGGGAGACCATTTGAGGAGCAGGTTTCATGGGGTTTAAGGAGGAGCAAGGGGAGGACAGATTGGGAGTTGGGTCTAGTTACTAGGTATCCAAGTGGAAGTGTCTTGGAGGCAATTGTGCATACAAATCTGGAATTAGGGACAAGGTCAGATGTGAAGATGTAAGTTTCAGAGTCCCATCTCCAGGCTTGGAGCATGGATGAGGTATTCATGCACAGAGAAAATGAGTATAGATGGAAAAGAAGAGGTTTCTCCAAAGTTAAACAGTCAACAACATTAAGAGAAACCGTGAAAAAAAAAAAAAAACTGAGGGGGAAAGCAAGGCAATTATGGCATTTTGAAAGACAAAATGAAGAAAGCATTTCAAAGAGGAGAGACTAATCAACTGTCTCAGATACTCCTGACTCATGAAACAGGAGGCCTGAGAATTGACCATTGGTTTTAGGAACATGGATATCCTTGGTGAACTTGATAAGAGCAATATCTGTGGAGCTGTGGGAGTGACCATCTGATTGGCATGGGTTCAAGAGTCAATGGGAGGACTTCTCTGGTGGTGCAGTGGTTAAGGGTCCACCTGCCAATGCAGAGGACACGGGTTCGAGCCCTTGTCCAGGAAGATCTCACATGTCATGGAGCAACTAAACCCGTGTGCCACAACTACTGAAGCCTGAATGCTCTAGGACCCATGAGACAAAACCACCGAGCCCTCATGCCACAACTACTGAAAGTCCGTGTGCTTAGAGCCAGTGCTCTGCAACAAGAGAAGCCACCGCAATGAGAAGCCCGCACACCACAGCAAATAGTTGCCCCCGCTCGCTGCAACTAGAGAAAAGCCTGTGCGCAGCAAAGAAGACCCAGTGCAGCCAAAAATAAATAAATAAATAAATAAATAAATTTTTTAAAAAAAGAGTCAATTGGAGTCAACATCATTAGTCATTAGGAAATGCAAATCAAAACCACAGTGAGACACCACTTCACACCCAGTAGGATGAAAAAAAAATACATACTATCAACATGACATCTCTGTTAATGTTGACATTAATCACTTAGTTGAGATAGCATTTGTGAGGTTTCACCACTGGAAAGTTACTCTTTCCCCTCCCTTTCCATACTGTACTCTTTGAGAAGAAGATACTATAGAATGCCCACACTTAAGGAGTGGCTAGTTGTGTTCTACAATCTTGAGGGCAGAATATCTACAGAATTTTGAATTCTTTGTAAGGGAGATTTGTCTCTTCTCCCACATTTATTCAATTATTTATTCATATCACTGTGGACTTAAAGATATTTATTTTATACTTCGAGTTAGAATTTTTTTTTTTAATTAAATTAATTTTATTATTATTTTAATGTCATTAATTTATTAATTTATATACCTTACTAAAAGAGGAGGAGTGCAGTCTGCAATTATAATAGTGTCTTTGTCTATTTGTCCTTTCATTTCTGTCAGTTTTTGCATCATACATTTTGGCAGTATTTTTAGGTGCATACACATTTAGGATTAATATGTCTTCTTGAAAAATTAACTCCTTCATGATTATGTAAACTATCCCTTTTTTCCTGATAACTTTCCTATCTCAGAAGTCTCCTGGTTTGAAAACAATATGATCATTCAAGCTTTATTTTGATTAGTGTTAGCATGGTATATCTTTATCCCTTTACTTTTGACTTGTGTCTGTGTACTTAAAGTGGGTTCTTTGTAGATAACATATACTTGGATCTTATTTTTTTTAATGTGATCATGTGATTTTTATTGGTCAATTTTTTGGGGTGGCTCATGACATGGCATGTGGGATCCTAGTTCCCTGACCAGTGATCAAACCCATACCCCCTGCACTGGAAGCATGGGGTCTTAACCACTGGACTTCCAGGGAAGTCCTTGGATCTTATTTCTTAATTGGTATATTTAGACATTTCACACTTATGTGATTATTTGTATATTTTGATTAATATTTATGATGTATATAATCGTTTTCTATTTGTTGCATTTATTCTTTGTTTTCTCCCTCTCTTTCTGCCTTTTCTAGTTTTATTTTATCATTTTGTATTATTCTATTTCTCTCCTCTCTTAGCATATCAATTTTGCTTCTTTTTTTTTGTTTATTGGTATACCTCTTTGTTTTTTAGTAGTTATCCTAGAGTTGCCAATATATATTTTAACTAATCTAATTTCACCTTCAAATAATACTGTATCACTTCACATGGAGTATAGGTACCTTAAAGAGAGCATTCCCAATTTGCATCTCCCATCCTTAATAAATTGTAGTTGTTCATTTCACTTATTCATATGCTATAATCACTCATTGTATTACTTTAAAAAAAAACAGTTATCTTTCAGATCAATTAAGAATAAAAAATATTTTTATTTTACATTTATTTCTTCCTTCCTTCCTTCCTCCCTTCCTTCCTCCCTCCCTCTTTCTTTCTTTCTTTCTTTCTTTCTTTCTTCTTTCTTTCTTTCTTTCTTTCTTCAGATACAAGTTTCTAAACTATCATTTTCCTTCTCCCTGAAGAAATTATTTTAATATTTTTTGCAGGGCAGATTAGCTACCAATGAATTTCTTCATTTTTTATTTATCTGAGAAATCTTATATTTCTTTTACTTTTGAAGGATGATTTAATTGGATATAAAATTCTAAGTTGGTTGTTTCTTTCTTTTAAGATTTTAAATATTCCACTCTATATTTCACTCTATTCTCTTTGTTTATATGATTCTAATGAGAAGCATAAAGTTATTCTTATCCTTTGTTCTCTATTGATGATTTTCCCCCACACTTTGGCATCTTTCAAGTCTTTCTTTCTGTTATATTCTGCTGTTTGAATGTGTTATGACTACATGCAGTGTTTTGATATTTATCCTGCCTAGTGTTCTCTGAACTTCTTGCATCTGTTTTTTGTAATCAATTTTAGAAATTTTTAAGCCATCATCACTTCACATATTTCTTCTGCTAAGTTCTCTATTTCTTCTCATTCTGAAACCACACCTCAGATGGAACTCAAAGCCAGTCACACCTCAGATGGGAGTCAAACCCACAATCTTCCAACTGAAACCATACAACTCATTTCAAGAATTAATGAAGCTCACGTTCTTTATGTCTCCATGCAGAAGAGATTCACTGAGAGGCAAAGTGATAGGTAAGAAGTAGATTTATTAATATAGAATGATTGTGAAGGATACAACTGGGCAGGCAAGAGGGGTCAGCCGTGAGAACTAAGTGGACTACATTTTTATAATCAAAGGAAAGAAGACCACCTTCTTCTTCTTCCTTTGTAAAGATGGAGCAGGAAAATAGGGTGCAAGAGGAGGGTCATGTCCCAGGTCTCTAGCAAGTTCCTAAGTCGGTTTGCTAAGTGAAGGTCCCTGGCTTCACACAAGAAAGAATTCAAGAGTGGACCATAGTAAAGTGAAAGCAGGTTTACGGAAAGAGATCTCTCTTTATGGAAAGATCTCTCTTTATGGAAAGAGATACACATTCCATAGACAGAATGTGGTCCATCTCATAAGGCGAGAGGAGCCCTGAATTCCAAGGTGGTTAGTTTTTATGGGCTGGGTAATTTCATAGGCTAATGAGTGGGAGGATTACTTCAACTATTTTGGGGAAGGGGCAGGGATTTCCAGGAATTGGATCATTGACTAATTTTGGGCCATTTATTGTCAGTCTCAGAACTGTCATGGCACCTGTGGTTGTGTCATTTAGCATGCTAAAGTAGTAAATGAGCATGTATGAAGCTCAAGATCTACTGGAAGCCTAATCTTCCACCATGTTGGACCTAATAGCTTCCAACCAGTTTTTGTTGTATTCTCAACAGCTATGTTATTCTTCTAAAGTTGTGCCCTGCCCCTTTCCCTCCTATCTCAATTCTGGTATATATGAACACACTTTTGAAACTGTCCCACGTTCTTTGATGCTCTACTCTTTTTTTTTTTTCCCACACTCATTTCTCTTTGCATTTAAGTTTTTGGAAGTTTCTACTGACCAATCTTCAAGCTCACTGATTCTTTCTTTTGGTGTGTCCAGTCTACTGATGAGTGTCAAAGACATCTTCCGATATACTAATGTTATTGATTTCTAACACTTCCTTTTGATTCTTTCTTAGAGTTTCTATCTCTCTGCTTACCATACTCATCTGTCCTTGCATGTTTTCTTTTCTTTTTTTCTTTTTTCCCATTAGGACGTTAACATATTGATAGTAGTTATTTTAAATTCTCTGCCTGAAAATTTCAACATCTCTTTCACATTTGAGTCTGGATTTGATGTTTGCTGAATGTCTTTAGATAGTGTTTTCTTGCCTTTTGCCAAGACTTCTAATTTTGGTTGAAAGCCAGACATGCTGTCTTAGGTATAAGAACAGAGACAAATAGGCCTTTTACTATTAACATTTATGTGAATTTGGGCAAAAGTTGGGCCGTCTTTAATTCTTTTTGTACCTGTAAGTGTCAGAGGCTCCAAAGTTTCTAGTCTCCTTGCTTATGTTTTTCCTGACTTAAGCTTTTCTAAGCACTCCTTCTCAGACGCGGTATGTTCCCTGTACCTTTTCAGCTCGAATCCACTTGTGTTTTACTGGAGACTTGCTGGCATGATGGTAAGTGTATAATGGGAGAGGAGGAGTGTTCTATAATATAATGACTAATCTCAGTTTTTTTAGTGGGACTGTGTATGTGGTCTGTGACCTTCATAAATATTTATCCAGTTGTTTAGTTTTTATTTCCCCCCTTTGCTGAGGCAGGAAAGCGAGAGGGGCTAGACTCTGATAAAAGCCACTCTCCACACTTCCCTAAGGCTCAGGCAAAGTCTTTTCCTTGGGAAAGTAGGCCATTGTTATGAAGAATGCTCTATTTCACAATGATTATTCACACCACCATCACTACTCTATCCCCACTTACCTAGAGCCATGAGGGATACTTCTTGGAGGTAAACCCATAAAAATATGGTAGTCCCCACAAGAATGTGGCCCCAGGAGTTTCTCATTCACACTAGTTTACCCTCAGCTTCCACCAATTTGTCAAAATTACCACTTAAATATTCCTGTCAGTTTATGGCTCCAGTGGCTTCCATTCCAGGTATGCAAATCTTAGCTGTGATTCTCTAGATTCACCTTCCTCTCCAGGTTTTGAAGTATCATTTTGCTCTGCAACGTCAGTTCTTTTATAGGCCCAAGAAAAGTTGTTCATTTTCAGATTGTTCAAACTTTTACTTGTTTTGAAGATGGGAGTGATGAAGTCCAAGTATTTTGTATGTCAGAATTGAGACCAGAAGTACGTTTTCATAACACAAAAATTTTGATTAAGGAAGGAATGTTTAGATTTATATTATGATGCAAGCTCTTTATTAACTGTCACTGACAATCACTGATGTACACCACTTTCAAGCCTACTCTGTAAAATTTATCAAATACAGTGTATGTTTATAATATAGTATAATATAATATAATAATGTAAATAAATCAATATATTTGTGATCTAGTTTGCTGTATATGCAATTAGCTAGTGTCTCTCAGAAAGACTTTAGGAATTAGAAACAAGTTAGAATCATTTACTTTGGAATATAATATAATCTCTCTCTAAAGGCTAACACTGAGGTTCTGTGTGTCAGCATAACCTTCTGCATGGAGATAGCATCCAATGGACTGGTGATTTAATTTATTCATTCATTCATTCATTCATTATTCATTCATTGTAATATTGTCCAGAGAAGTTATAGATAAAAATATTAATTCCTAGAATTTAAAATTGATTAATCACTCCTGAATCATTCCTCTCAGATAACTTTCTACTAAGTCTACACTTATAAAAGAGGTCATGCAGCCAGCCTTATCTTTGTAAGCAAATGACCTTGAATCCAATGAGAACCTGGGAAGTAGTGATAGAGTAAAGTTTCTGCTCCAGTTTTCTGGAAGTTTTTGGTTAATAACCACACATCCCAGCTCAGACCAGCTCTTCATGAAATCATCTCTTAGCCAGTTCTTCCGCACCTCCCTACCTGAGTAGCACTATTTTCCCTCTACCTGCTTCTTCTGTTCCGGATTACCTGGTTTTCTCACTAACCCATGAGCTAGCTACTTACATTCCCACTACAGTTATATATTCACATTGCTAACCTGAGAATCCAGTCCCTCTTCCATTCAAATTCCTTTGTTATGTACGATTTATTACAAGACCTGTCTCCTGCATAAAACCTCTAGGATTGCCCAAGACCATAATAAATGCCAACAAGTATTAGGCACACACTATTTGAGAATATTTTATATTTTATTCATTTTTTTATTTTTAAAAAATTTTTATTGGAGTACAGTTGCTTTACAATGTTGTGTTAGATTCTACTGTACAGCAAAGTGAATCAGCTATACATATACACATATCCCCTCTTTTTTGTATTTCCTTCCCATTTAGGTTACCACAGAGCATTTAGTAGAGTTCCTATGCTATACAGTAGGTTCTCATCAGTTGTCTATTTTATACATAGTATCAATAGTATATATATGTCAATCCCAATCTCCCAATTCATCCCACTTCCCCTTTCCCCCTTGGTATCCACACGTTTGTTCTCTATGACTGTGACTCTAATTCTGCTTTGTAAATAAGATCATCTATACCAATTTTTTCAGATTCCACATATATGTGTTAATATAGGATATTTGTTTTTCTCTTTCTGACTTACTTCACTCTATATGACAGTCTCTAGGTCTCCCCATGTCTCTACAAATGAGCCATTTCTGTTCCTTTTTATGGCTGAGTAGTGCTCCTTTGTATATATGTACCAAATCTTCTTTATACATTCCTCTGTTGATAGACATTTAGTTTGTTTCTATGTCCTGGCTATTGTAAATAGTGCTGTGATGAACACTGGGGTGCATGTGTCTTTTTGAATTATGGTTTTCTCTGGGATATGCACAGAAGTGGGATTGCTGGGTCACATGATAGTTCTATTTTTAGTTTTTTGAGGAACCTCCATACTGTTCTCCATAGTGGCTGTATCAATTTACATTCCCATCAACAGTGTAAAAGTGTTCCCTTTTCTCCACACCCTCTCCATAATTTACTGTTTGTAGATTTTGTGATGATAGCCATTCTGAACAGTGTGAGGTGATATCTCATTGTAGCTCTGATTTGCATTTCTATAATAATTAGTGATGTTGAGCATATTTTCATGTGTTTCTTGGCCATTGGTATGTCTTTGTTGGAGAAATGTCTATTTAGACATATTTTATAGGGCTTTTTTTTTGATATGTAGTTATAGGAGCTGTTTGTATATTTTGGAGATTAATCCTTTGTCAGTTGCTTCATTTTCAAATATAAAACATATATTTATGTTAGTTTGATTAATATGTGTCTCAGCGTGTTTCTCTGTGGGTTTGCTATATGGAACTCTCTGCACTTCCTGGACATGGGTGGTTATTTCTTTTCCTATGTTAGAGAAATTTTCAACTATAATCTCTTCAAATATTTTCTCAAGCCCTTTCTCTTTCTCTTCTTCTTCTGGGACCCCTATAATTCAAATGTTGCTGCATTTAATGTTGTCTGAGGTTGTCCTCAATTCTTTTCATTCTTTTTTTCTTTATTCTGTTCCATTCCAGTTATTTCCACCATTCAATCTTCCAGCTCACTTATTCGTTTTTCTGCTTCAGTTATTCTGCTATCAATGCCTGCTGGTGTATTTTTAATTTCAGTTATTTTATGTTCATCACTGTTTGCTTGTTCTTTAGTTCTTCTAGCTTCTTGTTAAACATGTCTTGTATTTCTCCATTCTATTTCAGAGATTTTGGATTATCTTTACTATCATAAGTCTTAATTGCTTTTCAGGTAGATTCCCTATTTCTTCTTCATTTATTTGGCCTCGTGTGTTTTTCCCTTGCTCCTTTGTCTGCAACATATTTCTCTGCCTTCTCATTTTGTCTAAATAAGTGTGTTTAAGGTCTCTTTTCCACAGGCTGAAGGGTCATAATTCCTCTTGATTCTAGTTTCTGCACCCAGTGGGTGAGATTGGTCCAGTGTCTTGTGCAGGCTTTCCGGTGGGAGAGACTCATACCTGACCTTTGGTGTGTGGAGCTGTGTCTTGTCCCTAAAATGGACAGGGTCATGTCAAGGGGTCTGTTTTGGGGTGTCTGTGGGCTTAGTATGACTTTAGGCACCCTATCTGCTGTTAGATGGCTTTGTGTTCCTGTCTTGATTGTTGTTTGGGGTTGAGCATTCAGCACTCGAGCTTGCAGACTGTTGAGTGGAGCCAGGTCTTGGAGTTGAGATGGAGATCTTTGGGAGAGCTCTTGCTGATTAATATTACCTGGGGCTGAGAATTCTCTTGCATTCCAGTGTCCCAGACTTGGCACCCTCACCCCAGAGGCTTGGGTCTGACCCCTGGCCTGGTCACCAAGATGCTGCAAGCCACATGGCTCAGCAAAAAAGGGAAAAATAAAGAAATGGGAAAAAAAGGGGGGGTGGCTGGAAGGAAACAAATGATAAAAATAGACAAACAAAACCCAAGACAAATAGCAAAGACAAAAACAAGCAAACAGCAATAGCCACAATTAAAACAAACAAACAGATCCAGACGAGGGGAAGATGGTGGAAAAGTAAGATGCACAGATCACCTTCCTCCCAACAGTTGCAACAGAAATACATCTACATGTGGAACAACTCCTACAGAAAACCTACTGAATGCTGGCAGAAGACCTCAGACCTCCCAAAAGGAAAGAAACTCCCCACATACCTGGGTAGGACAAAAGAAAAAAAGAAAGAACAGAGACAAAAGAATAGGGATGGGACCTGCACCAGTGGGAGGGAACTGTGAAGGAGGAAAGGTTTCCACACACTAGGAAGCCCCTTCGCGGATGGAGACTGCCGTTGGCGTAGTGGGGGAGTTTCAGAGCCGTGGAGGAGAGCGCAGAAACAGGGGTGCAGAGGGCAAAGTGGGGAGATTCCCGCACAGAGAATCGGTGCTGACCAAGACTCACCAGCCTGAGAGACTTGTCTGCTCAGCCGCCGGGGCGGGCGAGGCTGCGAGCTGAGGCTTGGGCTTTGGTCGGAGCACAGGGAGAGGACTGGACTTGGGGGCGTGAACACAGCCTGAAGGGGTTAGTGTACCATGGATAGCCGGGAGGGAGTCTGGGAAAAGGTCTGGAGCTGCCGAAGAGGCAAGAGACTTTTTCTTCCCTCTTTGTTTCTTGGGACACAGGGAGAGGGTATTAAGAGCGCTGCTTAAAGGAGCTCCAGAGACCAGCAAGCACAGCTCCCAGAGACGGTCAGGAGACGCTAAGGCTGCTGCTGTTGCCACCAAGGGGTCTGTGTGCGAGCACAGGTCACTATCTACACATCTACACCTCCCTTCTGAGGAGCCTGTGCAGCCTGCCACTGCCAGGTTCCCGGGATCCAGGGACAGCTTCCCCGGGAGAATGCACGGCGAGCCTTAGGCTGGTACAACGTCACGCCAGCCTCTGACACAGCAGACTTGCCCTGCACACCATGCCCCTCCCTCCCCCCGGCCTGAGTGAGCCAGAGCCCCCGAATCAGCGGCTCCTTTAACCCCGTCCTGTCTGAGGGAAAAAAAGACGCCCTCCAGCGACCTACATGCAGAGGTGGGCCAAATCCAAAGCTGAGGCCCTGGGAGATTTGAGAACAAAGAAGAGAAAGGGAAATCTCTCCCAGCAGCCTCAGAAGCAGTGGATTAAATCTCCACAATCAACTTGATGTACCCTGCATCGGTGGAATACATGAATAGACAATGGATCATCGCAAATTGAGGAGGTGTACTGTGAGAACAAGATTTATGATTTTTACCCTTTTTCCTCTTTTGGTGAGTGCATATGTCTATGCTTCTGTATGAGATTTCGTCTGTATAGCTTTGCTTCAACCATTTGTCCTAGGGTTCTATTCATCCGTTTTATTTTTTTTTAATTTTTTTCTTAATAATTGTTTTTTTAATTTAATAACTTTATTATATTTTACTTTATTTTATTTTACTTTATCTTCTTTCTTTCTTTCATTTTCCTTCCTTCCCACCTTTCTTCCTTCCTTCTTTCCTCCCACCATCTCTCCCTCCCTCCCTCCTTTCTTTTCTTTTTTCCTTCTTTTCTTCTTTCCTTCTTTCTTCCTTCCTTCCTCCCTTTCTTTCTTTCTTTCCTTCTACCTACTTGTACTAATTCTTTCTCTCTACATTTTCTCCCTTTTATCTTGAGCCATGTGGATGAAAGGCTCTTGGTGATGCAGCCAGGAGTCAGTGCTGTGCCTCTGAGGTGGGAGAGCCAAATTCAGGACACTAGTCAAAAACAGACTTCCCAGCTCCACATAATGTCAAATGGCGAAAGTCTCCCAGAAATCTCCATCTCAACGCCAGTACTCAGCTTCACTCAATGACCAGCAAGCTACAGTGCTGGACACCCTATGCCAAACAACTATCAAAACAGGAACACAACCCCACCCATTAGCAGAGAGGCTGCCTAAAATCATAATAAGTCCACAGACACCCCAAAACACACCACCAAATGTGGACCTGCCCAACAGAGAGACAAGATCCGGCCTCATCCACAACAACACAGGCATTAGTCCCCTCCACCAGAAAGCCTACACAACCCACTGAACAAATCTTAGCCACTAGAGACAGACATCAAAAAAACGGGAACTACGAACCTGCAGCCTGCAAAACGGAGACCCCAAACACAGTAAGATAAGCAAAGTGAGAAGACAGAAAAACACACAGCAGATGAAGGAGCAAGATAAAAATGCACCAGACCTAACAAATGAAGGGGAAATAGGCAGTCTACTTGAAAAAGAATTCAGAATAATGGTAGTAAGGATGATCCAAAATCTTGGAAATAGAATGGACAAAATGCAAGAAACATTTAACAAGGACCTAGAAGAAATAAAGATGAAACAAACAATGATGAACAACACAATAAATGAAATTAAAAGTACTCTAGATTGGATCAATAGCAGAATAACTGAGGCAAAAGAACGGATAAGTGACCTGGAAGATAAAACAGTGGAAATAACTACTGCAGAGCAGAATAAAGAAAAAAGAATGAAAAGAACTGAGGACAGTCTCAGAGACCTCTGGGACAAAATTAAATACACCAACATTCGGATTATAGGGGTTCCAGAAGAAGAAGAGAAAAAGAAAGGGACTGAGAAAATATTTGAAGAGATTATAGTTGAAAACTTCCCTAATATGGGAAAGGAAATAGTTAATCAAGTCCAGGAAGCACAGAGAGTCCCACACAGGATAAATCCAAGGAGAAATACTCCAAGACACATATTAAGCAAACTGTCAAAAATACAAAGAAAGCATATTAAAAGCAGCAAGGGAAAAACAACAAATAACACAGAGGGGAATCTCCATTAGGTTAACAGCTGAACTTTCAGCAGAAACTCTGCAAGCCAGAAGGGAGTGGCAGGACATATTTAAAGTGATGAAGGAGAACATCCTGCCACCAAGATTACTCTACCCAGCAAGGATATCATTGAGATTGAATGAAGAAATTAAAAACTTTACAGACAAGGAAAAGCTGTGAAAGTTCAGCACCACCAAATCAGCTTTACAACAAATGCTAAAGGACATCTCTAAGCAAGAAACACAAGAGAAGGGAAAGACCTACAATAATTAACCCAAAACAATTTAGAAAATGGGAATAGGTACATACATATCGATAATTACCTTAAATATAAATGGACTAAAAGCTCCCACCAAAAGACACAGATTGGATGAATGGATACAAAAACAAGACCGATATATATGCTGTCTACATGAGACCCACTTCAGACCTAGAGACACATACAGACTGAAAGTAAGAGGATGGAAAAATATATTCCATGCAAATTGAAAACAAAAGAAAGGTGGAGTAACAATTCTTATATCAGACAAAATAGACTTTAAAATAAAGACTATTAGAAGAGAAAAAGAAGGACACTACATAATGATCAAGGGATTGATCCAAGAAGAATATATAACAATTGTAAATATTTATGCACCCAACATAGGAGCACCTCAATACATAAGGCAAATACTAACAGCCATAAAAGGGAAAATCGACAGTAACACATTCATAGTAGGAGAATTTAACACCCCACTTTCATCAATGGACAGATCATCCAAAATGAAAATAAATAAGGAAACACAAGCTTTAAATGATACATTAAACAAGATGGACTTAATTGATATTTATAGGACACTCCATCCAAAAACAACAGAATACACATTTTTCTCAAGTGCTCATGGAACATCCTCCAGGATAGATCATATCTTGGGTCACAAATCAAGCCTTGGTAAATTTAAGAAAATTGAAATTGTATCAAGTATCTTTTCTGACCACAATGCTATGAGACTAGATATCAATTACAGGAAAAGTTCTGTAAAAAATACAAAGACATGGAGGCTAAACAATACACTACTTAATAACGAAGTCATCACTGAAGAAATCAAAGAGGAAATTAAAAAATACCCAGAAACAAATGACAATGGAGACACAATGAGCCAAAACCTATGGGGTGGAGTAAAAGCAGTTCTGAGAGGTAAGTTTATAGCAAGACAAGCTCACCTTAAGAAACAGGAAACATCTCGAGTAAACAACTTAACATTGCACCTAAAGCAATTAGAGAAAGAAGAACAAAAAAAACCCTAAAGTTAGCAGAAGGAAAGAAAACATAAAAATCAGATCAGAAATAAATGAAAAAGAAATGAAGGAAACGATAGCAAAGATCAATAAAACTAAAAGTTGGTTCTTTGGGAAGATAAACAAAATAGATAAACCATTAGCCAGACTCATCAAGAAAAAAAGGGAGAAGACTCAAATCAATAAAATTAGAAATGAAAAAGGAGAAGTAACAACTGACACTGCAGAAATAAAAAAGACCGTAAGAGATTACTACAAGCATCTCTATGGCAATAAAATGAACAACCTGGAAAAACGGAAAACTTAGAAATGCAAAACCTGACAAGACTGAATCAGGAAGAAATAGAAAATATGAACAGACCAATCACAAGCACTGAAATTGAAATTGTGTTTAAAAATCTTCCAACAAACAAAAGCCCAGGACCAGATGGCTTCACAGGCGAATTCTATCAAACATTTAGAGAAGAGCTAACACCTATCCTTCTCAAATTCTTCTAAATTATATCAGAGGGGGGAACACTCCCAAATTCATTCTATGAGGTCACCATCACTTTGATACCAAAACCAGACAAGGATGTCACAAAGAAAGAAAACTACAGGCCAATATCACTGATGAACATACATGCAAAAATCCTTAACAAAATACTAGCAAACAGAATCCAACAGCACACTAAAAGTATCATACACCATGATCAAGGAGGGTTTATTCCAGGAATGCAAGGATTATTCAATATACCCAAATCAATCAATGTGATAAACCATATTAACAAATTGAAGGAGAAAAACCATATGATCATCTCAATAGATGCAGAGAAAGTTTTGACAAATTTCAACACCCATTTATGATAAAAAACCCTGCAGAAAGTAGGCATAGAGGGAACTTTCCTCAGCTTAATAAAGGCCATATATGACAAGCCCACAGCCAACATCGTCCTCAATGGTGAAAAACTGAAAGCATTTCCACTAAGATCAGGAAAAAGACAAGGTTGCCCACTGTCACCACTCTTATTCAGCATAGTTTTGGAAGTTTTAGCCACAGCAATCAGAGAAGAAAAGAAAATAAAAGGAATCCAAATTGGAAAAGAAGAAGTAAAGCTGTCACTGTTTGCAGATGACATGATACTATACACAGAAAATCCTAAAGATACTACCAGAAAACTACTGGAGTTAATCAATGAATTTGGGAAAGTAGCAGGATACAAAATTAATGTACAGAAATCTCTGGCATTCCTCTACAATAATGATGTAAAATCTGAAAATGAAATTAAGAAAACCCTCCCATTTACCACTGCAACTAAAAGAAGAAAATATCTAGGAATAAACCTACCTAAGGAGACAAAAGACCTGTATGCAGAAAACTATAAGACACTGATGAAAGAAATTAAAGATTATACAAATAGATGGAGAGATATACCATATTCTTGGATTGGAAGAATCAACATTGTGAAAATGGCTCTACTACCCAAAGCAATCTATAGATTCAATGCAATCCCTATCAAATTACCACTGGAATTTATCACAGAACTAGAAGAAAAAAAAATTCACAATTTGTATGGAAACACAAAAGACCCCAAATAGCCAAAGCAATCTTGACAACAAAAAACAGAGCTGGAGGAATCTGGCTCCCTGATTTTAGACTATACTACAAAGCTACAGTAATCAAGAAAGTATGGTACTGTCACAAAAGCAGAAAGATAGATCAATGGAACAGGATAGAAATCCCAGAGATAAACCCACACACATATGGTCACATTATATTTGATAATGGAGGCAGGAATGTACAGTGAAGGACAGCCTCTTCAGTAAGTGCTGCTGGGAAAACTGGACAGGTACATGTAAAAGTATGAGATTAGATCACTCCCTAACACCATACACAAAAATAAGCTCAAAATGGATTTAATACCTAAATGTAAGACCAGAAACTATCAAACTCTTAGAGGAAAACATAGGCAGAACACTCTATGACATAAATCACAGCAAGATCCTTTTTGACCCACCTCCTAGAGAAATGGAAATAAAAACAAGAATAAACAAAAGGTACCTAATGAAACTTCAAAGCTTTTGCACAGCAAAGGAAACCATAAACAAGACTAAAAGACAACCCTCAAAATGGGCGAAAATATTTGCCAATGAAGCAACTGACAAAGGATTAATTTCCAGTTTTAGAAGCAGCTCATGCAGCTCAATAAACAAAAAAACAAACAACCCAATCCAAAAATGGACAGAAGACCTAAATAGACATTTCTCCAAAGAAGATATACAGACTGACAACAAACACATGAAAGAATGCTCAACATTATTAATCGCTAGAGAAATGCAAATCAAAACTACAATGAGATATCATCTCACACCAGTCAGAGTGGCCCTCATCAAAAAATCTAGAAACAATAAATGCTGGAGAGGGTGTGGAGAAAAGGGGACACTCTTGCACTGCTGGTGGGAATGTGAATTGGTACAGGCACTATGGAGAACAGTATGGAGATTCCTCAAAGAACTACAAATAGAACTACCATATGACCCAGCAATCCCACTACTGGGCATATATCCTGAGAAAACCATAATTCAAAAAGAGTCATGTACCAAAATCTTCATTGCAGCTGTATTTACAATAGCCTCGAGATGGAGACAACCTATGTGTCCATAATTGGATGAATGGATAAAGAAGATGTAGCCCATATATACAATGGAATATTACTCAGCCTTATTAAGAAACAAAATTGAGCTATTTGTAATGAGGTGGATAGACCTAGAGTCTGTCATACAGAGTGAAGTAAGTCACAAAGGGAAAGACAAATACCATATACTAACACATATAAATGGAATTTAAGAAAAAAAATGTCATGAAGAACCAGGGGTAAGACAGGAATAAAAACAGAGACCTACTAGAGAACGGACTTGAGGATATGGGGAGGGGGAAGGGTCAGCTGTGACAAAGTGAGAGAAAGGCATGGACATACATACACTACCAAATGTAAGGTAGATAGCTAGTAGGAAGCAGCCACATAGCACAGAGAGATCAGCTTGGTGCTTTGTGACCACCTGTAGGGGTGGAATAAGGAGGGTGGGAGTGAGGGAGACGCAAGAGGGAAGAGATATGGAAACATATGTATATGTATAGCTGATTCACTTTGTTATAAAGCAGAAACTAACACACCATTGTAAAGCAATTACACCCCAATAAAGATGTTAAAAAAAAGTAAAATAAAAAATAAAAACAAAGAAACGGACATACATAACTCCAGACATATGATAAAAGCAAAACCAAACAAAATCAAAAACAAAAAACCAACAACAAGAAGGAAGCACACTCACGTACAAAATAAAAACCAAAAATAGAGAAAACGAAAAACAAGAGAACCACCAATCAAAAGAATCCCAAATGAAATCAAATAATTGACAACAAAATTTATAAAAATGAAAAATAATTTTTTAAGAAAAGCAGAATGCAAACTGAATGAAAACATGAAGGAAACAAAACAAACATAGAGAAGTAATAGAGGGCTTCCCTTGTGGCGCAGTTGTTGAGAGTCTGCCTGCTGATGCAGGGGACGCGGGTTTGTGCCCCGGTTCGGGAAGATCTCACATGCCACAGAGTGGTTGGGCCTGTGAGCCATGGCCGCTGAGTCTGTGCATCCAGAGCCTGTGCTCCTCAGCAGGAGAGGCCACAGCAGTGAGAGGCCTACATACCACCCCCACACACACAAAAAAGCAATTGAAAAATGACAAAAAAAAAAAGGGTAAGAACAAATAGAACAAAATAAAATATAAAAACAAATTAGAACAAAGAAAGAAAACAAGGAAGAATATAGAACAAAAAAAGTAAAGTAGAAATAGAAATATAACAAATAAAAATATATTAAAAAATTTAAAAAACTAAATGAAAATTAAAGTAACAACAAATTTAAAAAACACAACAATAGAACAAAACAACACATTAAAAAATAGTAATAATTATTTTCCTAGAGTGTCAGCTGTCTGTGTTCTTGCTCCCACTAAGAGTCACAGCCAACCTCCATCTCCCCAGGAGGACCTCTAATACATCTATGTAGGTTCTCTGTACCTGCTGTGGGAACAGTGGGGGCAGCTCAGACTCTGACCTGGCCCAATTCCCATTTGTACTAGTCCTGAAAGTCCATAGCTACTAGAACTAGACCAGTTTCAGTTGTGGGAATACTCGTTGTCCATTCAGATATTCCATAGATGCAGGGTTTACCAAGCCAATTGTGGGGTGTTAATCTGTTGTCTGTGCACAGAAAGATTTTTTTTCCTCTTCCTTAGTCGCCCCACCTCTGGTGCTCAGCTGTGGTTTTCACCCCACCTTTGTGTGTGGGCCACGCACAGGAGTGTGCTCTCGAGGCTGCCCTGGAGCACTTGAATCTGTCCCTGTGAGGGCAGGGTGTGGAGGTGGCACAGCTGCTGTGGTCGTTAGGGCCCTGGTGGTGACAGGTGCATGGAAAACTGTGAACAATGCAGCCCTAGTGGGAGCCTTTCCTATCACCTGGTGGTTGGTGTGAGAAGGTCAGCCCTGGTGGAGGCTTCTCCTAGTGCCTCGTGGCAGGCACAAGAAGTTCAGCCCTGGTAGGGGCTTTTCTTAATGTCTGGTGGGACAGGAGACCAACGTGTGGGGAGAGAGAGTCTGCAATGACAGCTCCACCACCTGCATATCACTCAACAGTGGTGCCTTTCTTCTATGGCAGTCTGGGTTTCCTCCACAAGAATTCCTCATTGTGGATTACCTCCCTCTCAACCCCTCAGGCTGTCACCTCACAGCCAACAGCTGTCCTCCCCAGGGCTTGCTCTCCAATCCCCATGTTCCAGCTCTCAGCCCGTGTGCACCAGTGGACACACGTCCCAGTCTGGGGTGTGCAGGGCTGTGGCATGGACTGTCTGTGTAGGTCTCACTCTGTTCTGTCTGCCAAAGGCCAGTTGTTTAGCCCTTCTCTGATACTCCCCTTCTGTCTCAACTGATTTCCCTGTCAGTGAGGGAGCTTCCCCAGATGTGCGATCATCTCCTCTGCTTCAGCTCCCCTCCCAGGTGCACAGATCCCATCCCACCTCTTCTCTTCTTCTTTATCCCTTCTTTCTTTTATCCTAACTGGTTATGTGGGGATCTTTTTTGTCCTTTCTGGTGTCTGAGGTCTTCTGCTACTGTTCAGCTGCTGTTCTGTGAAAATTTTTCCATCTGTAGATGTATTCTTGATGCATTTGTAGAGGGAGATGAACTCCACATCTTCCAACTCCTCTGCCATCTTGATTTCTCTATTATATATTTTAATTAATTTAATCTTCACAGTTGCTCTAATCACTGACATTATTATCTCTATTTGGCACATAAGAAAACTGAGGTAAAGGGAGGCTAAAAGTGAGGCCACAGAGCTAGAGACTGGTGGAACTAGGGTTTGAATCTGGACAGTCTAGCTCCAGGGCTCCTGCATTTAGCCTCTATCTGATAGTGGTTCTTATCATACTGATTTCTCACTTCATCCTTACTGTCAATAAAGTATTTTAGAATTTCATTTGTTCTTGGTTTCATGCATGAATATCTCACCTCATAAAATATGGTCAGTACCAGGATTGGAACCATATTTCAGATTTTTCTGTATCTTGCACACTATGTAACACAGAACCAGGTGCTAAACAAATATATTTTGATCAATTAATTTTTCTTAATCTGGTTTATTGAATTTCTAATTCATCCAGTCAAGTAATCAAAAGGATAAAGATAATATGACACATGTAAATTGTATTATCTGTATATATCAAAAATATGTTTCTGCATATTTTATAGGCCACAAAGGAACATGACTTTAAAAACACAACCACCACCACCACAAAACCATTTCACATCAATATCCATAACCATAGTTGAGAAAGAAAATATATGAGATGTGCCCTTGACTCTGAAATGGTGAGTACAGAATAAGCAAGCCCTCCCCACTTCCAGCCTCATTGTTTTTCTTTCCTTCATATAATACCACACGTGACTACATGGAGTGAGTCACACTTTGGCATTTTGTTAAGACATCAGACAGCAGGCCCAAGGAGACTCAGGCAGTACCTAGTCAAGAGTTACCATTTCTACTCTGTGTGACTTTGGACACAGAGTCTTGAGCCCTCAGGTCACTTGGAACTCAGTATTTCCACTTAAAAATGAAGTTTGTAAGCTAACCTTCCTAACTCATGGAACAGCAACGAGGAATTAAAAACATGTGTTTAAATACACTGAATATACTTTAAAGCATTAAACAATACCAGGAAAGGTTTGAACAAGTACAGACACATTTCTTCTTAAGTGAGAAGTTCTGGCAAAACACAGGGGTTCATTATCCCCAACTTATAATGTGGTCTCTGACACATGTCCCCATCTATAACTCCTGGAGAACTTTTTATCTCCTGATCAAGGAGACAGGACCTCATTTTCAGGTGTTTTTTTTTTTTTTTTTGGAGACTAAAGTTAACATATAAGTGGAGGAGATTTGAAAAATTGTCACTTTTCCCAAAGCCTGGGCCCCTCTTTCTCTGTCTCAAACCTTTAAAACATATAGAACAACTGTTTCCATATATATGATTCACAAAATCTGTAAAAGAAGCTCATGATATCAGCATTTTCTAGCTCCCTAACAAAAGTTCTCTAATCCCCAAATCGCAAGATCATTATTTTGCATATTAAATGAAGGTTACAGAGTTTTAATTGAGTATGTAAACTAGTGATTTGGAAGGTGTTCATTTTCACTGTATTCTAATTCATTAGCTAATAAAAATTATCTAAATATGCACATATCCAGCTTTTTCAGGAGGAGGATGTATTAGTAGGAAATGTAAATGTTGAAGCATACCTGAGGTTATCATTAGTTTTCACAAATATCTCTTCTGATACAACATTGACCAGGCTCAGGTCAAGTAATTCCTCATTGTCTAGAAAGGGCAAGAGCTTCAAGAAAAAATTTCAGCCTGCCTCTGAATGCAGTGATTGACAGGGCCATGAAAATAAAGCCTCACTGTCATGTTATAGGACAAAAAGAAATTGAATGCTCCAAAAAGACTTGAAAATTTCATCTTTTGTTTGATAATCACTGGAAGCTGTCTTTGTGTGTGAATTTCAAGATCAAGTGAACAGTTATTAAAGTTATTCAGTTATTTATTATTATCAATAAAATCAATATTGTAAAAAATAATACAGTCAACTATGCTGTATGCTATTATTTTAGCCTAAATTATCTGAATAATTGTCTCAATTTTCCACTCAGTAGGTATTAGAACTGTCATAGGTTAGTGAGATCACAAAAGGGAAGGAGGAATTTAGAAGAGAATGAGATACTGTCAATAAATGAAAATGGACTATATCAAGTGTTTCAATATTGTTTTTGCATTCTGGTCATTAAAAAAATATATGATTAGGTTCCTATGGAAAACTCTCTATCAAGAACTCACTTGTTCTGATAGTTTATTTTTTCAGAAAGTACTATGCATCATGGTAAGGTTCCTACGTGGCCAAAACCCTGGATTCTCAGGATGGTTTACAAAGGCTCTCATGTGCCAACCACTGTAAAAAGCAAATCTTGGAGGCCAAGTCATTCTACAAACAAATGGGAAAGTTATACTTAAAGAATATGATTGGGTGCTCATGTATATGCTTCACATAATTATAAATCCTTATTTTCAGATGTAAATATTTTAGAATATACAGTTTGACTTTATGGCCATTGGAAATTGTCTTCAGTGGACAGTTAGGAGTGGTTCACTACAACCTTCTTCATAACTTTTTTGCAGTTTTGCAGCTCTCCACCCAAGGATATTAGATCTCTTTTCATCATATTTTAACTATTCAAAGTTTACCACAGAAAATTTTCTTTGTACATCTCTTCCTCTTACCCCTTTCCTGGCCTTGCAATGCTTCAATGACTTCTAGCTTTAGGGAGTATTGCAACTGTCTTTCTGGAGTTCCTCACTCACCCCTTTCTCCTTGCCATGACAATAAAAGAGGTCTTCTTACAGGACACACATTCTCCAGGGCTCAGGATGTTGTAGCACTTCTTCTTTTGGGAAGATGTCAGAAATTTTTCATAGACGCTTCTCCCTAACATTTTCCTTCTTTAGTAGAAAAATAAGTTCAACTTAATTGTACTTCCCATTGTAGACTCCAGGCATCTACCTTAATTGGGAAGGGAGAGGAATTGTTATAGAATGTTTCTTCCTCAGGGATTATAGATATTTATTCTTATATTCTCCTAGGACAGATATTGGAGGGTAGAGTGAGGGGACATTTAGAATATATTAATTTCAGTACGTTTTGTTTTGTTTTCCACTTTAGAGATATAGCATGAATACAAGAAAAGTACTCAAATCATACTCAATTTCCAAGAAAAGTATAGAAATCATTCTCATATACTTTTAAAAAAAGTGAACACACATGTAATTGTCACACAGATCAAGAAACAGAACATGTCAGACTGTGGAAGGCACCTCCATGTCCATGTCTCCTGATCACTACCAAGACTAAGGGAAACCACTAACCTAAATTCTAATTCTATAGATTAACTTTGCCGCTATCCTAACTTCTAATCCTATAGAATTACTTTCACTCAATAATATGCCTGTGAGGTTCATCCACAATGTTTCATGTATTCAGAGCTCATCCATTTTAGTTGTTATAAAGTATGCTGTTTGTGAATATATGATAATATATTTATCCATTCTAATTCTTGATAGTCTTTTGGGTAGTTTTCATTCTGAAGTAATTATAAATAGTGTTATTGTCAATAATTCTCTCACATATCTTTTTTCTTTTTTTTTCCAGATTTTTATTTTTTTTGTGGTATGCGGGCCTCTCACTCTTGTGGCCTCTCCCATTGCGGAGCACAGGCTCTGGATGCACAGGCTCAGCGACCATGGCTCACAGGCCCAGCTGCTCCGTGGCATGTGGGATCTTCCTGGACTGGGGCATGAACCCGTGTCCCCTGCATAGGCAGGCGGACTCTCAACCACTGTGCCACCAGGGCAGCCCTCCCTCTCACATATCTTTTGATAGATAGAAGCTCATTCTTTTGGATATGCAAGTAGACTTGTTGGGTCAGAAGGTATGCATATGTTCAGCTTTAGTAGATATTCTAAACTATTTTCCAAAGCAGTTGTATCAATTTACTCTTATACCAGCAATGCATGAGAGATTGTTACTCCATATCCATGTCAGCAGTTTGATATTGTCTCTACATTTCACTTTAATTATTGTGCTGAGTTCTGGTAAATTGCATTATGGTTTTAATTTTTATTTCCCTGTGATTAATTTTTACATGTTTATCAGTCACTTGGATATCCTCTTTTATTAGGTGCCTGTTTAAGACTTTTGTTCATCTCTACATTGGGTTGAGTTTTCAAACTGATGGTTAGAAATTCTTTCTATATTCTGGTTATGAATCCTTTGTTGAACATATTCTTTTCAATGATCTTCTTCCTCTCCTATTGGACTGCCTTTTCACTCTTAGAGATATTTTTTGATGAACATATTTTTTTTAAATTCCTATAATTAGGACTTTTTCTATTCTGTTTAAGAATTTTTACCTACTATGAGGTCTTGATGATATTTTTCCTAAGTTCTCTTATAAAAGCTTTATTTATTTGCCTGTTATGTTTAAATCTGTAATCCATCCCAAGTTGGATTTAAGGATATCCACTCTACCGGGGCTCATATTTTGACTCTAAGGACGTTGTAAAGATATTTTCATGTAAATTTTACTAATATTAATGAAATTTCCTTGAGTATTTTCCAAACAGAATTAAATTGAGTTTATGGGTTTCAGTTATTAATTTCCTACAGAACAAACTTTTTTTATTATTTAAATTTCTAAATAATTAAATTTAATTAAATAATCTGATAATTAAATTAAATTATTTAAACTCATGAGCATAAAATGCTCATGATTAAATTTTACAAAGGAGAGTTGATTCAGTCTTAAAGATATATTGTCTTATGTTGAGTTCCTTTGTTGTTTTTACTTCACCTAATTTTTTGGTCAAATTTTCAAAAAAACTAAATTTTAACAAGAAAAAATTATTTTTCAATATTGAGCTACATAAGCTGCTTGTATATTTTGGAGATTAATCCTTTGTCAGTTGCTTCACTTGCAAATATTTTCTCCCATTCTGAGGGTTGTCTTTTTGTCTTGTTTATGGTTTCCTTTGCGGTGCAAAAGCAAAGTTTGCAAAAGCAAACTTTTAAGTTTCATTAGGTCCCATTTGTTTATTTTTGTTTTTATTTCCATTTCTCTAGGAGGTGGGTCAAAAAGGATCTTGTTCTGATATATGTCATAGAGTGTTCTGCCTATGTTATGCTGTAAGAGTTTGATAGTTTCTGGCCTTACATTTAGGTCTTAAATCCATTTTGAGTTTATTTTTTGTATGGTGTCAGGATAGCTGATTCACTTTTTTGTACAGCAGAAACTAAAACAACATTGTAAATCAACTATACTCCAATAAAGATGTATAAAAAAATAATAAAATACACAAAAAATAGAAAAATATTTTTCTATTTTTTAGTTAATATATTTAAAGGTGTATAGTTTCAATTATTGTTACTTTAAGCAACATTTGTTTAGTAATTAGGTAAAGACTAACAGCTTGTCTTATTTATTAACATGAGAAACATGGGAGTTCTCTTCAACTAAGAGAAACAGAGACAGAAAGAGATGGGGTGGGGTTGAAGAGTCAGAGATACAGTCTCACATATTCATGTTTGTATACACAGAATGCAAAGCAGGGACAAAACATTCTTGAGAAACAACAGAGCTAAAATATCTTGAAATACAATATAAATCCTGCTTCACTCCTAGGATAAAGCAACTCAGTCTTCTTCATTTGTGTTCTTAAAAGATTCCAGTGGCTGTCCTAACTGTTGATGACACCTGAAAAGATAGATACACTTGCTACTTGAAGGATTTAGTTTTGCAAATCCCACACTAAAATAATGGTATAAAAGACATGTGAAGTCACTTAATAAAATAAAGTTAACATATCCTCCAGATGTCTGTTTTAGTGTCTGGACATTTTTTCCTGGAAGAACATTCTCAAATTGATTGGAACTTACTTAGTGAAATGTGCAAGGTTTCACTAATAAATTAATGGAATTCATTTATAGCTGCCTAAGTGAGACATGGTCATGGCTTCTTAGATCTGATTCTAACAGCTTCTAAATTCAAAGACAATACAGATATTTCAGAGAAAACTGAGGGAGCCTGAAGGACTTGGTACATAGGGGGTTGGAAAGAATGGAAACAAAATTGGTCCTAAGCATATTCAATATTCATGTGTCTCTGGCATGGAGATTATTTTGAGGTGAAAATGATCAAGGCCCAAAGAAAGACTCAGGAAGAAACTGACCTCTGTCTAAACTGCCTGAATAATTTAAATAGAGGGCCTATTACAAGAATAGAACTATCACCGTAGATAACTGCAGTATGAACTAAGTGTGGTGAACAGAGAGGAACATAGCAAAGTCTGTTTGCTAAAATTCCTTTCTGTGTCCTATTGTCTCTGAATGACCCAGCAAACATTTATTTACAAAATATTTGCTTTTCTATTTCCATATCAATTGCTCCCCTTTGACATCCCAAACCCCTATACCCCTTTGTCTTTAGATGAAGATGGTATTGAACGCAAGGACTTCAGTCATTTTGGTGAGTTACTCAGCTTTTTAGGGTCTCTGCCATGTTTACTTGTTATTAAATTTTTGCTTGATTTTTTCCTGTTAATCTCTCTCATGTCAATTTAATATTTAGACCAGCCAGAAGAACCTTCCAAAGTTTTCTTCCTCCCCAAGAGAGTCAACAATTAATTATGTATTAATTGGTTTGAAAATTATTTTACATACATCAATCATATCTCTAAATCACATGCTCCTTGAGGACAAGTGGGGATGACATGATAGTAATATAATAGCTACATTTTTTAGTGGTTTTAGGGGACTTTGAAAAGTATTATTTTTACCCCAAATATATTCACTTCCACTTTATTTTTATTTTATTATGTTATTATTTTAATTTGTATTTTATATTGGAGCATAGTTGATTAAAAATGTTGTATTAGTTTCAGGTGTTCAGCAGAGCAATTCAGTTATACATATATGTGCATCTATTATTTTTCAAATTCTTTTCCCATTTAAGTTATTACAAAATATTGAGCAGAGTTCCCTCTGCTACACATAGGGCCTTGTTGGTTATCTATTTTAAATATAGTAGTGTCAATATAGTGTTAAGTATTGTGCATGTCAATCTCAAATTCCCAATCTGTCCCTACCTCTAACCCTTCCACTCTGGTAACCATAAGTTCATTTGCTATGTCTGTGAGTCTGTTTCAGTTTTGTAAGTAAGTTCAATTGTATCTTTTTTTTTTTTTTTAAGATTCCTCATATAATCAATATCATATGATATTTCTCTTTCTCTGTATGACTTTCTTCACTTAGTATGATAATCTCCAGGTCCATTCATGACACTGCAAATGACATCGTTTCATTCTTTATTTTTGTTGTTTTTTTTTGTTTGTTTGTTTGTTTTTTTGCAGTACATGGGCCTCTCACCATTGTGGCCCCTCCTGCCATGGAGCAACAGGTTCCAGACGTGCAGCCTCAGTGGCCATGGCCCACGGGCACAGCCGCTCCACAGCACATGAGATCCTCCCAGACTGGGGCATGAACCCTCGACCCCTGCATCGGCAGGTGGACCCCCAACGACTGCGCCACCAGGGAAGCCCCATTTCATTCTTTTTAATGGCTGAATAATATTCCACTGTACCACATCTTCTTTATCAATTCATCTATCAATAGACATTTAGGTTGCTTCCATGTCTTGGTTGTTGTAAACAGCTATGCAATGAATATTGTGGTACATATATAGTTTCAAAACATGTTTTTCTCTGGATATATGCCCAGGATTAGGATTGCTGTATCATAAGGTAGCTCTGTTTTTAGTTTCTTAAGGAACATCCATACTGTTCTCCATAGTGCCTGTACCAATTTATACTCCCATCAACAGTGTAGGAGGATTCCCTTTTCTCAATACTCTTTCCAGCATTTATTGTTTATAGATTATTTTTGATGATGGTCATTCTGACTGGTGTGAGATGATATCTCACTGTAGTTTTGATTTGCATTTCTCTAATGGTTAGCTATGCTGAGCATCTTTCCATGTCTCTCTTGGCCATCGGTATGTCTTCTTTGGAGAAATATCTATTTAGGTCTTTTGCCCATTTTTGGATTGGGTTGATTGTCTTTTTAATATTGAACCACATGGGCTGTTTGTAAATTTTGGAGACAAATCCCTTGTTGATCCCATCATTTGCAAATATTTTCTCCCATTCTGTGGGTTGTCTTTTTGTTTTGTTTATGGTTTCCTTTGATGTGCAAAAGCTTTTGAGTTTTATTAGGTCCCATCTGTATATTTTTGTTATTATTTTTATTATTCTGGAAGACAGATCAAAAATGATTTTGCTGTGATTTATGTCAAAGAGTGTTCTGACTTTGTTTTCCTCTAAGATTTTTATAGTATCCAGTCTTATGCTTAGGTCTTTAATTCATTCTGAGTTTATTTTTGTGTATGCTGCTAAAGAATGTTGTGATTTCATTTTTTGACATGTAGCTGCCCAGTTTTCCCAGCACTATTTATTAAAGAGACTGTCTTTCCTCCATTGTATAGTCTTGCCTCCTTTGTCATACATTAATTGACTAGGGGTGTGTGGGTTTATTTCTGGGCTTTCTATCCTGTTCCATTGATCTATGCTTCTGCTTTTGTTCCAGTACCATATTGTTTTGATGACTCTACCTTTGCAGTATAGTCTGAAGCCAGGGAGCCTGATTCCTCCAGCTCCATTTTTCTTTCTCAAGATTGCTTTGACTATTCAGGATCTTTTGTTTCCCCATATAACTTTTAAGATTTTTTTTTCTAGTTCTGTGAAAAATGACATTGTAGATTGCCTTGGATAATATAGTCGTTTTGACAATATTTATTTTTCCAATCCAAAAACATGGTATATCTTTCCATCTGTTTGTGTCATCTTTGATTTCTTTCATCAGCTTCATATAGTTTTCAGAGTACAGGTCTTTTAGCTCCTTAGGTAAATTTATTCCTAAGTACTTTATCCTTTTTGATGTAATGGTAAATGGGATTGTTTCTTTAATTTCTCTTTCTGTTCTTTTATTTTTAGTGTATAGAAATGTAACAGATTTCTGTGCTTTAATTTTGTATCCTGCAGCTTCATCAAATTCATTGATGAGCTCTGGTAGTTTTCTGGTGGCATCTTAGGATTTTCTATGTATAGTATCATGTCATCGGCAGTGAAAGTTTTACTTCTTTTCCAATTTGGATTCTATTTTTTTTTTTTTTTAATTTTTCTTCTCTGATTGCTGTGACTGGGACTTACAAAACTATGTTGAATAAAAGTGGCGAAAGTGACATCCTTGTCTTGTTCCTAATCTCAGAGGAAATGCTTTCAGCTTTTCACTGTTGAGTATGTTGTTAGTTGTAGGTTTGTCATATATGACCTTTATTATGTTGAGGTAGGTTCCCTCTATGCCCACTTTCTGGAGAGTTTGTATCATAAATAAATGTTGAATTTTGCCAAAGGCTATTTCTGAATCTATTGAGATGATAATATGGTTTTCATTCTTCAACTTGTTGATGTGGTATATCACACCGATTGATTTGAGGATCTTGAAAAATACTTGCATCCCTGGGGTAAATCTCACTTGATCATGGTGTATGATTGTTGGATTTGGATTTGCAGTATTTCTTTGAGAATTTTTGAATCTATGATCATCAGTGACATTGGCCTTCAATTATCATTTTTTGTTTTATCTTTGTCTTGTTTTGGTATCAGGTTGACAGTGGGCTCATAGAATGAGTCTGGGTGTATTCCTTCATGTGCAATTTTTGGAACAGTGTCAGAAGGATATGTATTAGCTCTTCTCTAAATGTTTTGTAGAATTTGCCTGTGAAGCCATCTGGTCCTGCACTTTTGTTTGTTGAGAGTTTTTTAATCACAGTTTCAATGTTAGTACTTGTGATTGGTCTGTTCATATTGTCTACTTCTTCCTGGTTCAGCCTTGGGAGATTGTATCATTCTAAGAATTTGTCCATTTCTTCCAGGTTGTCTATTTTATTGGCATATATTTGCTGGTAGTAGTCTCATTATTCTTTGTATTTCTGTGGTGTCAGTTGTAACTTCTCCTTTTTCATTTCTAATTTTATTGATTTAAGCCCTCTCCTTTCTTTTCTTGATGAGTCTGGCTAAAGGTTTATCAAATTTGTTTATTTTTCCAAGGAACCAGCTTTTAGTTTTATTGATCTTTGATATTGATATTTTCATCTCTTTTTCATTTATTTCTGCTCTGATTTTTATGGTTTCTTTCCTTCTACTAACTTTGAGTTCTGTTTTTTCTTCCTTCTCTAGTTGCTTTAAGTGTATGGTTAGGTTGTTTGTGATTTTTTCATGCCTCCTGAGGTAAGATTTTATAGCTATAAACCTCCCTCTTAGAACTACTTTTGCTGCATCCCATAGGTTTTGGATTGTCATTTTCATTTGTCTGTAGGTATTTTTTGATTTCTTCAGTGATCCATTGGTTGTTTAGTAGTATGTTGTTTAGCCTCCATGTGTTAGGGTTTTTTACAGCTTTTTTCCTGTTGTTGATTTTTTTTTTTTTTGCAGTATGTGGGCCTCTCACTGTGTGGCCTCTCTTGTTGTGGAGCACAGGCTCCAGATGTGCAGGCTCAGCAGCCATGGCTCATGGACCCCCAGCCACTCCACAGCATGTGGGATCTTCCCAGACTGGGGCACGAACCCATGTCCCCTGCATCGGCAGGCGGACTCTCAACAACTGCGTCACCAGGGAAGCCCCCTGTTGTTGATTTTTAATCTCATAGCATTGTGGTTAGAAAACTTGCTTGATATGATTTCAATTTTCTTAAATTTACCGAGGTTCACTTTACAGCCCAGCATGTGGTCAGTCCTGGAGAATGTTTGATGTACACTTGAGAAGAATGTGTTTTCTACTGCTTTTGGATGGAATGCTCTATAAATATCTATTAAGTCCATCTGGTGTCATGTGTCATTTAAAGCTTGTGTATCCTTATTGATTTTCTTTTTGTATAATCTATTGATGAAAGTGGTGTATTAAAGTCCCCCACTGTTACTGTGTTACTGTCAATTTCTCCTTTTATGGCTGTTAGTATCTGCCTTATATATTGGGGTGCTCTTATGTTGGGTGCATATATATTTACAATTGTTATATCACCTTCTTGGTTTGATCCCTCGATCATTATGTAGTGTCCTTCTTTGTATTTTGTAACGGTCTTTATTTTAAAGTCTACATTTTCTGATTTGAGTATTGTTACTCCAGCTTTCATTTCATTTTCATTTGCATGGAATACCTTTTTCCATCCCCTCACTTTCAGTCTTTATACATCTCTAGATCTGAAGTGGGTCTGTTGTAGACAGCATATATACAGGTCTTGTTTTTGTACCATTCAGCCAGTCTATGTCTTTTGGTTGGAGCATTTAATCCATATACATTTAAGGTGGTTATCAATATGTTTATTCTTATTACCATTTTGCTAATTGTTTTGGATTTGTTTTTGTAGGTCTTTTTTCTTCCCTTCCTCTTTTGTTCTCTTTTCTTGTGCATTGATGACTAACTTTAGTTTTTTGTTTGGATCTTTGTGTGTGTGTATTGTAGATTTTTGTAAGTTTTTTTTCTTCCCTTCCTCTTTTGTTCTTTTGTTATGTGATGACTCACTTTAGTGTTGTGTTTGGATTACTTTTTCTTTTTCGTGTGTGTTTCTATTGTGGATTTTTAGTTTGCTTTTACCACGAGGATTTGATATAACAGTATATATATAAAGAAGATTGTTTTAATTTGCTGCTCTTTTAATTTCAAATGTATTTCCAATATCCTGAATTTGTGCACTCTTCTCAGAATTGCTAGGTGTGATATTTATTTGTGTGCAGATGATTTCCTACCTTTACTTTATGTTTGCCTTTACATGTGAGCATTTCTAATTTTCTTGTTGCTAGTAATGGCCTTTTCTTTACTGCTTAGGGAAGTTCCTTTAGCATCTGTTGCAAAACTGGTCTAGTGTTGTTGAATTCTCTTAGCTATTGCTTGTCTGGAAAGCTTTTGATTTCTCCATCAAATCTGAATGAGAGCCTTGCTTGGTAGACTATTCTTGCTTGTAGCGTCTTCCCTTTCAACACTTTAAATATATTTTGCCACTCCCTTCTGTACTGCTGAGTTTCTGCTCAGAAATCAGCTGATAACTTTATGGGAGTTCCCTTGTATGTTATTTGTTGCTTTTCTCTTGTTGCTTTTAATAGTTTTTCTTTGTCTTTAATTTTTGTCACTTTTATTACTATGCATCATGGTGTGTTCCTCCTTGGCTTTATCCTGCCTGCGACTCTCTGTGCTTCCTGGGCTTGGGTGACTATTTCTTTTCCCACGTTAGGGAAGTTTTCAGCTATTATCTCTTCAAATATTTTTGCAGGTCCTTTCTCTCTCTCTTCTCCTTCTGGGACCCTATAATGTGAATTTTGGTGCATTTGTTTTCCCAGGGTCTCTTAGACAGTCTTCATTTCTTTTCATTATTTTTTGTGTATTCTGTTCCACAGTGGTGTTTTCCACCATTCTGTCTCCCAGGCCACCTATCTATTCTTCTGCCTCAGTTCCTCTGCTATTGATTCCTTCTAGTGTATTTTTCATTTCAGTTATTATATTGTTCATCTGTGTTTATCTTTAATTCTTTTAGGTCTTTGTTAAACATTTATTGTATCTTCTCAATCTGTGTCTCCCTTCTTTTTCAGAGATCTTAGATTATCTTCACTGTCATTTTATGGTTGATTGCCTATCTCTTCTTCACTTAGTTGTTTTCCTGGGGTTTTATTTTGTTCCTTCATCTGGGACATATTCCTCTGCCATCTCATCTTGTCTAACTTTCTGTGTTTGTGGTCTTGGTTCCACAGCCTGCATGGTTGTAGTTCTTCTTGCTTCTGCTGTCTGTCCTCTGGTGGATGAATTTGTCTAAGAGGCTTGTGCAGGCTTCCTGATGTGATGAATTTGTTCCTGCTCAGTTGCAAGTGGAGCCTACCTCTCTGGTAGGCAGGCCCATGGTCAGAAATAGTTTTAGCCAGTTGTCTGCTGATGAGTGGGGCTGTGTTCTCACCTTCTTGGTTGTTTGGCCTGAATTGTCCCAGTACTGCAGCCTATAGGCTGTTGGGTGGAGCTAGGTCTTGGGGAAATGGCAGCCTCCAGGAGGGCTAACACCAATGACTACTTCCCAGTGCTGCTGTTGCCAGTGTCTTTGTCCCCACAGTGAGCCACATCTGCCACACTGCCTCCACAGAAGAACCTCCAATATTAGCAGCTATGTCTGGCCCAGTCTCTTATGAAGTCACTGCTTTGTTCCCCTGAGTCCTGGTGTACACTAGACCTTGTGTGAACCCTCAAAAAGTGGAGTTTCTGTTGCCCTCAGTCCTGTGGAATTCCTGCAATCAAACCCCACTGGCCTTCAAAGTTATCTTTGTCTTGTTTTGGTATCAGGTTGACAGTGGGCTCATAGAATGAGTCTGGGTGTATTCCTTCATGTGCAATTTTTGGAACAGTGTCAGAAGGATATGTATTAGCTCTTCTCTAAATGTTTTGTAGAATTTGCCTGTGAAGCCATCTGGTCCTGCACTTTTGTTTGTTGAGAGTTTTTTAATCACAGTTTCAATGTTAGTACTTGTGATTGGTCTGTTCATATTGTCTACTTCTTCCTGGTTCAGCCTTGGGAGATTGTATCATTCTAAGAATTTGTCCATTTCTTCCAGGTTGTCTATTTTATTGGCATATATTTGCTGGTAGTAGTCTCATTATTCTTTGTATTTCTGTGGTGTCAGTTGTAACTTCTCCTTTTTCATTTCTAATTTTATTGATTTAAGCCCTCTCCTTTCTTTTCTTGATGAGTCTGGCTAAAGGTTTATCAAATTTGTTTATTTTTCCAAGGAACCAGCTTTTAGTTTTATTGATCTTTGATATTGATATTTTCATCTCTTTTTCATTTATTTCTGCTCTGATTTTTATGGTTTCTTTCCTTCTACTAACTTTGAGTTCTGTTTTTTCTTCCTTCTCTAGTTGCTTTAAGTGTATGGTTAGGTTGTTTGTGATTTTTTCATGCCTCCTGAGGTAAGATTTTATAGCTATAAACCTCCCTCTTAGAACTACTTTTGCTGCATCCCATAGGTTTTGGATTGTCATTTTCATTTGTCTGTAGGTATTTTTTGATTTCTTCAGTGATCCATTGGTTGTTTAGTAGTATGTTGTTTAGCCTCCATGTGTTAGGGTTTTTTACAGCTTTTTTCCTGTTGTTGATTTTTTTTTTTTTTGCAGTATGTGGGCCTCTCACTGTGTGGCCTCTCTTGTTGTGGAGCACAGGCTCCAGATGTGCAGGCTCAGCAGCCATGGCTCATGGACCCCCAGCCACTCCACAGCATGTGGGATCTTCCCAGACTGGGGCACGAACCCATGTCCCCTGCATCGGCAGGCGGACTCTCAACAACTGCGTCACCAGGGAAGCCCCCTGTTGTTGATTTTTAATCTCATAGCATTGTGGTTAGAAAACTTGCTTGATATGATTTCAATTTTCTTAAATTTACCGAGGTTCACTTTACAGCCCAGCATGTGGTCAGTCCTGGAGAATGTTTGATGTACACTTGAGAAGAATGTGTTTTCTACTGCTTTTGGATGGAATGCTCTATAAATATCTATTAAGTCCATCTGGTGTCATGTGTCATTTAAAGCTTGTGTATCCTTATTGATTTTCTTTTTGTATAATCTATTGATGAAAGTGGTGTATTAAAGTCCCCCACTGTTACTGTGTTACTGTCAATTTCTCCTTTTATGGCTGTTAGTATCTGCCTTATATATTGGGGTGCTCTTATGTTGGGTGCATATATATTTACAATTGTTATATCACCTTCTTGGTTTGATCCCTCGATCATTATGTAGTGTCCTTCTTTGTATTTTGTAACGGTCTTTATTTTAAAGTCTACATTTTCTGATTTGAGTATTGTTACTCCAGCTTTCATTTCATTTTCATTTGCATGGAATACCTTTTTCCATCCCCTCACTTTCAGTCTTTATACATCTCTAGATCTGAAGTGGGTCTGTTGTAGACAGCATATATACAGGTCTTGTTTTTGTACCATTCAGCCAGTCTATGTCTTTTGGTTGGAGCATTTAATCCATATACATTTAAGGTGGTTATCAATATGTTTATTCTTATTACCATTTTGCTAATTGTTTTGGATTTGTTTTTGTAGGTCTTTTTTCTTCCCTTCCTCTTTTGTTCTCTTTTCTTGTGCATTGATGACTAACTTTAGTTTTTTGTTTGGATCTTTGTGTGTGTGTATTGTAGATTTTTGTAAGTTTTTTTTCTTCCCTTCCTCTTTTGTTCTTTTGTTATGTGATGACTCACTTTAGTGTTGTGTTTGGATTACTTTTTCTTTTTCGTGTGTGTTTCTATTGTGGATTTTTAGTTTGCTTTTACCACGAGGATTTGATATAACAGTATATATATAAAGAAGATTGTTTTAATTTGCTGCTCTTTTAATTTCAAATGTATTTCCAATATCCTGAATTTGTGCACTCTTCTCAGAATTGCTAGGTGTGATATTTATTTGTGTGCAGATGATTTCCTACCTTTACTTTATGTTTGCCTTTACATGTGAGCATTTCTAATTTTCTTGTTGCTAGTAATGGCCTTTTCTTTACTGCTTAGGGAAGTTCCTTTAGCATCTGTTGCAAAACTGGTCTAGTGTTGTTGAATTCTCTTAGCTATTGCTTGTCTGGAAAGCTTTTGATTTCTCCATCAAATCTGAATGAGAGCCTTGCTTGGTAGACTATTCTTGCTTGTAGCGTCTTCCCTTTCAACACTTTAAATATATTTTGCCACTCCCTTCTGTACTGCTGAGTTTCTGCTCAGAAATCAGCTGATAACTTTATGGGAGTTCCCTTGTATGTTATTTGTTGCTTTTCTCTTGTTGCTTTTAATAGTTTTTCTTTGTCTTTAATTTTTGTCACTTTTATTACTATGCATCATGGTGTGTTCCTCCTTGGCTTTATCCTGCCTGCGACTCTCTGTGCTTCCTGGGCTTGGGTGACTATTTCTTTTCCCACGTTAGGGAAGTTTTCAGCTATTATCTCTTCAAATATTTTTGCAGGTCCTTTCTCTCTCTCTTCTCCTTCTGGGACCCTATAATGTGAATTTTGGTGCATTTGTTTTCCCAGGGTCTCTTAGACAGTCTTCATTTCTTTTCATTATTTTTTGTGTATTCTGTTCCACAGTGGTGTTTTCCACCATTCTGTCTCCCAGGCCACCTATCTATTCTTCTGCCTCAGTTCCTCTGCTATTGATTCCTTCTAGTGTATTTTTCATTTCAGTTATTATATTGTTCATCTGTGTTTATCTTTAATTCTTTTAGGTCTTTGTTAAACATTTATTGTATCTTCTCAATCTGTGTCTCCCTTCTTTTTCAGAGATCTTAGATTATCTTCACTGTCATTTTATGGTTGATTGCCTATCTCTTCTTCACTTAGTTGTTTTCCTGGGGTTTTATTTTGTTCCTTCATCTGGGACATATTCCTCTGCCATCTCATCTTGTCTAACTTTCTGTGTTTGTGGTCTTGGTTCCACAGCCTGCATGGTTGTAGTTCTTCTTGCTTCTGCTGTCTGTCCTCTGGTGGATGAATTTGTCTAAGAGGCTTGTGCAGGCTTCCTGATGTGATGAATTTGTTCCTGCTCAGTTGCAAGTGGAGCCTACCTCTCTGGTAGGCAGGCCCATGGTCAGAAATAGTTTTAGCCAGTTGTCTGCTGATGAGTGGGGCTGTGTTCTCACCTTCTTGGTTGTTTGGCCTGAATTGTCCCAGTACTGCAGCCTATAGGCTGTTGGGTGGAGCTAGGTCTTGGGGAAATGGCAGCCTCCAGGAGGGCTAACACCAATGACTACTTCCCAGTGCTGCTGTTGCCAGTGTCTTTGTCCCCACAGTGAGCCACATCTGCCACACTGCCTCCACAGAAGAACCTCCAATATTAGCAGCTATGTCTGGCCCAGTCTCTTATGAAGTCACTGCTTTGTTCCCCTGAGTCCTGGTGTACACTAGACCTTGTGTGAACCCTCAAAAAGTGGAGTTTCTGTTGCCCTCAGTCCTGTGGAATTCCTGCAATCAAACCCCACTGGCCTTCAAAGCCAGATTTTCTGGGGGCTCTTCCTCCTATTGCCAGATCCTCAGGCTGGAAGGCCTGATGTGGGGCTCAGGACTTTCACTTCTGTGGGAGAATTTCTGTGATATAATATAATTATTTTCCAGTTGGTGGGTCGCCCATCCAGTGGATATGGGATTCAATTTTATCACAGTTGTGCCACTCCTACTGTCTCATTTTGGCTTCTTCTTTGTTTTTGTTTATAGCATATCTTTTTTGGTAGGTTCTATCATTTTGTTTGTTGATTGTTGTTCAGCATTTACTTGTGATTTTAGTGTTTTTGTAAGAAGGGGTGAGCTCACGTTCTTTTACTCTGCCATCTTGTGAGCAATTCTTCCTCCTCCTTTTTTTCTTTATTTTAATGACTGAAATTCCATTTCCATAAACCAAAGCTTTTCATTACACAATTAGAAACATACCTTAAAATGGGAGTGACAAACTCACACTGAAGTATAAATATTGTGAAGTAAAATTCATATTTTAAAGTAAAACAAGAAGAATTTAAACATAAAAGATTTTCTCTGTCCTTTGGCCTCATCTCTCCCCACTGTGGTGTACTCTGTGTCTGCATTATGCATTGACCAAATCTCCTCCATCCACATAAGCAACATTCTCCTAGCACCAAAAAGACAACTCCTTAAAAGATAATATTCCTTCTTGGATAAGGGGCCATGATGGTGCTTAGATCTGTATTGTGTAAACTATCAATGATACATTATTTAATGTACAACCCCCATCTCAAAAAACTCATATAACTGTGCTTTGACTTCCAACAGGAGGATTGGTTCTCAGGGTTTTCTGAGATGCTGTTCCCAGGTTATAATTCTCAATTTGGTCAGAATGAAAATTTTAATTTCTTTCTAATTGACTGAATAATTTTTGGTCAATAGTAATAATTTGAAAGCCTATTTGGACAGCAATTTGTATAATGGAAATGAATGAGTGATCTTGCGATAAGTTCTCTCCTGCAGAGAATCTGGGAAAAGAATGAGACTGTCCCAAAGACACACAAGGTGTTTGAATGAGAACCTGGGTAGTCAAGGAGACTTTACTTTAATATGGTTTTACTGGGAAGCTGGTCCTAAGGGTAGCAACCATATCCTACACTTTTATTATGTATTTCCATAGTATCTCAAATTTTGAGATTTTTGACTGACAAAATAAATACTGCTAAATTTGTCTGATATTTTTGAAATAAAGATAATTATACCATGTGAATTCATAGATAAACCAATTAGCAGTTAAATAATTTCTTTATCAGGTAAGAAACATCTTCCAGTTATGGCTATTATAATTGGGTTAATACATTCCCACTATATATAATATGCCAAATTGAGTTTGTTTTAAAAAAATTATTACAAGCTTTTCCCTCTTAACAGACTAGGTAGATGCTGCTTCTAATTCTAAGCTTTTCCTATGCTCCCAAATAATAAATATAAAAGGAGGTGGTTTACATAGATTTATGGTGTGATTTCATGGCATTATAGTGAATATTTATAACTATGGAACCTTGTAGAAAGCAAAATCTGATATTTAACTCAAGCAGTCTGGACTCTATCCTCTGTGGGAAAACATATGTTTTCTTGTAACTTAAGGCCATCTTAGGAGAATAGATGCACATGGCATAAAATTTGTAATATTTTGTGAGCGTGTGTGGAGAATTTATCTTTTCCAGTCATTCTTGGCATCATTTTTCATAATTGAAAAGCACTATCCTCATTGTGATACCTTGTTTCTAGCTATAAAAATGAGAATTATTTTTCTTCAGAAATGTTTGATTTAAAAAAAAGATACAAACAACTTGTCACATTTAGGTTTTCAGATACAATGTGTGCATTTTACAACTTCACCCAAATAAACGTTATTTCTCCAAAGAGGTCAATGTTCTGAAATGCATAAACAAGTTATGGACACCATAAAATTACTTGGCATTTTTTAGAAAAATAAAGGGAGAAAAAGCCCTTTAACATATCTTAATAGCCCGATATGCCTCTGTTTTCTACCTCAAAGCTAATCACTGTAAATTGTGGAAATATCACCCATAATAAATGTCAGATGTTTTTTCAATAGAACAATTTCTTCTCAGGGATTTCTCTCTGGTTTTCTGTTTTATCGTTTTTTACATAAATTCCAAGTAGCATCATTCTAGTTTATCTCTCTACTTGGAATTTTTTAACCCCCTTGAAAGACATCTTGAAAAAACTGTTAAAAAGTCTGTCAGTCTAATCTTAATGCCTTTGTGAAGACACAAAATAACAAACTGGTAGTGTTTAGAAAAGATCCATGCAGCAGTTGTCTTATGTTTGCACCACAAGGATTTAAAAACAGAACTACATGATCACCATTTTAAATAGGAAGATTATACACATACAAAGACAAAAAGCAACTTTCTAAATTCTCTTGACCAATAGAACACTTCCTCCATGATGAGCTCAAATTCTGGTATGGGCCAATTAGCCTCTAGTTCTTATCCTCGGCTCTTTAATCATTTATATGATCTGCCTGGTCCCCACAGAGGTTAGAGTCCTACATTCTCAAGATGAAATAGATCATTAACCATATGTCTCTTCCCACATTTGTGCAACATTGAATCCCACATGTGATGTTCCCACTGGCCCACTTGGAATGCCCTCCTTTTAGCCTGTTGCTAATCTAACTCTTCAAGACCCACCTTAATCCAAGAACTTCCCTGAACTTAGATAGTGACATACAAGTCAGTATTTGATCAAGCTTGATCTTGCAGAGGGCCAAGGAAAGTGTTCCAGCTGGGCCTTTGACCAAAGTCACCATCTGTTAGTTCACAAGTTAAGAGGCAGGATGAGTCACCAGTGAACCTACACACTCAATAAAAAATGTTTTGTTGACTCTATGTTACCTTTCTTTTTCTTTTTTCCTCCACCCTCCATACATGATTTTCTGACAACTTGGAGGATCAAAGAGGTCAAATTAGAAAATATTAAATTTCCTCTTCACTTTCAGAAGAGGCTAGTTGTTAGAAACCTGCAGTTTCCTTAGGATAGGAATTGTATCTTCTCTCCTGCATACCAAGCACACGCATGACTGGGAACACTGTGCATGAGTAATCATTAACATATTTGGATGAACAAACGAGGAAATAAAGGCTGGTTAAATGGGGGCAAGGGATGAATTTAGCTGAGTCATTTAAGCATGATTGGCTTTAGCAGGAAGTGGAACTGATGTGATTTAAGGGGAAGTGGTCTCTGATCAGAAATAATTATTCCACTGTTGATCGCTGTCTCAAAAATCATTCCTCAGAATCATATTTAAGAATTCAATACAATGAATATCTTAATGAGAGATAGTTCTTTCAGTTGTTAGCAGCTATTATTTTTGTAGCAACAGCTACTACTGGAGTGAATTCCAACTGCAACAGCTAGGGAGTGTTACAGAGAATTTATCCCACAACAGGCAAGCAAGGACACGAGAGACAAGGGGTGCCAGGTCTTGGAATGTTGGTAGAACCCACAGAAATGAATGCTATTCTCCAATGAAAACTCATGAAATCATACAAAAAAGAAAAGACACTAGAGAACATTTATCTTCTTCTACTTCATGAGAGTACATGAGCCTGACCATGCCCTACCCACTCCAATAAGTGACTACCTGAAGACCAGGGTTGTAATTAGTAACACAGTTATGATGCTGGCTCCTCACATCCAGTGATCTTTCTTCAACATTTCCATTTGAAAATGGTATTTTGCTCTTCACCTATTAATTATTTTTTTAACTGATCAGTGACTTGAGAGGCATTTTTCCCAGTTTTATTTGATAGCAGGTTCTTGCATCAACTTTTTGTTGAAGGATGAAATTTATTTTCCTTTCTGATGGATATAATCTCCCAGGCTCTGCTACTATGAGGAAAAAGTTGGCACTGGGAAATAGATGGGGGTTGTTAAAGGAACTAAGAATGAAACAGAAGGCAATCTGAGGATGCTGCAGGGATATCAGACTGATTCAAAACCTGGTCACTTCTTTTCTGGCACATGTTCCTAAATTTCATATATTAGAGACTTTTTTTTTTTTAATCTCTGATTCTTATGCACTTACCTTAACAGTTAGGGAGATCAAGACTGGTGGACACTGTGTTAGCATATTTGGGAAAATGTGTGAAAGTAAGAAGAAGAAAAAAAAACAAACATGAAGCATTGTAAACCAATTTAAAAACAAAATCTAAATGTCACACTATATATCATCCTGTAATGAATCTCCTACTGTGTCCTTCACTGTCTTCTTCCTTCTTTGACTCCATGTTAGCCAGCATCAGTCATGGACTAATATCTGTATATATTTTTCAACAAGCAGCACTGAACAAGTGGTTCTGGTGGAAATTTCCCAATTTGAATTTTAGAATAAAAGAAGAGTGTGTCTGGCAAAATAGTGAATTAAGTCCATATCTTTGTTGACATTGACAGCCTCTCAGATCTCCATCACTCTTATCTCTGATGTTTTTTATGGGTTTCTGTCCTCTCCTCATTCTTATGGTGGTCAGTGTCCACAGCCCCTATCTCATAGACCAGCTTTTTGTGAAACATTAGGAATTCATTTACATTAAGGCATGTGTATCTAAGAGCAGCTTTTAGTGGATAATTTGTACAAACAAAATAGAGATGTTTTGACTAATGAAATTGCAAGTATCAATAATCAAGCAATGTGTGTATGGGAAGAAGATTGGACAAAGTCTGAGCAAGAGTGTGAGAAGAGAGTCCCTTCTCTGGGGAAGCCACTTACAGAGTTTGGCTACTCATTCTCGGACCTGATGGTTCTTTTCAGAAAAATGGAAGAGGGAGAATGGGAGACCTGACTACTACTCCAGGACCATTAAGAAGTTCAATCATTATTCCTATCTCTTCGGTATGGTTCCACAAAAGCAAGTACTAGATTGAGGTATAAATAGTAAAATTGAGAACTTATTCTCATTAAAATCTGAAAGTAGAAGGATTTCAATATGGCGGAGAAGTAGGAGGATATGGGGTTTATCTCTCTTCACAAATGAATCAAGAATTCATCTACAGATTGAACAATTCTCAGGGAGCACTGACTGAACACGAACAGAAGACGTTGGACACAGGAAAGGACAGGAAAGATCCACAAGTAACTGGGTAAGATGAAAGAAAAAAGAAGAGAAAAAGAAGAGGAGAGGAAGGGGATGGGACCTGTGCCCCTAGTGGGAGCTGAGGAAGAGGAGAGCTTAACATCTGAGGAATCTCCCTCACCAATGGGGAAATCAGTTGGGACAGAAGGGGAGCATCTGAGGCTGTCAGAGGAGGGTGAAAAGGCAAGTCTGTAGCAGACAGGACAGAGTGAGACCTACACAGACAGTACATGCCACAACCCTGAGTGTCCCAGACTGGGGCATGTGTCCACCAGTGTGCATGAGTGCTGGGAGCTAGAACATGGGGATTGGAGAGCAAACCCAGAGGGAGGACTGGTGTTGACTGTAAGGAGACAGCCTGAGGGAATAGGAGGAAGGAAATCTGCAATTGGGAATGCTTATAGAGGAAAGCCAGTTTACCATAGAAGCAAAGTGCCACCACTGTTGAAAGACGTACAGGGGTGGAGCCACCATTGCAGCCTCTCTCTTCCCATGCACCAGCCCCTTCTCCCCCAGGTGTTAGGAAAGGGCCCTGCCAGAGCTGGCCCTCATGCACCTGCCATCAGGCACTAGGAAAGGTCCCTGCTGAGGCTGGCACACGTGTGCCTGTCTCCAGGCACTAGGAAAAGCCCCTAATAGGGCTGGCCCTCACATGCCTGTGGCCAAACACTAGGAAAGGCCTCCATCATGGCTGGCCTTTGCATGCCTGTCACCAGGCACTAGGAAAAGCTGCCATTGATCCTCTCATTATGGTCTCTGAGTTCTAGGAAAGTCTCCTACTAGGGCTGGATCTCTCACGCCCATGGCATTCAGCTTCCCCACACACCTCCTCACTGGCAAGACTGAATCTTTCGTGGCCACTGACCCCCTTGCACACCTGTCACTGCTAGGGCTTCCACGACCCTGGCAGCCATGCTACCTCCATGCCCTGTCCTCACTGGGGCAGACCTGAGTGCTCCAGGGCAGCCTCAGGAGAAAAGCACTGTGGGTAGCCCACATGCAGTGGTGAGGCTAAAACCACAGCTGAGCTCCAGGGCTGGGGTGACTAAGGAAGAGGAATCAAAATCTTTCCAGGCAGCTGCACAAGCCACAGGCTAAATCCCTGTGATTGGCTTCATAAACCCTGGATCTATGGAATATCTGAATGAACTATGAGTGTTCCCACAACTGAGACAGGTCTAGCTTTAGTAGTCGTGGATATTAGGGCAAGTACACATGGGAGTTGGGCCAGGTCAGAGTCTGAGCTGCCTCCACAGTGCCCACTACAGGTACAGGGACCTACATAGAAGTATCAGAGGGTCTCTTGGAGAGGTGGAGGTTGGCTGTGGCTCATGGTGGGGTCAAGGACACTGACAGCTGAGACTCCAGAAAAATACTATTATTACTATTACTTTTTATGTTTTGTTCTGTTGATGTTTTTTATCTTTAGTGTTTTTTAATTTTTTTAAAAAAATTAATCTTTTTTATTTATTTATTTTTACTTCACTTTTTGTTTTGTTTTTATTTTCTGTCTTCTGTTTTGGTTTTAATTTTTTAAATTTTTTGTGTGTTTGTTTTACCTTTTCTTTTTCTTAGTTTACATTCTGCTTTGATTTTGTTTCTTGTTTTTTTGTTTTTGTTAGTTTTACCTTTGTTTGATTTCATTTTTGGGTTTTTTTTTTTTTTTTTCTTATTTTTGTTTTTTTTTTTTTTTGTTTTTTTGTTTTTTTTTGTTTTTCCTTTTTTTTATTTCATTTTTTGGTTTTTTTTTTTTTTTTGACTAGTTGTGCTCTTGTTTTTTGTTTTCTTTGTTTTTGTTTCTGTTTTGTATGTGTTTGTTTGTTAGTTTATATTTTTGCTTGTTTGGTTTTGCTGTTACCATTTTTCTTGGGTGTTATTTGTCCATTCATTTGTTTTCTTTTTTTAAAAAAATGTTGTTATTGCTGTTTCTTTGTTTTTGTCTTTGCTATTTGTCTTGGGTTTTGCATATCTGTGTGTTTTCTTCTTCCGCTTTTTTTTTTTTTTTTTTTTTTTTTTTTTTTTTTTTTTTTTTTTTGCTGTACCATGTGTCCTGTGTGGTCTTGGTTCCCCAGCTGGAGGTTGGGTCTGAGCTTCTGGGGTGGAAATATCGAATCTAGGGCACTGGACTGCCAGAGAATTCCCAGGCCCAGGGAACATTAATCTGTGAGAACTCTCCCAGGAGTCTCCATCTCGACTCCAAGTCCCAATTCCACCCAACTGCCGACATGCTCCAGTGCTGGAGGCCTCATGCCAAACAACAAGCAAGAGACAAACACGAACCCACCCATTAGCAGACAGGCTGCCTAAAGTTGTACTAAACTCACAGACACCCCAAAACACACCACTTGATGTGGCCCTGCTCATCAGAGGGACAAGATCCAGCACCACCCTCCAGAGCACAGGCACCAGCCCTTCCTACCAGTAGCCTACATAAGCCACTGGACCAATTGCACTCACTATGGGCAGAGAGCAGAAGCAAGAGGAACAACGACAATGAAGCCTGTGGAAAGGAGACCTCAAACACAGTAAGTTAGACAAAATGAGAAGACAGAGAAATATGTTGCAGACAAAGGAGCAAGGTAAAAACTCACAAGACCAAATTCCAAAATTGGGGAAATAGAATGGAGGCACAGATCGATAAAATACAAGAAATGTTTAATGAAGACCTAGAAGTACTAAAGAACAAGTAAAGAGTGATGAACAGCACAAAAAATGAAATGGAAAACTCACTAGAGGGGATTTCCCTGGTGGCACAGTGGTTAAGAGTCTGCCTGCCAATGCAGGGGACATGGGTACAATCCTGGTCTGGAAATATCTCACATGCCATGGAGCAACTAAGCCCATACATGACAACTACTGAGCCTATGCTCTAGAGCCCATGAGTCAAAACTACTGAAGCCTATGTGCCTAGAGTCCATGTTCTGCAACAAGAGAAGCCACTGAAATGAGAAGTCTGCACACCACAACGAAGAGTAGCCATGGCTCACCACAAATAGAGAAAGCCTGTGTGTAGCAATGAAGACCCAACACAGCCAAAAATAAATAAATAAATAAATAAATAAATAAATAAATAAATAAATAAATACACTAGAAAGAATCAACAACAGAATAACTGAGGCAGAAGAATGAATAAGTGAGCCGGAAGAGAGAATGGTGGAGATAACTGCTGCAGAGCAGAATAAAGAAAGAAGAATGAAAAGAAGTGAGGACAGTCTCAGAGACCTCTGGAACAACATTAAATGCACCAGCATTCGAATTATAGGAACCCCAGAAGGAGAAGAAAGAGAGAAAATGTGTGAGGAAATATTTTAAGAGATTATAGTTGAAAATTTCTCTAACATGGAAAAGGAAATAGTCACCCATGTCCAGGAAGTGCAGAGAGCCACATACAGCATAAATCCATGGAGAAACACACTGAGACACATATTAATCAAACTAACAAAAATTAAATACAAAGAAAAATTCTTAAAAGCATCAAGAGAAAAGCAACAAATAACATACAAGGGAATCCCCATAAGATTATCAGCTGATTTTTCAGCAGAATCTCTGCAGACCAGAAGGGGATGGCAGGATATATTTAAAGTGATGAAAGAGATAAACCAAGATTACTCTAACCAGTGTGGATCTCATTCTGATTTGATGGAGAAACCAAAAGCTTTACAGACAAGCAAAAGCTCAAAGAATTCAGCACCACCAAACCAGCTTTACAACAAATGTTAAAGGAACTTCTTTAGGTGCGAAATATAAGAGAAGAAAAAAGACCTGCAAAACTCAAAACAATTAAGAAAATGGTAATAGGAACATACATATTGATAATTACCTTAAATGTAAATGGATTAAATGCTCCAACCAAAAGACACACACTGGCTAAATTCATTCAAAAACAAGACCTGTATATATGTTGTCTACAAGAGATGCACTTCAGACTTAGGGACACATACAGACTGAAAGTGTGGAGATGGAAAAAAGATATTCCATGCAAATGGAAATCAAAAGAAAGCTGAAGTAGCAATCCTCATATCAGACAAAATAGACTAAAATAAAGACTACTACAAGAGGTAGAGAAGGACACTACATAATGATCAAGGGATTAATCCAAGAAGAAGATGTAAGAATTGTAAATATTTATGCACCCAACATAGGAGCACCTCAATACATAGGCAAATGCTAACAGCCATAAAAGGGGAAATCAACAGTGACACAATTAGTAGGGGACTTTAACACCCCATTTTCACCAATGGACAGATCATCCAGAATGAACATTAATAAGGAAACACAAGCTTTAAATGACACATTAAACAAAAGGACTTTTAATTGATATTTATAAGCCATTCCATTCAAAAACAACAAAATACGCTTTCTTCTCAAGTGCTCATGGAACATTCTCCAGGATAGATCATATCTTGGGTCACAAATCAAGCCTTGGTAAATTTAAGAAAATTTAAATTGTATCAAGTATCTTCTCTGACCACAATGCTATGAGACTAGATATCAATTACAGGGAAAAAACTGTAAAAAAAAATACAAACATATGGAGTCTAAACAATATGCTACTAAATAACCAAGAGACCACTGAAAAAATGAAAGAGCAAATCAAAAAAAAAACTAGAAACAAATGATAATGAAAACACGATTACCTAAAACTTATGGGATGCAGCAAAAGCAATTCTAAGAGGGAAGTTTATAGCAATAGAATTCTACCTCAAGAAACATGAAGAATCCCAAGTAAGCAACCTAACCTTACACCTACATCAAGTAGAGAAAGAAGAAGAAAAACAAGAGCAAAACCAAAGTTAGTAGAAGGAAAGAAATCATAAAGATCAGAGAAGAAATAAATGAAATAGAACTTCCTAGAATAATGAAAATAAAACAAAAATAAACAAATGGGACCTAATTAAACTTAAAAGCTTTTGCACAGAAAAGGAAATCATAAACAAGATGAAAAGACAACCCTCAGGATGGGAGAAAATATTTGACAATGGAGCAACTGACAAAGGATTAATCTCCAAAATATATAGACAGCTCATGCAGCTCAAGATCAAAAAAACAAAGAGCCCAATCAAAAAAATGCGTGGAATACCTAAATAGATATTTCTCCAAAGAAGACATACAGATGGCCAAGAGGCACATGAAAAGATGCCTGACATCACTAATTATTAGAGAAATGCAAATCAAAACTACAATGAGGTATCACCTCACACCAGTCAGAATGACCATCATTAAAAAAAAAATTTACAAACAATAAATGCTGGAGAGACTGTGGAGAAAAGGGAACCCTTTTGCACTGTCGATGGAAATGTAAGTTGATACAGCCACTATAGAGAACAACATGGATGTCCCTTAAAATCTAAAAATATAATGCCATATGACCCAGGGATCTCACTACTGGGCATATACCCAGAGGAAACTATAATTCAAAAAGACACATGCACCCCAATGTTCATTGCAGCACCATTTACAATAGCCAGGTCATGGAAGCAAACTAAATGCCCATCAACAAAGGAATGGATAAAGAAGATGTGGCACATATATACAATGGAATATTACTCAGCCATAAAAATAAACAAAATTGGGTCATTTGTAAAGACACGGATGGACCTAGAAATGGTCATACAGTGTGAAGTAAGTGAGAAAGAAAAAAACAAATATCGTATATTAATATACGATATTAATATATGTGTAATCTAGAAAACTGGTATAGATGATATATTTTGCAAAGCAGAAATAGAGACATAGATGTAGGGAACAAACATATGGACATTAAGTGGGAAAAGGGGGTGGGATGAATTGGGAGATTGGGAGTGACATATATACACTATTGATACTATTTATAAAATAGATAACTAATGAGAACCTACTGTATAGCCCAGTGGACTCTACTCAATGCTCTGTGGTGACCTAAATGTGAAGGAAATCCAAAAAATGATTGGATATATGTATATGTATAACTGATTCACTTTGCTGTACAGCAGAAACTAAGACAACATTTTAAAGCAACTATACTCCAATAAAATTTAATTTAAAAATATCTGAAAGTAGATAAGTGATCTATTGAAATGCTACTCAGTCATTACTTAGTTTGATTTTATAAAGTGACAGTATGAGTGTAAGGGCTCACACTACTTATTTCCTTTGTTAGAACTTTTTTTTTTTTTATCTCTGGTCTTTGTCTAAAGAAAAGAGGATGGTTTTGTGGGGTGGCAAAAAGAGAAACTTTCTGAGAAAGTAGAAGGTAAAAGCAGGTGTCAATAATAAATAAATAGGATCTGCACAAACCTGCCAATTGCAGTCCTAGACCTCGAATGAAACACCATATTGCAGGCAACATTTTAATGAGGCACCTTGTTTTCACTGTGCCTCCATATAGGGTGAAGTTTATTACATACTGTTTTCTTAGCTCCACACATTGTATGGGGCTATCATTCCCTCCCTCTCACCTGTGTTTAGGAGTTTGAGTTTGTGAGAGGCAGGCAGCTCAATATCTTACTATTCTTTATTAACAACCAAATTAAAACACAAAAGGAGAGGCAGCCTGTAGAGCTTCCTCATGACAGGGGTCCCATCTCTTGGAAAAATAACCATCTATATTTTTATCTTGTGTCTTCCTTATTAGAGGTTCCTGAAGTGCTCATTGGCAGAGTGAATGTTTTTTAGTAAAAAAGATCAGGGCCACTGGGGAGGGGAGAAGAGAGAGAGAGGCTATAGTGGGTGTGTGTATCATGTCTGATGAGCAGATACAAAGAATATGATATTTTTAAAACTTCATGTCACATATACATAAATGGAATAAGTTAAACCCATTAAAATTTTAATTCTGTGCTTTCAAAAATGTTTCATTGAAAAGAATAGGTAAATATAGGTCTATTTCTGGTAAACATTCTACATAACAGCACTTTAGTAAGCAGAATTTTGAAAGAGTTTATATCAGGGAACAAATCTCCTTCCACTTATAACATTTTCATAGGGATTTTGCAAACCTGTCTATCTTCTGTCTTCATTACATTTCTATAATATCTAGTACCAGAGACCCTGGGAAGTTCGTCAATGCTAAATAATGGTAATGTGGTAATTCAACATAAGTGATCTTTTCTCTCTGATGTCTCCTCCTCAGCTCTGGATTCAATACATTATATGGGCTGATGTCTTTTGTCCCTATGTCTGAATCCTGGTTATTCATTTATTCATTCAATGCATTTTTATAAATAGGCCCTGAGTATTTGATTGTGAAGAAAACAGAACTAGATGTTAACTTCACAGTTTATATTTGAATTGGGAAGACAAGGAATAAACAAAAACATAGGGATAAATGTGTTGACACATATTGTGATTGGTTACACAGGGAAAAGAACCAGGTGTCCTGAGAAAGACAAATAGGGACAGAGATAACTATTTTAGATTGGTAGTAGACAGAGCCTCTCTAGAGGATGGGAAAGAGCCAGAGGGAATAGTGTTTCAGAGAGAAAGCAGATGTGTGAAGATCCTAAACCTGTCTTTTGTCCAATCAACTATTGTTCTGGTATCTTACCCCTCCCTACTTTGTTTTTGCTCATCCACTCTTCATGACCAGAAACAGGAAGAATTAGCTCTGGAAACCAGCAGTCTGTATGGGGTTTGTTTCTTAAATGCAGAGTTCTCCTGGTCACTCTATATCTTTCTGCCTACACTCTGTGTCCCTGACTAGATTTTTTTGTGTCTCTAATGATTCTGCTCCCAATTCCAAAATGTTGCTTTTCCCCCACACTACCAAGAAATTCTCTAGGACCAGATGAGTGTTCTAAAATTCAATTCGATTCTGACACTATGTGGAGATAGTGTCCAATTCCATAAGTTAAAGGGTCAGTCCTACAAGACTGCCCTCACCCCAATTCTGATGCTAATTGAAAGTCCAGATTTTTACTTGTGTTTCTGATCAACTGGCTGTAAATCCGTTTCCCATGACCCCTTCCTTGGGTTTGATTAATTTGTTGAGTGGCTCACAGAACTTGGAGAAGACACTGAGCTCACCTCCTCCCATAGGCACACCAAAATTAGAACTATTTACAAAGAAACTAATGATGAGAAAAATTGGAAGACTAACAGAAAAGATCTTCTACAACTAAAGATATAATGAAAGAACCACAATGAGATGAGTAAGAGAGGCAGAGACACACTACTGTCAACACCTATAACCCCTGGTGGGTGACACACAAATGGGAGGATAATTACAATTGCAGAGGTTTTCCTTAAGGAACATTGAGCTCCCAAGCTTGGGGAGTCCTGCACCAGGAAGACAAACTCACAGAACACTTGGCTTTGACGGTCAACAGAACTTAGTTTCAGGAGAGCCAGAGGCTGTGGGAAATAGAGATTCCAATGTTAAAGGGAGCACACAAAATTCCACATTCTCTGGGACACAGGGTTGAAGCAGTAATTTGAAAGAAACCTGGGTCAGATCAATCTTCTGACCTCAGGGAGCCTCCTGGAGAGTCAGGAGACAACTGGAGCTCACCCTGAGACTGGTAGAAGCCATTTGGGGGAGCTCATTCTACCACAGAGATTCTGGCATTGGCTAGTCAACTGAAATCTTCCCTCTAGCTTATTAGCACGAGGAGTCGGTTCCTCCCACCAGCCTGTCTGCACCAGTACTGGGACACCTCAGGCCAAGGAGCTAACTAGGTGGAAATACAACCCTACCCAATAGCAGGCCTGATGCCTTTAGGGCCCCTGAGCCAACAGCAGCCCTGAGACCTGGTTCTGTGAACCAGAGGACCCAAGTCCTAGCCCTGCATACCAGTGTACTGGCAGTAGTTCCAGGACCCCCAGCTCTCTGAACCAGTGGCCCTGGAACCCAGCTCTTCCCACCAGTGAATTGGAACTAGTCCCAGTACTCCCTAGGCCTTGACGTTAACCACCAACGTGCAGGCATCAGCTTTGTTACACCAGGAGCCTTCAGTCAGAGTCCCAGCATATGGCTCTGCCCACAAGTGAGCCAGCACTGCCCTAGGACCTGGCTTCACACACGATTGGACATGTAACTGCCCCAGCACCAGGTTCCCCTGGACCCCATCCCCATCCAAGAGCAGGCAGACATTAGCCCCAGGACTACCACAGCCCTGTAAGCTGGCTGAATCAAGACACAGCCCACCGCAGAGCAGGCTAGCACCAGCCCCATGATGCCCTGAAACTCAGTCCTGCCCCCCAACAGATCAGCTCTAAGACACCTTGGACCCTTTCACAAGCTGCCCCAAGATCTGGCCCCACCCACCATCAGGAAGATATCAGCTTAGAGATCCACAGGGCACTGCAGCCAGAGACCAGGGAACATAGCTTCACCCACCAATAAGCCAGTACTAACCCTGTGACCTCCTGAACCTCAGCCCCACCCACCATCAGGCTAACACAAGTTTTGAGACACATTGGAACCCTCACCAACCACCTGGAGGATGCAGCCTCACACACCAGTGAACCAACAACAGCTTTGGGGCACCCAAACTCAACAGCCAGCTGTGTCAAGAACTGACCTCACTCACTAGCAGGCCAAAACTAGATCTTGGACCCTGGCTCTGCAATCACCCTTCCCAGAACATCGCTCCATCCAACAGTGGTCCGGTACTAGACTTGGGACCCACCTTGGGGGCCTAGCAGTGAGTAGCCTTATGACCCAGCACTGCCCACCAGTGGCTTGCAACCTTCACACAAGGCAGGGCCTGGCAACTGGCTGGACTAGAGGTTAGCCACACCTACCAGACTGCTCAGAGTAGTCAGCCCACCACAACAGAAGTACCCACAGAGCCCACATAAGGGATATCCCTATAGCATATAGCTCTGGTGACCAGAGAGGAGTGTGCTTCTGGGACAAATATAATATCTCCTATGAAAGAACACTTCAATAAGATCAGAAAATAGGAAAATACTACCAAACACATAAAGATAAAAACAACAAATTAGGCAAACTGGGGCATCAAAAGAATTATTATTCCTTCCATATTAAGAAATAAGGTAAAACCCCAGAAGAACCAACTGAAGTGGATATAGGCAATCTACCTGATAAAGAATTCAAGGTAATAATCATAAAGATATTCAAAGAACTTGGATGAAGATTAGATGAACAGAATTAGAGGTTTTTGACAAATAGAAAACAAAAAATAGAAAAAAACAGATGTGAAGAATACAATAACTGAAATGAAAAATGCACTGGAAGGAATCAATAGTAGACTGGATAATATAAAGGAACAGATCAGTGAGCTGGAAGAATAGTGGAAATCACTTAAGCTGAACAGAAAAACAAACAAAAAAGAATACAAAGAATAAAAAGAAATGAGAACTGTTTAAGAGACATATTGGAAAACATCAAACATGCTAACATTAACAGTATAGGGGTCAGAGAAAGAGAAGAATGGGGTAGAGAACATATTTGTAGATATAATAGCTGAAAACATCCATAACTTGGGAAGGGAAACAGACATCCAGATAATTAAAATGGCATCAATTAAAGATAATGAGAGAATCTTAAAAGTAACAAGGAAAGAGCAACAAGTCACCTACAATGAAACACCCAAAAGGCTATCAACTGACTTTTCAGTGGAAAATCTGCAGACCAGAAAGGATATACTCTATGACAAAAAGGAAAGATCTACAACGAAGAATACTCTACCTGTCAAGGTTTTCATTCAAATTTTATGGAGAGATAAAAAGTTTTGAAGATAAACAAAAGCTAAAAAACTTCAGCTCCACCAATTCAGCTTTATTAGAAATGTTAAAGGGACTTCTCTAGGTGAAAAAGAAAAGGCCACAACTAGAAACACGAAAATTATGAAAACAAAAATATTAGTGGTAAAGGAAACATACAGTAAAGTTAGTAAATCAACTACATATAAAGCTACTGGAAGGATAAAAGACAAAAATTAGAAAAGCACCTATATCCACAATAAGTAGTTAAAGGAAATGCAAAACAAAAATATGTAAAATATGATGTCAAAGAAAGTAAACATGGGGATGAGTAAAAATGCAGGGTTTTTAAAATGCATTTGAATTTAAGAGATCAGCAACTTAAAGTTGTCTAATATATTAGAGATTGTTATATATAAACCTCATAGTAACCATAGCAAAACATCTATAATAGACATGCACAAAGAAAGGATTCAAAACATAACAATAAAGATAGTCATCAAATCACAGGAAGAAAACAAAAGAAGAAAAAAGAAATGAAAAAGAACTACAAAAACAACTCAAAAACAGTTAACAAAATGGTAATAAGTACCTATCAATAATTACTTTAAATTTAAATGAACTAAATGCTCCAATAAAAATACTTAGAGTGACTGAATGGATAGGAAAAGAAGACATATATATATAGGCTGGCTACAAGAGAGTCATATCAGATCTAGACACACACAGACTGAAAGTGAGAGGATGGGAAAAGATATTTCATGTAAATGGAAACATAATGAAAGTTGGGTTGGCAGTACCAATATCAGAAAAAGTAGACTTTAAAACAAAGTCTATAACAAAATACAAATAAGGGCACTATATGATGATACAGGTGTCAATACAGGAAGAGAATATTACATGCATTAACATATATGTACCCAATAGAGGAGCACCTAAATATATAAAACAAATACAAACAGATATAATAGGGAAAATTGACAATAATACAATAATAGTAGGGGAATTTAACACCCCACTTACATCAATGGACAGATGATCCAGACAAAAAATCAGTAAGGCAACAGTGGTCTTAAATGACACAATAGACCAGTAGACTTAATAGATTTCTGCAGGACACTTCACCCAAAAACAGCAAAATACATTTTCAAGTGCACATGTAATGTTCTCCAAGATATATAACAAGCTAGGCTACAAAAGAAGTCTTAACAAAGTTAAGAGGATAGAAATTATATCAAACATTTTTTCTGGCCACAGTGGCATGAAACTAGAAACCAATTACAGGAAAAAAGGGAAAAACACAAATATTTGGGAAATAAAAAACATTCTACTTTAAAAATGGGTCAATGAAAAAATCAAAGAGAAAATCACAAAATAGCTTGAGACAAATGAAAATGAAAACACAGCTTTTCAAAATATATGGGATGCAGCAAAAGCAGTTCTAAGAGGTAAGTGTATAGTAATACAGGCCTACTTGAAGAAGAAAAATAAAATAAAATAAAATAAACAACCTAACCTACAATTTAAAAGAATTAAAAAATGAAGAACAAAGTCCAAATTCAGCAGAAGGAAGGAGATAATAAAAATCACAGAGGAAATAAAGAAGTTAAAAAATAGAAAAAAAATCAATGAAACCAAAGATGATTCTTTGCAAAGATAAACAAAACTGATAAAACTTTAGCTAGTTTCATCAAGAAGAAAAGAGAGAGGACCAAATAAGCAAAATAAGAAATGAAAGAGGAGAAATTACCTCAGACACCACAGAAATACAAAGGATCATGAGTCTATTATGAACAATTATACACCAATAAAATGGATGACCTAGAAGAAATGGATAAATTCCTAGATATGTAAAATCTCCCAAGAATGAATCAGGAAAAATAGAATATAGGAACAGATGGATTACTAATAATGAAATTGAATCAGTAATAAAAGGACTCTTAACAAACTAAAGTCCAGGACTGAAAGGTTTCACAGGTGAATTCTACAAAACACTTAGAGAAGAGTTAACTCCTATCCTTTTCAATCTATTCTCAAAAATTGCCAAGGAAGGAAAACTTCCAAACTCATTCTACAAAGCCAACTTTGCTCTGATACCTAAAACAGACAAATATATCACATTAAAAAGGAATTGCAGGGCTTCCCTGGTGGCGCAGTGGTTGAGAGTCCGCCTGCCGATGCAGGGGACGCGGGTTCGTGCCCCGGTCCGGGAAGATCCCACATGCCGTGGAGCGGCTGGGCCCGTGAGCCATGGCCGCTGAGCCTGCGCGTCCGGAGCCTGTGCTCCGCAACGGGAGAGGCCACAGCAGTGAGAGGCCCGCGTACCGCAAAAAAAAAAAAAAAAAAAAAGGAATTGCAGGCCAATATAACTGATAAACATAGATGCAAAAATCTTCAACAAAATATTAGCAAACCAAATTCAACATGTAGTAAAATAACTATATATCATGATCAAGTGGGACTTATTTCAGAGATGCAAGGGTAGTTCAATATTTGCAAATCAATCAATATGATACACCATATTAACAAAAGGAACAATAAAAGTCACACAAACATCTCAACAGATGCAGAAAAAGCACTGACAAGATTAAGCATCTTTTCATAATAAAACTCTCACCAAAGTTGGCATAGAGGGAATATATCTCAACATAATAAAGGCCATTTATGACAATTCCACAGCTAACATCATACTCAATATTGAAAAGCTGAAAGTTTTTCCTCTAAAATTAGTAACAAGACAAATGTGCCAACTTTCGCCCATTTTAACATAGTATGAAAATCCTAGCTACAGCAATCAAACAAGGAAAAAGAGATAAAAGGCATCCAAACTGGAAAGGAAGAAATAAAACTGTCACTAAATTTGGAAGACATGATACTATGCATAGAAAATCCTCAAGATGTCACCAAAAATATTAGAACTAATAAATGAATTCAGTTGAGTTGAAGGATACAATATACAAAAATTTGTTGCATTTCTATACACTAGCAATGAACTATCAGAAGGAGAAATTAAGAAAATAACCCTATTTACAATCATATCAAAAAGAATAAAATATCTAAGAATAAATCTAACTAAAGAATTAAAGACCTATACTTGAAAAACTATAAGACATTGATTTAAAAAAAAATTGAAGATGACACAAACGAATGGAAAAATATACCATGTTCATGGATTGGAAGAATTAATATCATTAAAATGACCATACTACCTAAGGCAATCAATAGATTCAATGCAATCCCTATCAATGGCATTCTTCAAAGAACTAGAACAAATAATCCTAAAATTTGTATGAAAACACAAAAGACCCTGAGTAGCCAAATCAATTTTGAGAAAAAAGAACAAAGCAGGAGGTACTGGGTTGGTCAAAAAAGCTTTGTTCGTTTTTTTCCGTAAGATGGTTCTAGGAGCACTTAGTTGTCTTTAACTTCATTCAAAACAATTCTGTTAGATTGTATGTAACAGCTGTCATATCAGCATGCATTTGAGAAAGATTTATCAAAATTGGTGAATTTTTGTGTACTTAGAACTGCTTTTGCTGCATCCCATAGGTTTTGGGTCATTGTGCTTTCATTGTCAGTTGTTTCTAGTTATTAGTTGATTTCCAATTTGATTTCTTCTGTGATCTCTTGGTTATTTAGATGTGTATTGTTTAGCCTCAATGTGTCTGTTTTTTCTACAGTTTTTTTCCCCTGTAGTTGATATCTAGCCTCATATTGTTTTGGTTGGAAGAAGTACTTGATAAGATTTCAATTTTCTTAAATTTACTGAGGCTTGATTTGTGACCCAAGATATGATCTATCCTGGAGAATGTTCTATGTGCACTTGAGAAGAAAATATATTCTGTTGTTTTTGAATGGAATGTCCTATAAATATCAATTAAATCCATCTGCTCTAATGTGTCATTTAAAGCTTGTGTTTATTTATTTTCATTTTGATGATCTGTCTATTGGTGAAAGTGGAGTGTTAAAGTCCCCTAAAATTATTTTGTTACTGTTGATTTCCCATTTTGTGGCTGTTAGTATTTGACTTATGTATTGAGGTGCTTCTATGTTGGGTGCATAAATATTTACAATTGTTATATCTTCTTCTTGGATTGATCCCTTGATCATTATGTAGTGTTCTTTGTCTCTTGTAATAGTCTTTATTTTAAAGTCTCTTTTGTATGATATAAGTATTGCTATTCCAGCTTTCTTTTGATTTCCATTTGCATGGAATATCTTTTTCCATCCCCTCACTTTCAGTCTGTATGTGTCCCTAGGTCAGAAGTGTGTCTCTTGTAGACAGCATATATATGGGTCTTTTTTTGTATCCATTCAACCAGTCTGTGTCTTTTGGTTGGAGCATTTAATCCATTTACATTTAAGATAATTATCAATATGTATGTTCCTATTACCATTTTCTTAATTATTTTGTGTTTGTTTTGATAGGTCTTTTCCTTCTCTTGTGTTTCCTGCCTAGAGAAGTTCCTTTAACATTTGTCGTAAAGCTGATTTTGTGGTGCTGAATTTTCTTAGCTTTTGCTTGTCTGTAAGGTTTTAATTTCTCCATCAAATCTGAATGAGATCCTTGCTGAGTAGAGTAATCTTTATTGTAGGTTTTTCCCTTTCATCACTTTAAATATATCCTGCCACAGCCTTCTGGCTTGCAGTATTTCTGCTGAAAGATCAGCTTTTAACCTAATGGGGATTTCCTCTTATGTTATTTGTTACTTTTCTCTTGTTGCTTTTAATATTTTTCTTTGTATTTAATTTTTGATAGTTTGATTAATATGTGTCTTGCCTTGTTTCTCCTTGGATTTATCCTGTATGGGAGTGTCTGTACTTCTTGGACTTGGTCGATTTTTTCCTTTCCCATCTTAGGGAATTTTTCAACTATAATCTCTTCAAATATTTTCTCAGACCCTTTCTTTTTTTCTTCTTCTTCTGGGACCCCTATTATTTACATGTTGGTGCATTTAATATTGTCTCAGATGTCTCTGAGACTGTCCTCAGTTGTTTCCATTCTTTTTTCTTCATTCTGCTCTGTTTCAGTTATTTTCACTATTTTATCTTTGAGGTTACTTATCCATTATTCTGCTGTTGATTTCTTCTTGAGAATTTTTAATTTCATTTATTGTGTTGTTCTTCATTGTGTATTTGCTCTTTAGTTCTTCTAGGTCCTTGTTAAATGTTTCTAAATGTACTTTCTCCATTCTATTTCCAAGATTTTGGATTATGTTTAGTATCATTACTCTGAATTCTTTTTCAGGTAGGCTACCTATTTCCTCTTCATTTGTTTGGTCTGGTGGGTTTTACCTTGCTCCTTCAACTGCTGCATATTTCTCTGTCTTCTCATTTTGTTTAACTTACTGTTTTGGGGGTCTCCTTTTTGCAGGCTGCAGGTTCATAGTTCCCATGGTTTTTGGTGTCTACCCCCAGTGGGTGAGGTTGGTTCAGTGGCTTGTGTAGGCTTCCTGGTGGAGGGAACTGGTGCCTGTGCTCTGGAGGTTGGGGCTGGATATTTTCTTTTTGGTGCTGGTGGGCAGGGCGACATCCAGTGGTGTATTTTGGCTTGTCTGTGAACTTAGTATGACTTTAAGCAGCCTCTCTTCTAATGGGTGGTGTTGTTTTCCAGTCTTGCTATTTGTTTGGCATGGGGTATCCAGCACTGGGGCTTGCTGGTTGTTGGGTGGAGCTGGGTCTATCTGTTGAGACAGAAATCCCTGGGAATGCTCTTGCTGAATAATATTACTTGGGCCTGGGAGGTCTCTGCTGGTCCAATGTCCTGGACTTAGCTCTCCCAACCTGGAGGCTCAGGCCTGACCCCCAGCTGGAGCACCAAGACCCTGCCAGCCACACAGCTCAGAAGAAAAGGAAGAAAAAAAAGGAAAAAAAAAAAGCCAAACAAGTAGTACCCCAAACCAAATGGTAAAAGCTAAACCTGACAGACAAAATCACGGACAGAAACATACACACACACACTCATAAAAATAAAAGAAACAAACAAAAAAATGAACAGTCAGAACCCTAAGATGCCAAAGGTGAGAGGATTGGGGGTAGGAAAGAAATAGGTGAAGGAATTTAAGAGGTAAAAACTTCCAGCTGCAAAACAAATGAGTCATGAGTATTAAATGTACAGTGTGGAAAATATAGTCAATAGATATGTAATATTTTAGTATGGTGACAGATCATAACTAGACTTATCATGGTGATCATTTAGAAATACCAAGTCATTATGTTGTGTAGTAGGAATTAACTTAATGTTGGCAGGTAATCATACTTCAAGAACAAAGAGACTCATAGAAAAAGAGGTCAGCTTTGTGGTTATTGGACATGGGGTTGGGAAGAGAAGGAATTTGATGAAGGCAGTAAAAAGATACAGACTTCCAGTTATAGGATAAATAAATATTAAGGATATAATGTACAACATGATAAATGTAATTTACCCTGCTCTAAGTTGTATATACATTTGTTAAGAGAGTAAATCTTAAGAGTTTTCATTACAAAAAAAATTTTTTTCTATTTCTTTAATTTTGTTTCTATATGAAATGTTTGATGTTCATTAAATTTGTGGCAATCACTTCATGATATATGTAAGTCAAATCATTATTCTGTGTACTTTAAACTTAGATAGTGCTGCATGTCAATTATATCTCAATAAACCTGGAAGAAAAAAATCTAGATATTAGATTAGAATGGTTCCAGTTTAAGGCTGAACTGCTAATGTAGTGAATTCTGTGCCATAATTTTTTTAAATTTATTCTAATCTACAACAAGCACAATATCACTGTACATGGCATGGCTGAGTTTGTCAGTAAGAGATAGTTATACTTGACTTCTGGAAATGAAGAAATGCAGGCAATGAACAAACTGAGTAAATTATTTTCTTCTTTGGTCCCTTCCATACCCTGTTTTTTTCTCATTGTCAACTGAGCAGTTTGGATTGGATGATCCTTTATACAGGTTGATTGGTTATTGTTATACATTCAGCAATGTCAAATTTCTGTGCTTATGGCTTTGAATAATTCAAATATGAGACAGTTGCTTTCCTAAAGGACCTCATTTATCCCTTAAGATGCATGACATAGATGTATAAGAATCTAAATAGCAGTATATGACAATGATACACAACTGTATATGAATTTGTTACATGGACAACAAATGGATCATAATGTGACATAGGAAGACTTCCTGTAGGACATGGAAATTAGATCAAGACACGAAGCACATAAGTTTAGGCTGTTTTCCCAAAAGCACACAGCCAATTTGAAATTCTGCTTGCATAGGAACATGACTGCCAGCTTCAGTCAACTACAGATTCATGTCATTAGTAATAAATGACCATGACAGTTTGGAAATGAGTAGCATCTAGAGTTATAAGATGGCTCTATTCCAGTTGATGTTTACTTATGTGCAGCAATTAGAGCCCAGCTGCTATAGGAGGGCAGTCATATTCCCAGTTAGACTTTAGAAAATGTGACCTTTCATTAAAGAAATTGCCCTCAAGAAATTGAATTTATACAAACTGAAAGATATGGATCTTGCAAAGATGTTTCAAAAGAGCCTCATGAAATAATGAACGCTTACTGGCTCAGCGTGACACCTCTGAGTAGTGGTAGAATTCATTCATTCAACAAAAGAGGACATGCACTAGGACTGAACAAACTAAAAAAGAAAATGTCCCTGCCTTGAGGCAACCAACATGAACAAACATTTGGGTTATAGACCCAAGCTTCTCTTTTCAAGGATTTTCAACTCCAGGACATTCAGTTCAATGAGGAATTGAAATAGTACGAGGTCTTGTGGGTGGGAAGAGGGAATGATGGAAAAAATGGGAAGAGGGATCCCTAGGAGGAAACTGGCAGGAGGTCATCCAGGAAGTAAAATTTAACTACAAAGTTGCATTCCTGGAACAGAGGGGGTGGTTTTGTCATGAAGAGTGTGGCAGGATGCATATGTACTACCAGTGTTGTTTTTATACTATTTCCCCATATCCACCCCTCTATACAACAGCTTCAAGTTCTGTTTTCTCTTGACCTGTGGCAATGTGGAGTTGACTTGTAGTCAAGGGGATTTGTCACTGGGTGGAAGGAAAAATTTGTTGGGAAGATACTTCCTTCCCCATGTTCCATTTCTCAAAAAATACCACAATCACTGAGATGATTATTCCAAGTGTCCTGGAAAGAAGATATTGTAGAGACCTTTGGACCTTTAAATTAATGGCCTCAAGGATTTACTTCTTTGGCCTAAAGGGCCATTTGCTTTGATGAAAACTAATATTGGATTTGAGGAGAGAAGGGTAACTTCTGAGAATTGAAGATAAAGGACCCCAGATGCCTGGTGAGACAGATTCCTTCTCTTAATCTTGGCAATATCCTTGGGGAGGAGGGAAGGACTTAGAAGACTCTTGGAACAAAGCAAACCCCAGACCTCACCAAAAATGCCAAATCCTTTTCAAGGCACAGAAAGAGGATGATTCAAGAATTAAGGACAATAAGGGCTAAACCAAGAGCCATCTCCACAATTAACCAACATGGACAAAAAAGACAATTATGAGATGGGCCTCCCTGGAGCCTTAGCTCTGCATAAAATCATGGAACTTTGGTATAAGCCTTGGTAAAACTGAGGCATAAAACTCAAATGACATAATGTAAAATTTCCCACCAACCTCAGCAAGTCAGGTTTGGGAATTAAATTGATTTAAGAAAATAAACAAAAACCATATGTCTTGAAAGCTGAATTCATGAACTTGGAATTGTACCTACTACCAAGAGTGATGAAGAAACTGAGAGAAAAGGGTTCCATTTTCTTTGAGTCAGGGCCACGATATTAATGACATCCATATGATGTATTTTCTGACAGCTGGAACTACAAACAAATTCACTTCTTAAGGCAACAAAATTAAATTCCTTCCAACAAATAACTCTTTAAACAATAACTAACTGGGAAGTTCATGTAACAGCATCTATCAGCCTTTAGAAAAGAAGGAAATATATTTCATTGACAGCATTGCTGGCATTGTCTTGGTGATGGTGGAATAGATACCCCTGCCTTTTGGGCTTTGGAATCACACAGAACCAGAGCAAGTGAGCTCAGGGGGATTCCACACGCTGCCTGACAACCTCCAGAGTATCTTATGCACTTGATAGGATCAGACCCACTGTACTGGATTATACGTAGCAGGCCCCAATACAGCCTTTAAAACTCCATCGTTTTTACTGATAGTGTGAGCTATTAAAGTGCCCCACAGCGTAAGTGCATCAGATGCATGTAGGCACCAAAGGAGATAACATTGCAGATAAGAGTGCTGGGCTATCTGGCTTTATCACATCTAATGTGCCTTTTGAAGTTATAAACAAGATTATCCTATAAATCCTTGGCAAACCATGGTTAATCCTCATTTTCATGAAGAAACATAAAAGGACACACTTAACAATCAATATCAGCCCACGGTTTTGTGTGTTATTATTTCAAGGAGTGAATTTGGTGCTCTGGTGGTGAAACTCATTCACATCGCTGTTCTAGATGATGGTCCACTAATCATAACAATGCATTTTTTTTCCATTAAATGTCTGCATTGGTCTTTCTTATATCAAATCCACTGAAGATTTTGAATATTGCTGCCTCAGCTTAGAGGAACTGAAAATTTCAAACCATGGTTTATGGCACAGTATCTCAAACAAAGAGAGATAATACTGATGGTATGCTTTTGGGGTGTAGAGCATGTTTCTGGGTGGATATCTTTGTTTTTGCACAATAAGTCCCATGTTCTGCTTGCAAACACCTGAAGGCTGCTTTGCAATTCCACTTTTAAAAAGAATAGGGGGCAATCTACCAGAAAGACAAAGAAAAAAGGTGCTAAATAAAGAACGCATTTCATATTTGTAGGATATTCTAATTTACTAATTTTTGAATTTTATTTTATTTATTTATTTTATACAGCAGGTTCTTATTAGTCATCAATTTTATACACATCAGTGTATATATGTTAATTCCAATGGCCCAATTTAGCACACGACCAAGCACACCCCACCACGGATTTCCCCCCTTGGTGTCCATACATTTGTTCGCTACATCTGTGCCTCAACTTCTGCCCTGCAAACCGGTTCATCTGTACATTTTTCTAGGTTCCACATACATGTGTTAATATACGATATTTGTTTTTTTCTTTCTGACTTACTTCACTCTGTATAACAGTCTCTAGATCCATCCACGTCTCAACAAATGACTCAATTTCATTCCCTTTTATGGCTGAGTAATATTCCATTGTATATATGTACCACAGCTTCTTTATCCATTCATCAGTCGATGGGCACTTAGGTTGCTTCCATGACCTGGCTATTGTAAAGAGTGCTGCAATGAACATTGGGGTGCATGTGTCTCATTGAATTTTGGTATTCTCTGGGTGTATGCCCAGTAGTGGGATCGCTGGATCATATGGTAATTATATTTTTAGGTTTTTAAGAAACCTCCATACTGTTCTCCACAGTGGCTGTATCAATTTACATTCCCATCAACAGTGCAAGAGGGTTCCCGTTTCTCCACACCTGTCCAGCATTTGTTGTTCGTAAATTTTCAGATTATGCCCATTCTAACTGGTGTGAGGTGATACCTCATTGTAGTTTTGATTTGCATTTCTCTAATAATTAGTGATGTTGAGCAGCTTTTCATGTGCTTCTTGGCCATCTGTATGTCTCCTTTGGAGAAATGTCTATTTAGGTCTTCTGCCCATTTTTGGAATGGGTTGTTTTTTTCTTTAATATCAAACTGCATGAACTGTTTATATATATTTGAGATTAATCCTTTGTCCATTGATTCATTTGCAAATATTTTATCCCACTCTGAAGGTTGTCTTTTCATCTTGATTATGGTTTCCTTTGCTGTGCAAAAACTTTGAAGTTTCATTAGGTCTCATTTCTTTACTTTTGTTTCTATTTCCATTTCTCTAGGAGGTGGATCAAAAAAGATGTTGTGATTTATGTCAAGGAGTGTTATTCCTATGTTTTCCTCTAAGAGTTTTATAGTGTCCAGTCTTACATTTAGGTCTCAAATGCATTTTGAGTTTATTTTTGTGTATAGTGTTAGGGAGTTTTCTAATTTCATTCTTTTACATGTAGCTGTCCAGTTTTCCCAGTACCACTTATTGAAGAGACTGTCTTTTCTCCATTGTATATCTTTGCCTCCCGTGTCATAGATTAGTTGATCATAGGTGTGTGGGTTTACCTCTGGGCTTTCTATCTTGTTCCATTGATCTATGTTCCTGTTTCTGTGCAAGTACCATAATGGCTTGATTACTGTAGCTTTGTAGTATAGTCTGAAGTCAGGGAGTCTGATTCATCTAGCTTTTTTTTTTTCCCCTCAAGATTCCTTTGGCTATTCAGGGTCCTTTGTGTCTCCATACAAATTTTAAGATGATTTGTTCTAGTTCTGTAACAAATGCCATTGGTAATTTGATAGGGATTGCATTGAATCTGTAGATTGCTTTGGGTAGTTTCGTCATTTTCACAATATTGATTTTTCCAATCCAAGAACATGGTATATACCTCTTCATTTGTTGATGTCATCTTTAATTTCTTTCATCAGTGTCTTATAGTTTTCTGCATACAGGTCTTTCGTCCCCTAGGTAGGTTTATTCCTAGGTATTTTATTCTTTTTGTTGCAATGGTAAATGGGAGTGTTTCCTTAATTTATCTTTCCCATTTTTCATCATTAGTGTATAGGAATCCAAGAGATTTCTGTGCATTAATTTTGTATCCTGAAACTTTACCAAATTCATTGTTTAGCTCTAGTAGTTTTCTGGTGGCATCTTTAGGATTCTGTATGTATAGTATCATGTTTTCTGCAAACAGTAACAGTTTTACCTCTTCTTTTCCAATATGTATTCTTTTTACTTCTTTTTCTTCTCTAACTGCTGTGGCTAGGACTTCCAAAACTATGTTGAATAATAGTAGTGAGAGTGGATATCCTTGTCTTGTTCCTGATCTTAGAGGAAATGCTTTCAGTTTTTCACCATTTAGAATAATGTTTGCTGTGGTTTTGTTGTATATGGCCTTTATTATGTTAAGGTAGGTTCCCTCTATGCCCACTTTCTGGAGATTTTTCATCATAAATTGTTGTTGAATTTTGCCAAAAGCTTTTTCTGCATCTATTGAGATGATCATATGGTTTTTATTCTTCAGTTTTTTAATATGGTGTATCACATTGATTGATTTGCATATATTGAAAAATCCTTGCTTCCCTCAGATAAATCCCACTTGATAATGTTGTATGATCCTATTAATGTGTTGTTGGAATCTGTTTGCTAGTATTTTGTTGAGGATTTTTGCATCTATATTCATCAGTGATATTTGTCTGTAATTTTCTTTTTTTGTAGCACCTTTGCCTGGTTTTGGTATCAGAGTGATGGTGGCCTCAGAATGAGTTTGGGGGTGCTCCTTTCTCTGAAATTTTTTGGAAGAGTTTGAGAAGGATGGGTGTTGGCTCTTCTCTAAATGTTTGATAGAATTCACCTGTGAAGCCATCTGGTCCTGTACTTCTGTTTGTTTTTAATCACAGTTTCAATTTCAAGACTTGTGATTGGTCTGTTCATATTTTCTGTTTCTTCCTGGTTCAGTCTTGGAAGGTAATACCTTTCTAAGAATTTGTCCATTTCTTCCAGGTTGTCCATTTTATTGGCATAGAATTGTTTGCAGTAGTCTCAGGATGCTTTGTATTTCTGCGGTGTCTCTTGTAACTTCCCCTTTTTAATTTCTAATTTTATTGATTAGAGTTCTCTCCCTCTTTTTCTTGATGAGCCTGGCTAATCGTTGATCAATTCTGTTTATCTTCTCAAAGAACCAGTTTTTAGTTTTATTGATCTTTGCTATTGTTTTCTTTGTTTCTATTTCATTTATTTCTGTTCTGATCTTTATGATTCCTTTCCTTCTGCTAACTTTGGGTTTTGTTTGTTCTTCTTTCTCTAGTTCCTTTAGGTGTAAGGTTAGATTGTTTTTTTGAGATTTTTCTTGTTTCTTGAGGTGGGTTTGTATAGCTATAAAATTCCCTCTTAGAACTGCTTTTGCTGCATCCTATACATTTTGGATCATCATGTTTTCATTGTTATTTTTCTCTAGGTATTTTTTGATTTCCTGTTTTATTTCTTCAGTGATCTCTTGGTTGTTTAGTAACGTATTGTTTAGCCTCCATGTGTTTGTGTTTTTTTACGGTTTTTTCCCCTGTAACTCATTTCTAATCTCATAGTGTTTTGGTCAGAAAAGATGCTTGATATAATTTCAATTTCCTTAAATTTACTGTGGCCCTGATTTGTGATGCAAGATGTGATCTATCCTGGAGAATGTTCCATGCACACTTGAGAAGAAAGTGTAATCTGCTGTTTTTGGATGGAATGTCCTATAAATATCAATTAAACCTATCTGGTGTATTGTGTCATTTAAAGCTGTTGTTTCCTTATTTATTTTCATTTTGGATGATCTGTCCTTTGGTGTAAATGAGGTGTTAAAATCCCCAACTATTTTTGTGCTACTGTCAATTTCCTCTCTTATAGCTGTTAGCAGTTGCCTTATGTATTGAGGTGCTCCTATGTTGAGTGCATATGTATTTATAATTGTTATATCTTCTTCTTGGATTGATCCCTTGATTATTATGTAGTGTCCTTCCTTGCCTCTTATAACATTCTTTATTTTAATGTCTATTTTATCTGATATGAGTATTGCTACTCCAGGTTTCTTTTGATTTCCATTTGTATGAAATATCTTTTTCCATCCCCTCACTTTCAGTCTGTATGTGTCCCTGGGTCTGTAGTGGGTCTCTTGTAGATGGCATATATATGGTTCTTGTTTATGTATCCATTCAGCAAGCCTTTGTCTTTTGTTTCGAGCATTTAATCCATTCACGTTTAAGGTAATTATTGATATATATGTTCCTATGACCATTTTCTTAATTGTTTTGGGTTTGTTTTTGTAGATCCTTTTCTTCACTTGTGTTTCCTACTTAGAGAAGTTCCTTTAGCATTTGCTGTAGAGCTGGTTTAGTGGTGCTGTATTCTCTGAGCTTTTGCTTGTCTGTAAATCTTTTGATTTCTCCATCGAATCTAAATGAGATCCTTGCTGGGTAGAGCAATTTTGGTTTTAAATTCTTCCCTTTCCTCACTTTAACTATATCATGCCATTCGCTTCTGGCTTGCGGAATTTCTGCTGAGAAATCAGCTGTTAAACCTATGGGAGTTCCCTTGTATGTTATTTGTCATTTTTCCCTTGCTGCTTTCAACAATTTTTCTTTGTCCTTAATTTTTGCCAATTTGATTACTATGTGTCTCAGCATGTTTCTCCTTGTGTTTATCCTGTATGGGACTGGCTGTACTTCCTGAACTTGGGTGGCTATTTCTTTTCCCATGTTACACACATTTTCAACTATAATCTCTTCAAGTATTTTCTCTGGTCCTTTCTCTCTCTCTTCTCCTTCTGGGTCCCCTATAAAGGGAATGTTCTTGCATTTAATGTTGTCCCAGAGGTCTCTTAGGCTGTCTTTATTTCTTTTCATTCTTTTTTCTTTATTCTGTTCCGTAGCAGTGAATTCCACCATTCTGTCTTCCAGGTCACTTATCCGTTCTTCTGCCTCAGTTATTCTGCTATTGATTCCTTCTAGTGTAGTTTTCATTTCAGTTGTTGTATTGTGCATCTCTGTTTCTTTGTTCTTTAATTCTTCTATGTCTTTGTTAAACTCTTCTAGCATCTTCTCGATGTTTGACTCCATTCTTTTTCTGAGGTCCTGGATCATCTTCACTATCATTATTCTAAATTATTTTTCTGGAAGGTTGCCTATCTCCACTTCATTTAGTTGTTTTTCTGGGGTTTTATCTTGTTCCTTCATCTGTTACATATCCCTCTGCCTTTCCATCTTGTCTATCTTTCTTTGAATGTGGTTTTATTTCCACAGGCTGCAGGATTGTAGTTCTTCTGGCTTCTGCTGTCTGCCCTCTGGTGCATGAGACTATCTAAGAGGCTTGTGTAAGTTTTCTGATGGGAGAGTCTGGTGGTGGATAGAGCTGACTGTTGCTCTGGTGGGCAGAGCTCAGTAAAACTTTAATTCACTTTACTGTTGATGGGTAAGGCTGGGTTCCCTCCCTGTTGGTTGTTTGACCTGAGGCAACCCAGCAATGGAGCCCATCTAGGCTCATTGGTTGGGTCAATGACAGACTCTGGGAGGGCTCACACCAAGGAGCACCCCCCAGAACCTCCGATGCCAGCGGCTCCATCCCCACAGTGAGCCACAGCCACTGCACACCTCTGCAGGAGATCCTCCAACACCTGATTCAGTCTGGTTCAGTCTCCCCTGGGGTGACTGTTCCTTCCCTAGGTCCCGATGCGCACACTACTTTGTGTGTGCCCTCCAAGAGTGGGGTGTCTGTTTCTCCCAGTCCTGTCAAAGTCCTGCAATCAATTCCCACTAGGCTTCAAAGTCTGATTCTCTAAGAATTCCTTCTCCCCTTGCTGTTCCTCCAGGTTGGGAATCCTGACATGGGGCTCAGAACCTTCACTCCAGTGTGTGGACTTCTGTGGTATAAGTGTTCTCCAGTCTGTGAGTCACCCACCCAGTGGTTATGGGATTTGATTTTACTGTGATTGTGCCCCTCCTACTATCTCATTGTGGCTTCTCTTTTGTCTTTGGATGTTTGGTATTTTTTTTTAGTGAGTTCCAGTGTCTTCCTGTTGATGATTGTCCAGCAGCTAGTTGTGATTCTGGTGTTCTTGCAAGAGGGAGTGTGAGCACATCCCTCTACTCCGCCATCTTGGTTCCTCCAATCCGTTCTTCAAGACATCCTGATGTTAATTATCACTTCAGAATCAGAGGAGACTGGAGTTAAGAAAGACCTCTCATATGATTTGAGTATCAGCAAGAAATTTACAACTTATTTTTTAAATCATAAAATATAGTTTTCTAATTTTGATCAGATATTTCTTGTTCATTTATATAAAGATCTTGCATTTCTCAAGTGAGTGTGGGTTAAAGAGTTTCTTGCTAATTTTAAACTAAACTTCTAGAATTATGTGATAAAATGATTTAATATATCTATCTGTGTACCTATTGATCTATATATATGTGTTTATATATGCATATATATATATATATATATACCTCTCAAAAAAGATGAACAAGCTTACAATTGAATCATTTAAAATTGAACTCTCAAAACAACTGTTTTAAATGTACCAAGGATTTAATTTATAGTTATGACTAATGACACAGAACCGTCAGTGCCTTTAGAAGATGTGTCAATTACCTACAATTCCCAAGATGAGGAGGCACACTGCACCATGCAGAGCCATGTGAAGAAGGACCAGAGTTGTTCAGGGGACAGAAGAAGTGAAGGGAAAGCATGGATGTGAGATATAATTACTACAGTTGTAGGAAATTGTCGGGTAGAGGGCATACCCTATTGGGCAAGAAAAAACCACAGATATTGAAGTTTGTGGTGAGAATTTTTATTATGGAATTTATGTGTCACTGAAAACATGAGATGCTGTAAATATAAACAACTTTGCTTGTTAGTTTGGCTCTGCTTCCAAGATGCCAAATAATCAATTAATTACAGAATATTAAGAATATTTTACAACATAGACTAAAATTAATCAACTTACATGTCTTTTCTAGATTTTACCAATAAGCAGTGTTTCATTCTTATCAACTTTTCTGTAGATGCTTTAAAAACCTTAGAAATTTTCTTCAAAACCTTGTTTTATTCAACTGCACTAAGTAAGTCAATTACATTTCATTTATTCCCTTTACTGCATGATAATATAATATTTTCTCTCTCAGATTAGTATTCTATTTCATCATTGTTCCTGTCTGGTTATTAACTGTCCCAGGTACCATTTCAAACCATGTAAACTTATTTTACAGCAGTAAATTATGTATTTTGGTGGAAAACTCACTGCAAACTATTTAGCAACACTTAAAACATAGCTATTTTGCTTCTGTTAAAGTTGAGAATGGGCTCTGGTTAAACGTGCACTTAAATTGCTCTGTGTTGGTACTGTGCATATAGGAATGTGTGTGTATGTGTATGTGTGTATTTGTGTATAAGTGTGTATTTAAAGGGTTCAATTAATATTCTGTGGTAATCTGCTCTTCACACAGAAATATCACCTAAGCAGAGGGCTTGACATTTAGAATCAATACTGTGCTGAACATTTAAGTGTCACAGCAAATATCAATAGGCCCAAAATTGTTCATGTGCTGGGCAAAGTATAATTGGTAAAGCAACCAGAATGACCAATTTTTTTCCAAATTCCCCCCACAAGATATTTTCTCCCTAACTCCAACCAGACACTGAAATATCACAAGGTCAACAAGTGCAAAGTTCCACATTGGAGTTCATTTGAGCTCCCTAGAAGGGCAGTGGCTCATACCAAATCACACAGGACTTAATCTCAAGCTGTCAGCCTATAGATCTGACACTCTTTACACAGGCCTTTCTTCTTCTTTAATATTATGCTTTTATTTGTGTTGTAATAAAATAAGACTTTGAAAAAAGAAAATTATGTTAATACTAATTGAACATGTAGTAGTTCCTAAACAAAATTCATTGTATGAACAATGTAGATGTGAGCTATAACTTTTTCAGACTGAGTAGTAATTGACAATGTAACCTAATTTAACCTTTCGGATACTCCAAGTGATGAGAAGCATGGTAGTATTCTGGAAAGAGAAAGAGACTAGGATATGAAGACATGAAGTCCTCATACCCTCATTATTTCCTTCTTTTCTTTAATATGACTACTTAACTTCTCTGAGTCTCAGTTTCCTTCTTGGTTAAGTAGAGAAAATTATCCATGTCTTGCCTACCTTGCAGTGATCAAATTAGATAATTAGAAAGTGTCATGCAAATGTAACATTGTCTCTCTCTACAAGCTCATTTGTTTTAAGGCTTGGATTTACACTGTCTAAATATTTTTTTAAAAAGCAATACTGATGAGTTTAACCAAAAAGCTAGTTATCAACTGAAGAACAGCTATTTATATTGGCTCTCTCTTATATTAAGTAGATTATCTATACAAATATGATTTTAAAACAGTTAATTTAAGGTCCAATATTTCAGTAACATTGTTTTGAACAGATAATTCCTCATACTGCAGGCTTTGTTTCTCAAAAAACTGTCTCAAAATTCAAGTATTAAAAGGAATCATAATCATATCAACCAGGTGACAGACATATCAGAAGCAAAGTGTGGCAGGCCCAGGAGACCAAGGCATCTGAATCCAGTCACTTCCTACCCTAGCCCCTGAGTCAATACAAAGCTTCATTGGTGGTGTTAGTGAGCCACGGAGGTGGGCAGCCAAGAAGATTATTAATAGTATTCATTTATTCAAATTTGTTTATTCAGTAAATACACACTGTGCATAAAACCATTTGTAAGAATGAAGAATATAAAAAAGATTAAGGCACATTTCCTTTTGAAAAAGTATCTGTAAAACAAATCTACTCAATGTGAAAAATTCCCCAGGCCTTTCTCAATAAGGGCCTAAGCCTGGGAGTATCCCATAATAGTACTTCCCCTCTCATTACATGTACTGAGTTCAATACAATCCTCCCAAAATTCACATGCAGCCAGAACCTGTGAATGCGACTTTAGTTGGAAATAGGGTCCTTGCAGATGTAATAATGTTACAATAAAGTCATACTGGATTAGGATGAGAGTCTTACAAAAGCAGAGACATTTGGAAACAGAACAACATAGTGAAGGCCATGTGAAAACAGAAGCAGAGACTGGAGTTATGCATCCATAAGCCAAGCGTGTCAAAGGTTGCTAGCGACTACCAGAAGCTAGGAAGAGGAAAGAGTCTTTCCTGGACTTTTTATAGGGAGCACAGATTTGCCAAAAACTTGATTTTTGACTTCTAGTCTCCAGAGCTGTGAGAAAATACATTTCTGCTCTTTTAAGACACCCAGTTTGTGGTACTTTTTTATTACAGCCCTAGAAAACTAGTATACTAAGGGAATTAAGACTGCTATTTCTCCTTTAGAGCAAATGTCATTTAGATAACCAGGGAAGTTGATTCAACAGATATTAATCTAGTATAAAATAGGATTGAGTGTCAAAAAGAATAGGAAGAAATAGAAAGATCAGGGGGAAAGCAAATTATAGAATTGATTCTTGATTAAAGATAATTTCTTAGGGTTAATTATATAAAGCTTAATCAAACTCATGTTACTGAGATACTCCTGAAGAAATGTCACTTGAGTAATGACAATATTAATATTCTCTTTAGGGAGTCTACTTACAGCAGCAGTCAGTTTTTCTGTCTCTGCTTCACTTCCCCATCATCTTTGTCTTTCCCAACTTCCACATAGCAGTATCTGCCAGTCCCTCAAGAGCCCACTGCCATCCCACAGGCATACCTGACAAGTTTCAAAGCAGCATCACCTCCACCATGCTACAACTTCTAAAGGTAAAGAAAAGGCGGAGGAAGACAAGTGACTAACATACCAGACATTACAGTAATTGTTTTTGTTTTTGTTTTTGTTTTGTGGTACGTGGACCTCTCACTGTTGTGGCCTCTCCCGTTGTAGAGCACAGGCTCCGGACGTGCAGGCTCAGCGGCTATGGCTCACAGGCCCAGCTGCTCCGCAGCATGTGGGATCCTCCTGGACCAGGGCACGAACCCGTGTCCCCTGCATCGGCAGGCGGACTCTCAACCACTGCGCCACCAGGGAATCTCAGTAATTGTTTTTACATACATAGGTTAATTATTCATTCATTCATTAAGCACTTCTTAAATGCCTGGCATAAAACCACATTTTCAGGATTCCAAATTGGACAAGAGAGTAATGCTCCCTGCCCTCTTTTCCACTTATATTCATCTTTACTTGATCCTTGGATTTATACCTTGGTATACCTGCTGGGTTCTTGTGTTGCATCTAAGCCTCACCTGACCAGGGCAAACTCTTGTCAGAATATCAAGCCCTTACAGCACATTTACTGACAAGCCACACATATTTGCCTGGTTACTGAATTGAGCTTCCTCTCTGACACTTCACTCCAGTGTTTTCCCTATTGGCTTACTTAAGACCTAATCTCCACTGTGGTACCAAAGTCAAGCCTAGAACCTTCTATTGGCTGAGGATCCTTGGATGGCATCTATTAGCTTTCCTTTCCTAGAGCTATATTCTGCTCCAAATATACTGCATCCCCTTAAATCATTCACTCCATCTGTCAAGCAAGCCTTGAATATTTATTTAGAACTTACTGTATGCCAGAAACCATTCTAAAGATATGGTGCTAAACATGATAGATAGAATTTCTTCTGTTATGGAGATTAGGTTCTACATTAATAGAACAAGAAAAAGAAAAAAAGTAAACAAAAAAGTACAAAATTAAAGTCCAAGTAGTACATGGATAAGTAAAATAATTGCTAGGGCTAAGACATCTTATTTAAAACACAGGCAAAAATCACAAAACCAAGGAGATGAAAAGAGACTGAAAGAGGAGGTGGGGAAAGACCTTCTTAAGTGGATGTCATTTAAACTAATATCAAAATAAACTAGCCCTGTGATTAGGGTAAAAATGCACACAATGTTTAACAGATAGAGGCAGAGCAAGAACTAAAAACCAAACAGAAAAAATTCCACATGACAAGGATGCTTTCTACTAAACCATGTTATTTCTAGACAGATCAAAATAACAATCTGATTCCAACATGTTCTTGCCCCTATAGAGACAATAGTAAGAAAGGCTATAGAACCTCAGTGTTTTTTCTGTACTTTGTGAGGTTTTCAAAAAAAAAAATCCTACCCTGGAGATGACTAAGTCCTCAGATATCTCTTATGTGAAGAAAGAAATTGGAGATAATTGTGCTTCCCTAGCTAGAAGAAAAAGCCATATTATGCTAATGAAAGGTGTCTAATCAGCAACTCTTGAGACACATCATTCTTTTCTAGAGAAGGATAAAACTCTAAGCCTCAATGTATGTTTACAAAGTGGACCAGAGAGACAATTATTCAATTTTCATGACCAATTCAATCTCTCACCCTGTTTCTTAACTTCCAATAGCTCCCAAAGATCATCAATTGTGAAGTTTTTTGACTACGGAACTTAACTAAGACCAATAACTCATTTCATAAGTCACCAAACAGTTGACAAAGGATAACAACTTTCAGTCAGTCTTAAACTAGGGATAGATTCAAACCAAAGACATAAAGCTGAAAGTCCTCTACTCAGTGTCTATTATGCAGCCTTGAGGTAGTTAATTTATTCTTAATGCTACTGTACATTTGAAATATATACAATATTACGAGCCTGAAGACAGGGTCCCACTCTGTATCACCCTACCTGTCTCTCCAGCTCCAGCCACCCTCTCCCCAACACCCTATGTCCAAGCCATGGAAATGGCAGCTATTCTAACATGCACTGCTCCCCTTCTGGTTTTCACCTTAAGCTCAGTTGTTTCAAGTCATCCTTCTGGCTCGATTTTATCACAGCTGTCACACTTCATTGCATGCTTGAGGTGACAAGGACTCTCCTTTGAGCAAACCTGAGCCAGGCTCTTCTGACTTCTCTCTGACTAAGCCCCCACCTTGGGTCCTGTCCTTGGCCCCTTCAGCCCAGTTTTAGCAAGAATCCCACTGAGTCAGTTTAGTAAAATCCCTCCCTCTTGGTCTGATCCCCTGGGTAGCTACTGTATATTACTCATGATCATAGTTTCCACTCTGACACAAATTTGAAAATTGTTTTGGTACTAATTTGTATTCATCACTGTGCTCTTTGGTGCTTCTATCTGCTTTTAACAAAAACATCACCTTTCATAGCCTCATTTTTCAAATTGTGCTCAAACGAATCCTGTAAGAAAGGAACTATGGGAGGCACTGAAATATAATGATGAATGAGATGAACATAATCCTAGATTTTTATAGTCTATTGGAAGCCAGATAATTGGAAACAATTACAGTGAAGTATGACAATATCTATATAAGATAAAAGCAGGACAAGATGTTATGGCAACATATGGAATGGGACTTATCCACATTCAAGTATCCAAGAAAAGTTTCCCAGAGAATGGGGAAATTGGCTGGTTACCTAAAAGATGGGTAAAATGTAGCTAAAACAAGAGATCTGGCCTACAAATTTAGGACAAAATGTTACAAGTATAGTATGTGCAATAGTCAAGAAGCAAGAGAGAACATGGGTGATTCCACATACTGGACAAAGTACCAGCAGTGGGAGTGGGTAATGGCTGACAAATAAGGCAAGAAGGATGTAGTCAGAAGGCAATCATGAGGGAACTTAAAATTGACATAGGGAATTATATTTTCTCCTTGGGTTAAAGGATTAAATTATTTTGAATAGGCCCTCCAGGTCAGCTTTTTTTCTGGGCTTGTACCAACCTTACTAATGTAACCCATAAAAAGATGATATCTAAAATGAAATAATTTTCTGAAGACTTTTATAAAAACCAAGTGATGGGTTAGATCCTATAGGCAATGGCAAAAACTCATTAAATATTTTTTGAAGAAATGTGGCAGAAAATGGTGTTTTATGTATATATTCCATAGCAATGCTGAAAAATAGTAAGAAAAAAAGCCAGGAAAGATAAAACAAATTATGTGGGGGGGACGTTCAAGATGGCAGAGGAGTAAGACATGGAGATAACCTTCCTTCGAGATAACCTTCCTTCCAACAAATACATCAAAAATACATCTACATGTGGAACAACTCCTACAGAACACCTACTGAACACTGGCAGAAGACTTCAGACTCCCCAAAAGGCAAGAAAATCCCCACATACCTGGGTAAGGCAAAAGAAGAAAGGAAAAACAGAGACAAGAGAATAGGGATGGGACCTGCACCTCTGGGAGGGAGCTGTAAAGGAGGAAAAGTTTCCACACACTAGGAAACCCCTTTACTGGTGGAGACTGGAGGAGGGGAGAGGGGAAGCATCAGAGCCATGGAGGAGAGCACAGCAATAGGGGCACAGGCAGCAAAGCAGAGAGGTCCCTGCACAGAAGATCAGTGCTGACCAGTACTCACAAGCCTGAGATGCTTGTCTGCTCACTCACTGGGGTGGGTGGGGGCTGGGAGCAGATTTTAAGATGATCCAAAATCTTGGAAATAGAATGAGAAAATACAAGAAACGTATAACAAGGACCTGGAAGAACTAAAGAGGAAATGAAAAATGATGAACAACACAATATATGAAATTAAAAATTCTCTAGAAGGAATCAATAGCAGAATAACTGAGGCAGAAAAATGGAAAAGTGACCTGGAAGATAAAATAGTGGAAATGACTACCACAGAGCAGAAAAGAGAAAAGAATGAAAAGAATTGAGAAAAGTCTCACAGACCTCTGGGACAAAATTAAATGCACCAATATTCAAATTATAGAGGTCTCAGAAGAAGGAGAGAAAAAAAGGGACTGAGAAACTGAGAAAATACTTGAAGAGATTATAGTTGAAAAACTCCTTAATATGGGAAAGGAAATAGTGAATCAAGTCCAGGAAGAGCAGAGAGTCTTATACAGGAAAAATCCAAGGAGAAACAAGGCAAGACACATATTAATCAAATGATCAAAAATTAAAGAAAAAAAATATTAAAAGCAGCAAGGGAAAAGCAACAAATAACATAAAATGGAAACCCCATTAGGTTAACAGCTGATCTTTCATCAGAAACTCTTCAGGCCAGAAGGGAGTGGCAGGTCTTATTTAAAGCGATGAATGGGAAAAATTTACAACCAAGATTACTCTACCCAGCAAGGATCTCATTCATATTTGACAGAGAAATTAAAACCTTTACAGACAAGCAAAAGCTAACAGAATTCAGCACCAGCAAAGCAGCTTTACAACAAATGCTAAAGGAAATTCTCTAGGCAGGAAACAAAGGAGATGGAAAACAACTACAATAACAAACCCAAAACAATTAAGAAAATAGTAATAGGAACATACATATTAATAACTACCTTAAATGTAAATGGATTAAATGCTCCAACCAAAAGACATAGACTGGCTGAATGGATACAGAAATAAGACCCATATATATGCTGTCTACAAGAGACACACTTCAGATGTAGGGACACATACAGACTGAAAGTGAGGGGATGGAAAAAGATATTCCATGAAAATGGAAATCAAAAGATAGCTGGAGTAACAATACTCATATCAGGCATAATAGACTTTAAAATAAAGATTATTACAAGAGACAAAGAAGGACATGACATAATGATTAAGGGATCAATCCAAGAAGAAGATATAATAATTGTAAATATTTATGCACCCAACGTAGAAGCACCTCAATACATAAAGCAAATACTAACAGCCATAAAAGGGGAGATCGACAGTAACATATTCATAGTAGGGGACTTTAACACCCCACTTTCACCCATGGACAGATCATCCAAAATGAAAATAAATCAGGAAAAACAAGCTTTAAATGATATATTAAACAAGACGGACTTAACTGATATTTATAGGAAATTCCATCCAAAAACAACAGAATACATTTTCTTCTCAAGTGCTCATGCAACATTCTCCAGGATAGGTCATATCGTGGGTCACAAATCTAGCCTTGGTAAATATGAGAAAATTGAAATCATATCAAATATCTTTTCTGACCACCACGCTATGAGACTAGACATCAATTACAGGAAGATATCTGTACAAAATACAAACATATGGAGGCTAAACAACACATTACTAAGCAACCAAGAGATCACTGAAGAAATCAAAAGGGAAATAAAAAAATACTTAGAAACAAATGACAATGAAAACACGATGACCCAAAACCCATGGGATGCAGCAAAAGCAGTTCTAAGAGGGAAATTTAGAGCAATACAATCTTACATCAAGAAACAAGAAGTATCTCAAATAAACAACCAAACCTTACACCTAAAGCAATTAGAGAAAGAACAACAGCAACAACAACAAAAACAACCCAAAGTTAGCAGAAGGAAACAAATCATAAAGATTAGATCAGAAATAAATGAAAAAGAAATAAAGTAAATGATAGCAAAGATCAATAAAACTAAAAGGTGGTTCTGTTACAAGATGAGCAAAATTTGTAAACCATTAGCCAGACTTGTCAAGAAAGATGGGCCGAAGACTCAAATCAATAGAATTAGAAATGAAAAAGGAAAAGTAGCACCTGACACTGCAGAAATACAAAGTATCGTGAGAGATCACTACAAGCAACTGTATGTCAATAAAATGGACATCCTGGAAGAAATGGACAAATTCTTAGAAAAGCATAACCCTCTGAGACTGAACCAGGAAGCAATAGAAAATATAAACAGACAAATCACAAGCACTGAAATTGAAACTGTGGTAAAAAATCATCCAACAAAAAGAGGCCCCGGACCAGATGGCTTCACAGGTGAATTCTATGAAACATTCAGAGAAGAGCTCTGACACCCATCCTTCTCAAACTCTTCCAAAATATAGCAGAGGGAGGAACACTCCCAAACTCATTCCACGAGGCCACCATCACCCTGATACCAGAACCAGAAAAACATGGCATAAAAAATGAAAACAACAGGCCAATACCACTGATGAACATAGATGCAAAATCTTCAACAAAATATTAGCAAACAGAAACCAACAGCATATTAAAAGGATCATACACCATGATCAACTGGGATTTATCCCAGGATTGCAAGGATTCTTCATTATGCACAAATCAAACAATGTGATAACCCATATTAACAAACTGAAGGATAAAAACCATATGATAATATATGCAGAAAATCTTTGAACAAAATTCAACACAAATTTATGATAAAAACTCTCCAGAAAGTAGGCATAGAGGAAACTTAGCTCAACATAATAAAGGCCATATATGACAAACCCACAGCCAACATCATTCTCAATGGTGAAAAATTGAAAGCATTTCCTCTAAGATCAGGAACAAGACAAGGTTGCCCAAACTCACCACTATTACTCAACTAGATTTGGAAGTTTTAGCCAGAGCAATCAGGGAAGAAAAAGAAATAAAAGGAATCCAAATTGGAAAAGAAGAAGTAAAGCTGTCACTGTTTGCAGATGACATGATACTATACACAGAGAATCCTAAAGATGCAACCAAAAATTGCTAGAACTAATCAATGAATTTGGGAAAGTAGCAGGATACAAAATGAATGCACAGAAATCTCTTGCATTCCTAACACTAATGTTGAAAAGTCTGGCAGAGAAATTAAGGAAGCACTCTCATTTACCATTGCAACAATAGAATGAAATACCTAGGAATAAACCTACCTAAGGAGAAAAAATACCTGTATGCAGAAAACTATAAGACACTGATGAAAAAAATTAAATATGATACAAACAGATGGAGAGATATACCATGTTATTGGATTGGAAGAATCAACATTGTGACAATGACTATACTACCCAAAGCAACTGACAGATTCAATGTAATCCCCATCAAACAACCAATGGCATCTTTCACAGACTTAGAATTTTAAAATCCCAATTTGTATGGAAACACAAAAGACCCTGAATAGCCACAGCAATCTTGAGAAAGAAAAACAGAGCTGGAGGAATCAGGCTCCCTGACTTCAGACTATACTACAATGCGACAGAAATCAAGACAATATGGTACTGGCACGAAAACAGAAATATAGATCATTGGAGCAGGATAGAAAGCCCAGACAAAAATTCATGCACATATGGTCACCTTATCCTTGATAAAGGAGGCAAGAATATACAATGGAGAAAAGACAGTCTCTTCAATAAGTGGTGCTGGGAAAATTTGACAGCTACATGTAAAAGAATGAAATTAGAACACTCCCTAACAGCATACACATAAATAAACTCAAAATGTATTAAGGACCTAAATGTAAGGCCAGACACTATAAAGCTCTTAGGAAAACATAGGCAGAACACTCTGTGACATAAATCACAGCAAGATCTTTTTTGACCCACGTCCTAGAGAAATGGAAATAAAAACAAATATAAACAAATGAGACCTAATGAAACTTAAAATCTTTGGCACAGCAAACAAACATTAAACAGGATGAAAAGACAACGCTCAGAATAGGAGAAAATATTTGCAAATGAAGCAACTGACAAAGGATTATTCTCCAAAATATACAAGCAGCTCATGCAGCTCAATATCAAAAAAACACAAAAAAACAGACAACCCAGTCTAAAAATGGTCAGAAGATCTAAATAGATATTTCTCCAAAGAAGATATACAGATTGCCAGAAAAACACATGAAAGGATGCTCAACATCACTAATCATTAGAGAAATGCAAATCAAAACTAAAATGAGGTATCACCTCATGCCGGTCAGAATGCCCATCATCAAAAACTTACAAACAATAAATGCTAGAGAGGGTGTGGAGAAAAGGGAACCCTCTTGCAATGTTGGTGCGAATGTAAATTGATACAAGCACTATGGAGAACAGTATGGAGGTTCCTTAAAAAACTAAATATAGAACTACCATACAACCCAGCAGTCCCACTGCTGGGCATGTACCCTGAGAAAACCATAATTCAAAAAGATTCTTGTACTACAGTGTTCATTGCAGCACTATTTACAATAGCTAGGACATGGAAGTCCATCGACAGATGAATGGATAAAAAGATGTGGCAGATATATACAATGAAATATTACTCAGCCATAGAAATAAATGAAATTGAGCTATTTGTAGTGAGGTGGATGGACTTAGAGACTGTCATACAGAGTGAAGTATGTCAGAAAGAGAAAAACAAATACCGTATGCTAACACATATATATGGACTCTAAGAAAAAAAATGGTTCTGAAGAACCTAGGGGCAGGACAGGAATAAAGAAACAGACGTAGAGAATGGAGTTGAGGACACAGGGAGGGGAAGGGTAAACTAGGACAAAGTGAGAGAGTGTATATACACTACCAAATGTAAAATACATAGCTAATGGGAAGCAGCCACATAACACAGGGAGATCAGCTGGGTGCTTTTTGTCCACCTAGAGTGGTGGGATAGGGAGGGTGTGAGGGAGATGCAAGAGGGAGGAGATATGGGGATATATGTATATGTATAGTTGATTCACTTTATTATACAGCAGCTGCCAACACACCATTGTAAAGCAATTATACTCCAGTAAAGATGTTAAAAAAATTAAATGGCAAATGCAATGTCCATTAGATGATACAACAATCGTCATGACATGGCAAATGCAATGTCCATTAGATGATACAGCAATCGTCATGACATAAATTGAGCACACTTTGGTGGCAATTGCTCCTTAAAGATTGATAGTTTTCCTGTAAGAATTTTCTCATTTTCCAGTTAAACCTGCAAAATGGTGATTTTTTTTTTTATTTAGGGTAGCATAAGCCTTATGATTTTGACTTTCTCATATTTGCCTAGTAATTTTGGAGAATGTTTGGTATTAAAATGATATTGTGAAAAACTAAGCAAATATATAAGGATGATTATAATTTTGAAATACATACCTTTTCTATAGGAAATGCACAATCCTTGGTATATAAATAGATACTTTTAAAGAGCATTTGCTAGAATACAAAACCTTATCCCTAGTCAATATTAATCATTTTAAATCTGTCCTTTCTCTCTGCCAAGTGAAAACCTGATCCCAGCTCATGAGAAACAGCACAGGTATGCCACTCATGTTTCTTAGTATTAGTGTTCCTTGCAATGTTAAGACCACAGACATCAACAACAGGGTTAAAAAATACTAAAGCTATTCCAAGTGTGTAAGAAGACAAGCAGTCCAGCTGTTCTATTCTAAGTCCTGTTTTTACTTAAGGCTCATGGCTTTCACAGGTAAGATTATGGTAGCCTAAAGCTATTGTATGTTTTCTATTCACTTCATGGTCCAACTAAAGAAGCCCTCCAGTATCATTTACCCCTCTTTTGGTCTTTCCAACTGAAGAAACTAAGTGGCATGCACCAAGATCTGACACTCTACTCCAAATGCAATTTGGATAGATCTGAGATCTATGGGTTACACCTCTTTTTAAACCAAGAAACAAAATCCAACAAATAAAGGCATTTCAAAATAACTGAACATTTTGGCTTCTTATTTCCTAAGCAGCAAAATGATATTTTAAATAATAATCCATGGGCAGCACTTACTAAAATTCTGTGGACTCTTAAGTCTACCTTCCTTACATTCTGCAACTCATGATCCAACAACTACCTCTTTAAACCTTCACAATGAAATGCTAAAGAAAACAAAGTCCAAAATTAAATTAAAGCCTTCCTTCCCGTGCAGCTTGCTAAATTTCCTTCTCCTTTTTAGCTTTTTTTAGAAGAACTAAAAAAAAAATCTATACAGGTCAAGCCTTTCCTTGAATCTCACCTTTCCCTCAAACTTCTTCCATCAAACTCATCATTTTCTTCTAAAAATTCATCCCTGGGCATCCCTGGTGGCGCAGTGGTTGAGAGTCCGCCTGCCGATGCAGGGGACACGGGTTCGTGCCCCGGTCTGTGAGAGGCCCGCGAAAAAAAAAAAAAAAAAAAAAAAAAATTCATCTCTGAAGTCAGAAGATTCAGTCTTGTACAGAGAACTCTCCTTAGAAAGAGAAGTGGGGCAAAGAAGACATGTTGGCAACATTTGTGGGGAATAGCATGAGAAGAAGGGGAACTTAAGCAGATAGAAACCTCAGATTCACTTTGAGAAAGGGGGTGCTGTGAACGCTTACATGGTAATTATATTCTCATTCAGAATCATATCCACCCTTCAGCATCTTCCCTCCCTCCTCCACCTTTCACTTCTTCCATCCTTCTTTCACCCTCTGCTCTCTGATTCCTGCCAGCTTATTTTCATCATCACCCTCCTCCCAAACTTGTGATTCTGCACTGGTAGCACAGCACTTAAACCTTTCATTCTCCTACATGCATATCCTTCCCTGCATGGTTTTTATCCTTTTCCCTTTCCTAGCCTCAGCATATCCACTTTCTTAGTGATAATTTTCAACCACAGTCCTTTGTCATATTATTCTTCTAATTCTTCCTTCTAGTTGAGTATGGCCTTGGGAATTTTTTACATACAAATGCTCAGATTTCTCATTTAATCAGCACAGCAGTTTGACAACTCCTAGAAATTTGCAAGTTTGGATTTTGAGATTATGGGATGATGTTTTAAGAAATAATGCAACATTGCAAGCCCATTTTAAAGAATAAACAATTATTTAGTGATAATGGTAGATAGTTTCATGTATTTATTTCTGCTGTCAGTGTCATTCCTGATATATAGTCTTCCTTCAATGGATGCAAAAGTACTTTGGCACTTTGCCTAAGATTTACTTGACAGAAACTTAAGATTTTAAATCACTTCCTTGTTCTCTGCAGATAGGTAATGTTTACCAGCCATATGCTTTGTGTTTAGTTTCATATCAGTGTTGAAGTCTCCATGCTTAAAGATGTCTCTGGATAGAAGGTATGTGTGATTGGAGGGGAAACTTTCAAACAATAAGTATTGTGATAGCTTCATGGTCTAAAAACAATGTGCAGTTGTAGAGATTGCAAGAGGTAGTCAAAAACTTACCCAGACTCAACAGTCTGGGATATTATTTTGCTTACTCAGCTAATACTATTATTGATCAACTTCTCTAAACATAGTACTAGACTTTTTTTGATATTGGGAAACCCGACCACAGACCTCATGAAGGGTACAATCTGCAGAGCACACCTTCAGTGGACCTAGTTAGAGGATGGGGAATTGAATGGGAAAGGTCTTGCCTAAGTGAAAGTGCCCAATTTATATTTAAGGAGACCAGAAGAGAATTCCAAATGATAGGGTGGCCCAAAAGCATCACAACAGGGTGCTCAAGATTCAATTACATGTTGTGTTTTTTTTTTGTAAACATCCAACATTATCCCAGATATTTTGCACATTCACAGACATTTCATAGAGTAGCTTTGGTAGACAATCACATCAAGATACTGAGTTCAATATTGGGTCAACCTAGAGCATAGGACAGAGATTTACCATGAGAGGGAAGCTATAAAGAGGTCTAAGCCTGGATGGAGGGAAGACTTGAGACCAGAAATGATTAGGAAACTGCAAGACCCTGGGATTTTACCAAAATCTTAGAAAGGCGTGTGACATCCCATAAAATGTGGGGGTAATTGGGCTGATTCTTTTTCATTCTCATTGGGTATGGTGACCTCTGCTGATATCTGTTGTATTCCATTCTCAGGTGTCCATTCTCAATTACTTCTACTTGTCAAAAAATGTACAAATTTACACAGAAGTTGTTATCCTCATTATGTTGATTTTTATGTTATATTTATTTGAATCTACCCATAATTGTTTAAAGATATGTCTGTGTCATTTGTTTGACTAGTTCTTCTGAATATTTGTAACTCTTTAACCACTCTCATTCTCATTCATTTTGCTTTTCTCTGCCCTCTGACTTTTTTCTTGACCACTTGTCTCATGCAAGGCTTGTGACATTTGGCTTGGCAATGCTCTTTCCTGAAGACCCAAGAGAATATAAATATGTACAATTAGACACTTATTTGTGTCTAAAAACTTCATTCTGTTCACTGGAATTGAAGTTTGCAAATGTCCCTTATTACTCATAATTTACCTTTTAAAGATCATACTTTCCCTAAGAGAACCTGATGCTGGATTTGGCACCATGTAGATAATAGAAATACAAACTGATATAGCTAACAGGAAACTGAAAAGTCATGTAATCCAATCTTTTAGATGAAGAAACTGAGTGGTTAAGACATTTGCCTAAAGCTACACAGTTAATTAATGAAAAAGCTTGGATCAGAAACTATGTCCCTGACTTACATCAAAGGAGATAAACAAGAATCAAAGTCTCCATCGTTCCTTGGGAGGATTATTTCTATTTTCTATTTCTTAGTCATAACTCTATGGTATACATGATACTTATAAACAAACATTTTGGGGGGCATTTGCTCTAATTCAAACTCCTATAAAGCACTATGGTAAATTTTTAAAAGTATACAAAAGAGTTCAAAAAATAGGAGTATTGTTTGGATTTGTTTACTATCTCCCATGATAATTACTTTAAAGGGGATAGCATCTTTTGGAAAAATAAATTATTTTATGTTCAATAAATTTATATAAACTTATAGAAGCAGCTCAAGACATATCTTTTAGACCATCTTGTTAAATGGCCCCTCCAAATAAAGTGAACTGTCATTAACATCTTAAATAGAAACATGACATACCATTGTTCTTGGAGTAAATTTTACATTCACAAAATATTTGCCTATAAGATACCAATGCAAAATCAACTATATATTTATTAAGTCCCAAGCTAGGGTATCTTGCTCCACATACAGTTTCTGACACAGAGCCCTAGAATGAGAAGTATCTGATAATATGACTGACCTTAATCACTCTTGAAAGCACATTGATGATGCATTCAGGTTATACAAAAGAAGAGAATAAATTTAACATTAAAAAAGAAAAGAAGTTTGTGTGCATAGACTATCTCTTTAAGAGCAAAAATCATAAAATTTTCAGTAGTACTATATAATCTTATTTGTTCCAGTTACTATTTTTTCCTATCAGATCAGGTTTGCTGTATTCTGTGTGTCCTTTGCCTCAATTCTTAGCTTGTTTTGGAGCTGACCTTGGTGCTTACCTCAACCCTGGAGCTCAACTTTCCAGTCTGATCCAGCCTGCAGTTTCCTAAGGATGAGGAGTCTATTTTTCATGAACCAGGTGTTTCTCCACCACTTTGGCACCCCACTAGTATCCCACATGAGCCTGCAGGAAAATGTGCAAATTCTACCTTCCTCTGCTCTCCTCTGCTATGCTTTCCCAAGTCTCACTCTCCCCACAATTCTTCCTCAGTCCAGTTTTTCTGGTTCATCTCCCTACACCCAGACAGTAATTACTATCATGAGTGGAAATGGTTTGGTATGGTGGGAAAAACATAGAGCTGGGTGTTAGAAAATCTGTTATTTAGTCATGACTCTAATACTGATAAGCCATGTGACTTTGACCAAGTCATGTGAAATCTCAGAAATTCATTTTACCATCTATAAAATTTAAATAATGATATATTCCCTATGTTAGTACAGAGGGTATATGGCTCACATGAGATGATAATGTGAGACAACTCTGAAAAATGAGTGTAATTATCCATATTTGCAAGGTATTTCATATTTTAGTCAAAATGATCAATAATAATTATGACCTTTTTTAGAGTCTTTAATCCTTAATCCTATGAGATGAAAGATAAAGGATTAATTACTTTTAGATAAAACTATTTCTTCATCTAGTTAATTAATGAATATTGAAATTGAACTATGTTGCACTGAGGGCTTTGAAGGTTAGGATTCTTGGGACTAGGAAACATAATAATAAGAAAGAGAGGAGATCAAGTATTACATATTAATTTTCTTTTTTTTTCCAAGAGAAGGACATTTTGCCTATCAAGAAAATACCCACTGTGTGAGTGTGGGGAGGAGCAGTCTTTCATGTTGAATAAAGATTGTTTTTACAAGTATGGGATTGAAAGAGAGAGGTATCAAACATAATCTTCTTGTGACACTTAGAAGATACACAGGAAGGGAATAGGGAAGGAAGGAAGAAGGATAAGAAGAGAAGAAGAAAAGAAGAAAGGAAGGGAAGAATGAGGGAAGGAGGAAGGAAAAAATAAAGGAAAAAATGTGGAAAGGAGGAAAAAAGGAAAGAGAGAAAAAAGAAGCTATGCATTAACTGACTTATTGGAGCCACTCAACTTTTCTGGTTTTGATTTATTTAACTGACAAATAAAATGATTTGGACTAGAGAACTTCTAAGATCTTTCAAAATCTACAGGAAATTTTGTAATTTTAACTCTCTTTTGAACTCCATAGGTCCATGAGCTCCTTGCTTTGTGTAAGCAAAAGCTAGAAAAGCACTATTATGAAGTGCCCCTGTCCAATATATTTTGTGACAATGAAGAGAAAAAGAGGGTCAAGTATATTTCTGCCATACAGTGTTATACACCAAATATTTTTTCTCCTTATTAAAAATTATCAGATCTTTCATCATTGGGTGATGCACTGAATGCAGCTGTTGGAGCAGTCTGTTAACCATTAAACTAAATAGAACACCATTTCATGCCTGACTTCCTTCAGCTATATGAAGATTACAGTGGCAAGTTAGAAAGTATAGTGGGGAATAAAGAACTAAAGAATTTCTCTTTGTGATGAGTAGCAGTCTCTTCTGATTTTAAAGTCTTTTAAAAAGAGCACCAATACCCTACTCATAGGAGCAGAACACTTTTGCAGATGGTGCTGCCTACTTTGATGACAGCACAATTGTTTGTCTTCTTCACAATAAAAGGGATAGAAATAAAATGAACTGGTAACATGGAACTTCACAGATAATAAACACAGTGATAATACACTGGTCTTGGGAAACAATCAGTTAAATGAACAATGCTTTATATTTTACAAAACCATACAGGTCCAAGGCAAAATTGAAAATTAAGTCAGCCAAAAATTCCCTCTGTCACTCCAAGGCTTTTCTTTTAACCTCTCTTTCCTCAACCTTCTTTTTCCTTTATCACTTTCTATTTCTCTTCATTTCTTAAGATCCAATAATATCTTACCCTGGTTTCTACTACCTTGCAGCAATAATTCATTCATACTAAAGTGTTAAGAACTTACTATACAGTCTCTCCTGAAATTATTTAATTGTGAAATAGAATACTGGCAAGAGCAATGCTTAAGCCAAATGCACCATGTCATAATAAAAACACATAAAATAAGAATTCAGGAAGTTTGCCTTAGTTTTGTGAACAAAGAGCTATGTGGCCCTTGGCAACTTCAGCCCTCTGAACCTTAGTTTTCTCACATGCAAAATTATCTAGGGACTGTTTGTGATCCAGGAATTAATAATTAAGGCAGAATTTAGGCCTTAATAGAAGAAAATGTGGGTAGACTTAGAAAAACTCAAACAAACCTCATGACATGACACAGGTGTCCATATGATCCATATTCTCTCACAGAGAAGGTAGTCTTTATTAGAAACAAATGTAAGCATTATCATTTACTTGCAAATGTAAGGTAATTCTTTTTCTGATATTTACCTAAAGATGTTCCATGATTTAGCAGCATAACTGTCTGGTTGGTGCACAGGCCATTTTTATCACACTCAAGCACAGCAGTGTATCACTGCTGTCACTGGCACTGAGTGTTAGTAAATCACTTAGAGCATAATTCCTGCTGAGCTTGCATGCACTTGACAAAGTAATCCATTGATGATGTCCTACAAATTAAACAAAATATGATAAGCTAACTTTGCAAGTTCATTTAAATAAGACCAATGAATTCCTCTTCATCTCTTGAGAGAGGTTAATCCCAGGATAAATGGTTGACAGGAGTGAGATATCATTCCCAGGTGGTATCTGAGGACACCGTGAGCTATAGACTAGCAATTGGAGTGGTCAGAGTACTGCATGAGAGGAGATAGTCTATGAGAAAAGACAAAGATAGATTAGGGGAAAATGCACACAGTGACATGGAAAAAGGCATTTAAAACTTTCCTCTGCTAGTGTGAATTTAATCCCAGGGCTCTGGCTGATAGTTTGGAATGCACAGGAGATATTTATATTTGAGACCCCTTAATATTCTGTGATCTTATGTAAACAGATCCAACTCTAAGTTGCCCATGAGCAGGGCTGATGCCCTTGATTGTATAGTAAATGTACTGTACAAAAATAGTCAAGAAGGAGGTGAGTGGGGCTTGAAATCCGGTCAATACTGTATTCACCTAGTCCTGCACCTTGGCAGAAGGTTGAGTCTGCCCTGGGGAGGGATGAGAGGTTTACCTTTCCCTAATTCCACAAAAATGTCATATAACTTAGCAAGGACACTGCCCCTCAGAATCCCTTGGGAAGCTTTTGTTTGTTAGGTTGATTTATTATGTGTATATTTTAAACATATATAGACCTATTGAGTTAGACTCTCTAGAGGTGTGGTCCATGGTTTATTAATTAAAGAGCAATGCAAATTATTCTGATAGGCAGACAATTTTGTCAACTATTGACCCATAACATCAACCAATACCTCTTCAACATGCTACTTCCCTAATACATACTCAAACAACCTCTCTCTCCCCTCTCTCTCTAGTTCTACCTATCTCTATCCCTGTATCTATATCCACCCTCCAAAATATTTCCAAGTTTCTGTTCTCTAGTTGTGAAACTAGTTGTGAAAATGCTTCTAGTTACTATCTTGAAAAATACCAGAGTTTAATTTAGCTACTTTTTACCTTTATCCTTTTCACATCTAATCAGGACTCAAGACATGTGCTCCATCACAGTATGTCCTGAATCCATTCCTTTACTTCCACTTTTATTACAAGTGCCTCGATCCTGTTCTTAACTACCTTAAGCCCCGATTTTAGTATCTGTTTCACAATAAATTTCCCTGCTTTCAGACCCTCAATGATTTAATCTATTTATATATCAAAGGTAATTAATATTTCTAAATAAGCACCCTCTAATTTAAAAAGAACAAAAAATTTGGAAACTTTCAAAGATTGAGGTTGAAGTTAATTAAACTACCTTTCCATTTTTACCTCACACAAAATTTTTCACACTACTTGATCATGGTGTAGAAACCTTTTAATGTACTGTTGAAACCAGATTGTTAATATTTTGTTGAGGATTTTTGCATCCATGTTCATCAGGATAGTGGCCTGTAATTTTTTTTCTTTTCCTTTTTTTTTTTTTTTTTTTCAATATCTTTGGTTTTGGTATCAGGGTAATGCTGGCTTCACAGAGTGAGTTTGGAAGCATTCCTTCCTCTTTAATTTTCTGGAATAGTTTGAGAAGTATAGGTATTAAGTTTTCTTTAAATGTTTGGAAGAATTCACCTGTGAAACTATGTTTCTAGACTTTTGTTTGTTGTGAATTTTTTGATTACTGATTCAGTTTAATTCCCAGTAATCTACCTGGTCAGATTTTCTGTTTCTTCCTGATCAGTCTTGGAAAATTGTATATTTCTAGGAATTTATCTACTTATAGGTTGTCCAGTTTTTTACATATAATGTTTCATAGTAATCTCTTATGATCCTTTATATTTCTATAGTATTGGTTGTAACTTCTTTCCATTCATTTCTGATTTTCTTTGGGTCCTCTCTCTTTTTCTCTCAATGATTCTGACTAAAGTTTTATCAATCTTGTTTATCTTTTCAAAGAAGCAGCTCTTAGTTTCATTGATCTTTTCCATTGTTATTTTAGTCTCTATTTCACTTCTTTCCACTTTGAACTTTAGTAATTCCTTCCTTCTAGTAATTTTGGGCTTTGTTTGTTCTTTTTCTAGTTCCTTTAGGTGTAAGCTTTATTTGAGGTTTTTCTTTCTTTCTGAGGTAGGCCTGTATTTCTATAAACTTCCCTCTTAGAACTGCCTTTGCTGTGTCCCATACATTTGCGAACATTGTGTTTTCATTTCTATTTGTCTCCAGGTATTTTTCAATTTCTTCAATGACACATTGGATGTTTAGTAGCGTGTTGTTTTGACTCTATTTGTTTTTGTTGTTGTTGTTTTTTTCTTGTAGTTGATTTCTAGGCTCATATTGTTGTGGTCAGAAGAGATGCTCAATAGGATTTCAGTCTTCTTAAATGTATTGAGTTTTGTTCTGTGGCCTACCATGTAATCTATCCTGGAGAATGTTTCATGCTTAATTGAAAAGAATGTGCATTTTGTTGTTTTGGGGTGGAATGTCCAGTATATACAGCTCCTCTGTACCCAGAGATCGTTCTACCAAATCCCTGCCCATCAGGTGCATGCCCTCATGGTCTAAAATTAGTTAATGAATCTCCTTCACATATGACCTAGGCATTTTTCCAACTGCTGCCTCTGTTCTGGGACTTGAACAAGTGAGTTCTGCATGCCCCCTTTAAGAGAAGATTCAGTTTCCTGAAGCCCTCTGGTTCTCCTAGACATAAGCCCTGCTGATTACCAAAGCCAAATATTGTGTGTCCTCATTTTCCCAATGTAGGTCCCTTGGGCTGGGGAGTCCAATATGGGGTTCAGAGCCTGAACTCCTCAGGGGGTACTTCTGAGACTACGATATCCCTCCTGTCTGTGGGTTGTAGCACTGAGGGTGTAGGTCCCAGCCAGACTATGTCTCCTCCTCACCCACCCACCTCAGTGTGGCTTTTCCTTTTTATGTTTTGTTGAGAAAAAATTTTTCTGCTAGTTTTTAGGTCATTCTTAGAGATAATTTCTCTATATGTAGTTGTAATTTTGGTGTGTCCATGAGAAGAGGCAAACCCAGATTCTTCTGACTCCATCATCTTGTCCTACCTCCTTAAATATACCTTTAAGCAAAAAGTTTCATTAGATATAAGTACTTCATAATAGTAAAAGACTAAATTCATCAATAACACATAATTTTAAGCTTAATAAGTAACTAATAATGCAGTCTCAACATGTGTAGATAAAATTGAGATATCTTCAAAAGACAATTCACAATCGTAAGAGATTATAACACATCCCTCAGTAATCAGTACAAAAAGAGTTAACAATATAGATTTTCACAGTATGATTACTACACCAAACCTACTGCTATAGAATATTACATGCAATAATTTCTAAGTTCACACTGAACATTTATAAATATAAGTAGCATGCAACTATCAAAAAAATCAATAGGGGAATCTATAGCCTTAAAATGCTTATATTAGAAAATATAAAAATCTAACTCTAATGAACGAACTGTCTATCTTAAGAACTTAATAAAATACAGCAAAATAAACCTAAAAAGAGTAGTAGAAAAGAAATAAGTAAAGGTAAGTGCAAAAGTTAACAAAATGGAAAATAAATATGTAACAGGAAGTACCAACAAACTCAAAGCTAGTTCTTTAGAAAAATGAATAAAACAGAAAAACTTCAGTGTGATTGGCCAAAAGAAACAAACAAAAAAACATAAAAGACACACATAAGAGAATTTGGGAAATAAAAAATGAGACATTACAATAGCTGTTGTAAACTGCTAAGAAGGAACTCAGTTTTCTACTTTTCTATGTAGGGAAAAACAAAACAAAACAATTTTTCCTTATGTCTTTCTTTTCTGTGTGAATCTTATCTTCAAAGGGAAAACTTCTGATCACAAAATATGTGCAAGTTTCCCACCCCTTTTATTTTTTTAAAGAAGGTCTGATTCCAGGGATCTGTTTGCAGGTTGGTTTGTTTGTTTTTTAAAAATTATTTTATTTATTTATTTATTGGCTGTGTTGGGTCTCTGTTGCTGTGCGTGGGCTTTCTCTAGTTGTGGTGAGTGGGGGCTACTCTTTGTTGTGGTGTGCAGACTTCTCATTGAGGTGACTTCTCTTGTTGCAAAGGATGGGCTCTAGGCACCCGGGCTTCAGGAGTTGTGGCTCGTGGGCTCTGGATTGCAGGTTCAGTAGTTGTGGTGCACAGTCTTAGCTGCTCTGTGGCATGCAGGATCTTCTCTGACCAGGGATGGAACCCGTGTCCCCTTCATTGGCAGGCAGATTCCTAATGACTGCACCACCGGGGAAGTCAAGAATTCAAGAATTCAACTCAATTCTGACATATTTATATACATATTCCATTGTACATACATACGCCACATCTTCCTTATCCACTTATCTATTGATACTCTCTGATCTTTATTATTTCCTTCCTTGTATTGACTTTGGACTTTGTTCTTCTTTTTGTAATTCCTTTAGATGATAAGTTAGATCATTTGAGTTTTTTCTTCCTTCTTGAAGTAGACCTGTATTACTACACAATTTCCTCTTAGAACTGCTTCTGCTGCATCCCATATATTTGGAAAGTTATGTTTTATTTCCATTTGTCTTGAGGTATTTTGTGATTTTCTATTTGATTTCTTCAGTGACCTGTTTTCTTTTTTTTAGTAGCATGTTGTTTAGTCTCCATGTGTCTGTGTTTTTCCCATTTTTCTTCCTGTAGTTGATTTCTAGTTTCATGTCCATGTGGTTGGAAAACTACTTGATATAATTTCTATTCTCTTAAATTTATTGAGACTTGTTTTGTGGCCTAGTGTGTGATCCATCCTGGAGAATGCTCCTTATGTGCTTGAAAAGAACGTGTGTTCTTCTCTTTTTGGATGGAATGTCCTGTATATAGTTATAAAGTCCAACTGGTCTAAAGTTTCATTTGACTGCTGCTTCCTTATTGGTTTTCTGTCTGGATGATCTGTCCATTGATGTAAATGGGTTGTTAAAGTCCCCTATTATTATATTATTGTCAATTTCTTCCTTTATGTCTGTTAACATTTGCTATATATTTTTAGATACTCCTGTATCTGGTGCATATATGTATTGATCCCTTTATCATTATATAATGCCCTTGTTTGTCTTTTGTAATAGACTTTGTTTTAAAGTCTTTTTTGTCTGATATGACTATTGCTACCCCTGCCTTCTTGTCATTTCCATTTGCATGAAATATCTTTTTCCATCCCCTCACTTTCAGTCTCTGTGTGTCTTTAGCTCTGATGTGAGTCTCTTGTAAGCAGCATAGAGATGAGTTATGTTTTTCTTTTATCCAATTAGGCATCCAATGTCTTTTGATTGGAGCATTTAATACATTGACATCTAAAGTGATTATAGATAAGTATATTCTTATTGATATCTTTTTTCTTGTTTTTTTTGGTACTTTTGTAAGTCTTATCTCTTCCTTTCTTCTTCTTTCAATTCCTTCCTTTGTAGTTCAATGATTTTCTTTAGTGCTATGCTTGTGTTCCTTTCTCTCTAGTTTTTGTTCCTCTACTACAGGTTTTTCATCCATGGTTAATATGGGTTCATATATTTTGACTTATAACTATATCTACTTGTTTTAAACTGGTAGTCATTTAAGTTCAAATACATTCTAACAGATATACTTTTTTTTATTCCCCCCTCTTTTGATGTTATATTTGACATCTTCATGTTTAACCCTTCAGTGTTTATTGTATTTATGGTTGATTTTACATGTTTTTGTCTTTTAATCTTCATACTAGCTTATTTAAATGGTTAATCCTCAGCCTTTACTATATATTTGCCTCTACTATATATTTGCCTCTACTAGGGAGATTTTTCCTTTCCTATAGATTCTTCTTATCTTAGCTCTTTCTTTTCCTCTTAGACTAGATCTTTAAACATTTGCTTTAGGGTAGGTTTAGTATTGATGAACTCTTATTTTTTGCTTGTCTGAGAAGTTCTTTATCTCTCCCTCAATTCTAAATCATAATCTTGCTGTTTAGGGTATCCTATGTTGCAGGGTTTTCCCTTTTCAGCACTTTAACTACAACATTCCATTCCTTTCTGGCCTGCAAAATTTCTGCAGAATAATCAGCTGATAGCCTTATGGGGGGTCCTCTTTTATATGACTCTTTATTTTTCTCGTGCTTCCTTCAGAATTCTCTCTATATTTTGAGTTCTTTATCTGGTAAATTGCTATTTCTCTTTCATTAGTTCTTTTTTCAGGGTTCTTTTTCTTGTTCTTTCAATTGAAACAAATTCCTTTGTCTTCTCATTTTGCTTAACTTTCTGTCTCTATGAAATTAGGTGAAAATGCCACCTATTTCATTCCTGAAGGGGTGTCTTTGTGTAGGAGTGTTCCTATACAGTCTGCATATGCCCAGTGTCTTTGGTGGGAGAGCTGGATCTGATGGGAGTACAAGTCATGTCTTCCTACAGGATGTACTGGCATCTATTACCTTAATAGGAGGTGGGGATGGTGATGGAGAGGGTAGAGCCAGAGAGCCAGTGTGAGTCAGGGTTTCTTTGCTCAATGAAAAACATCACCCTATTGGGCATGGGATTGGGCCCCAAGTTGCTGGAGCAGAAAACCTGAGGGTCAGGTCTGAGCTGGTTCCATTCCCTCTAAGTACATGCTCTCCCCCCTCCAGCACCAGCATTCTCACCCCAGAGGGGAACATTGCTGGAGCAAGAGAGCCTGGAGTGACTGCTCAGCATGATGTTTGGTGTGGACTGAAGCAATCCTGATCCCAGTCAGAGTTCCAGATCATACCCCTTGTGCCGCCTCTGTAAGCTCTTGCAGAGATTGTCCTTGCCCTGTTAAGATGCTATACCATGTCTGAGTCAGCTCCATCTCTCACAACCATGCATTCTCTTAGGCCACAGTAGCCCTTACTCCTATGTGGAGTTTGCATCATGGAGCAAGCTGGTCTGAATGAGCTCTGGCCTCAGGTTGTGGTGCAATCCAATGTGGTCACAGGAAACCAGCCAGGATCCCCAGCAGTTTCAATCTGCTTCCTCTACCTGTTTTTCAGAAATAAGCAAATGTTTATGCTCTCTTCATGAGTGGAATCTAGATTTCTTACAGCCCTCTTATTAGTCCCACTTGTTTTCAAACCAGCTAAGAGGACTCATTCCCCTAAGGGGACTGGGGCATCTGACATGTGACTTGAACTTTTCACTCCTCAGGGAAGATCTCCAAACCTGTGTAATACCCCTCTCTTCTGTGCCCCTTCACAGAGGCACAAGTTTAACCTGACTGCTTCTTTCCCCTTCCTATCTGAGTCTGTGTGTCTCTTTCTTACAGCTTTAGTTGTAAAAGTCTTTCTGTCAGTCTCCAGGAAGATTTCAGTGAGGATTGTTCCACAAGGAGATGAATTTTTGATGTGTTCATGTGGGGAGGTAAGGTCTGTATTCTCCTATTCAGCCCTCTTGATCTCCCAGCAGAATCAATTATTAACTCCATTCCTAGCCCTTCTTCCCTCTCTGGAGAAGAGTTGGGTACAGTTGAAAATTCTAAACTTCTGATCATGACTTGGTCTTTTTGGTTACCAGCCTCCACCAGGAGCCCACCCAGAGTCTCCTTATTAGAATAAAATATGCTCCTAGTGCTCCTATCAAGAGTTTTACAAGAGTTTACAAGAATTTTAGGAGCCCCATGTTAGGGACAGGGTCAAAGACCAAATATTAGAACAAGAGATGCTCCTCCTTTTCTTATCACTTAAGAAACTACAAATATATATTTTTTGATTAGTTCACACAAACATGACAATATTTATAAGGTATATTATGAACAACTGCAGCCAGTAAATTTTATATATTGGATAAAATAAATTAATTATCAGGAAAACATGATTTACTAACCCCTCCACACACAAAGAATTAGAATTAGGAATTCTAAAACCACTAAAGCAACATAAGGTCAAAATATCCCCACAGAAAAAACCCTGTGCCCAGATATCTTCACTGATGAATTATACTACACATTAAGAAAACAAATAATTCCAATTTTAGATATATTATACAATTTTATGAGGCTAGAACAGAGTTCCTCAACCTCAGTATCATTAACATTTCTGGTCAGATAATTCTTTGTTGCGGCATGCTGTCCTGTACATTAAAGGATATTTAGCAGCATCCCTGACTTTTACCCATTAGACAGCATCTCCCCACAAACTGTGACAACTAAAACTTTCTTTAGATATTGCCAAATGTTCCCAGGGGTGCAAAGACAGTCCCTATTGAGAACTAGCTTGATACCAAACTTGGCAAGGAAATTATGTGAATGAAAGATTATAGCCCAATATGACTCATGAACATATATAAAATTAACTAAGGCAAAATATTAGTAAACTGAATATAACAACTTATAAAAGGATAAAATTTATGACCATGTTGGATTATCATTATAATTAATGATTGATTTAACATTAGAAATTAACATAAATCACTGCATACACAATCAAAGAAAAATAATTATAGGACTTTTCCAATAAATATTGGAGAAACATTTAATAAAATTCAACATATATTCATCATGAAAAAAATTTTTGACCAACTACAAAAAGAAGAAAATTTCTTTATCCTGGTATAAGTATCTTTAGAAAAAATTAAAGGTAAAGAAAAAAAAGGAAAAAATCTTAAAATAAATACAATAATTAATATTGCTGCATTGAAAGCATTTTTTTCAGGGAAATTCTGTATGCCTTTTATCATCATTTTTATTTGTCAGCATAATAATTCATTTTAAAAAATAATAAAAGATATAAAATTTGTAAAGGACAGAAAACAATAATTGGTAATGATGTGTTTGTTATTTTTTTAATATCAAAAATAAATCATAGGAAAAATATTAGCATTGGTAACAGAGTTTAACAAGATTACTGGACACAAAATTAGTCCACAAGAAAATAAAGTGCAAGAATATATGTGAAAAACAAATAGAAAATTTTTTTAAATCTAAAAGCTGCTGCTTACAATATCATCAAAAATATGAAGTACCTGGAAACAAGTCCTCTATGGAAAATATTATGAAACATGATTGAGAGATACTAAACTAGGCCTAAATAAATGGAGTTAGAGTTTATGTTCCTGGATCCTGGGTCAGAACTCCCCCAAGCTGATCTATAAAGGCAGTGAAATTTCCCACAGATTTTACTTTGGAATGTGGCAAGCTAATTTAGATATTTGTCAAATTAAGTAATAAAGCATTGTCAAAACATTTTGAAGAAACAAATTAAGGATGGGAGACATCTTATTAGACATCAAGATTTATTATAGAGCTATAGTAAATAAGGTAGTATGGAACTGATTGATAGACAAGTAGATCACTGGAAAAATATGGATAGTCCATAAGCAGACTCATGTAAAGTATGGACATCGATGGGCTTTAGGACAGAGGTTGTAATGCAGATCTATGGAGAAAGGATAGACTATATAAAAGTGGTGCTGGAACAGTTGGTTATTCTTGTGGAATAAAATACATTTACTTATTTATTTTCCATGATATATAAAATTCAGTTATGGATTCCTTAAGATTTCAACCTAAAAGACAGTACTTCAATAACTTCAGAAAAGAAAGGGGCAGAATATCTTCATAATGTTGGGATAGGGAAAGGCTACACAAGACACAAAATACAGTACCCATAAGGGTGAAGATTGATTGATTAATCAATTTCAAAGTTAAGACTCTCTAAAGTTCAAAATACATCATAAAATGAAAAAAAAATAAAACAAATTGAAAGCACATACTGACAAAGATATTATCTGTAACATATAAAGATATCTTATGAATCAGTAAGAAAAATACAAACAAGCTAATAGAAAAATAGAAACAAAGTTATCGAAGATCATTTACAGAGGAAGAAACTCAAATTAACATTAATATATGAAAAATACCAACTCACAATAATCAGACAAATGCAAATTAAATTGTCAGTGAGCCACCATTACACAATTACCAGGCTGTCAAAAATTATAAAGTCTAACAAAATAGTGCGTGTTAAACTGGGATGACATGGACTAAGCAGTAATTTAAAAATAAAAATCCTCTGGCTTCAAACAATAAAAGGTTATTTTTTAATCATGTACTAAGTTCACACAGGAGCTTGACTAAGGGTTCTGCACATGATAATAAATTGGGGACAAGGCTAAAAGTAGTTTTACCATGACATTGTCATCTGCATTTGATGCAGCAGGAAGAGAATGTGGAGAATTACTTAAAAGGTCTTAAATACTTCCACCTAGAAATAAACATTATTGTTCAAAGAAAGGACAAAGTAGGTCTCATGCTTTTGGCTTACCTCAAAGAGGTTAGGGAATGTTATTTCTGACAGAAGTGAACTGAAAATATTGATGGACACTAGTAATACATATCACATCAAATGATGGCTCGCATATGGATCAATGGGAACTGTCATACACTGCTGGAAGAGTTAAAGATTTGTAAAACCAATGTGATAAAAGTTTGGTGTTGCCTAGTAAAGTGGAACATGCCCATGCCTAACCATTTGGCAACCCTGTCTTTGGGTATAAACTATAGAATCATTACTATAGTTATGTACTAGAATAAATTGAACATGGGTCTACAGAATCATTGTTCACTACAGCAAACATTAAGAAACAGCCAAAAATTCACCTACAACATAATAGATAATAAATGTATTTATACAAAGAAATTCTATAAAGCAGTGAAAATGAATGACCAACGTAAGCTACTCAGATCAATGTGGATGAATATAATAAAAACAATGTTGAGGAAAAAGCAATACGTACAGCATGGTTCCATTTATATTAGGTTCATAACTGGCAAAACTATTATATATATATATGTATATTTATATAATATCAGGAATATACATACATCTGTGTATAGATATTTAGATTCTGAAATATACACATAATACCTAAGTGATGTGTTTATATATTTATATATACTTAGGAATTTATTTGTAAATATTTTCATAGGTGGAAAAGCTGTCCAAAAGAACAAAGAATAATTATCACAAAGGTCAGGATAGCAGTCACTTCTAGGGTAGAAATAGGATGATGCAATTAGGGATGCACACAAAGGGCTTGTTAGATGCTGTGGGGTTTTTTTACGAGGTGTTTTTAATAAAGGTGGTTGATTTATTCTTAATACTGTTTCCCTGTCCATCTGTGTGTATATAAAAAGAAAACAAGACAAATATATGTAGGTAATATATAAAACATTTTTAAAACAGAGAAAACAATATTCAAGCAAGTAAAGGCAAGAGGCAATAAATTATAAATAATACCAAGTGAGAGTATAGTCAGTTAATCCAAAACTGTCTGAAAAAAGTGAAATGACTCTGGGCTGCAATGGTCAGGAATATATTAATGAAGGAGCCAGAATTTGACATAGGAGTTGAAGGAGAATAAAATTTAGTGAATGGGGAAGAAGGAGCTTGCTAAATAGAAATGGCATAAGAAGGAAAAGGCTGAAAGATAATTTAGTAGACGTTGAACAAGGAACACAGGCTTGGGTAGCAGGTTCGTGCAGAGTAGTGGGATTGTTTTGTTTTCTTTCTATCACTTCTCAGTGAGATGTATATGAGGATAGTGCAAGTATGGGTTATTGTAAATGTCTGTGTATTTGCATTTAATCCTTAAGCAAAAAATATAGATGAAATAATATAATTTTAAGTATTCTCCCAAATATGCAGGAGATAGGCAAAGTAGAAGTAGAGGATTAGAAAAGGAGAAAAGAAGATCTCTGGGCCTTCCTGAAATCTTTGAAATCACATTGTAGACGTGATCCTCCAGACCAGTGTTATTTGAAACATGGGCAGTGCAAACAGGTGCTCGCACCTGAGCTGTTTGTTACTGGTATGACAAGAGAAGCTCAGAAATTGACAATAGGCATTTAGAAATTGTTGTAGCATTTTGATAGTATTCTTACATTTGTTGAATAAAATAATTAAAAAATTGGACTATGTATTTATGTCAGTTTTTTACTGAAATACATTTGACATATAAATTACATAAATGTAAGATATACATGTTAACATAATTTATATATTGTAATATGTTTGCCATTGTAGAGAAAATGAGCACCTCTATCATGTTATGTATGTCAGTTACTTATTCATTTTATTTCTACAGGAATTTATACAATTCAGTGTTGGACAGAATTTTTTTTAAAAAAGAAAGGGCTCTAACCACAGATAATTTAAGAAGTAGTGATATGTAGTTTATCTAGACATGAGGTCTACACTTAGATATATTTTTATGTCTAGATTAGACCAAGAAAATAAATGAATATAATTATTTGTAGCATTTCTGTTAATGCATACAGTGAGATCACCTTTTAAGAAAATAAATATTTAATTTATTCTCACACTATACGATGGGAGAATGCCTTTCTCTTGTTCCCAACTCTATGCAATAAGTAATCAACTTTTCACCTACTCAAAAGAAGGCTAATCTTACAGATACTATCTGATACCCCTAAACTCTTAAATTTTCACCACACCTGCTTTCTCTGAATCTCAGAACATATTAATTGATGCAGGAGAGAATAAGAGAATTGGAAAGTCATATAATTTTGATCTTGCCATTTCCCTGCTATCAAACCTTGGGTTTTTCCTTTTTATACTAGGAAAAAATTTTTTTTAGTATCCAAAACACTTTTATACACCCTCTTCTTTCCATGTCTATTGCCACTATCTCATCTCAGAGCGCCATTATCTCTAGCTCAATCTTCTACAATAACCACCAACATGAATTCCAGCCTACTTTATTCCACTCATAACTGTCAGACTTCTTTTCCTGAAGTGGAAATGTAATTCTAGCTCTGAAGCTTAAAACCTTCAGGGCTGCCTGCTGACAATGTCTTACTGATGAAGTATAAATTCCTTACAACCAGCATTCAATATTCTCCACACTATGACCTCAAATGACCTTTCTAGTCTGACCACCCACTGTTCCTCATCACATAATTTATTATGCTTGAAACAAACCAAATACTATCCTCCAAACAAATCATAACCTCTAAAGTCTTTCCTACTGTCTTCAGCAGAATATACAATATCCTCCTCCATATTCTCCTTCTTTTCCTCCACGATGCTTCACTTGATGGGCATTATGGTTATTGGTCTTATAGCACACTGGACTGTTAACACCTCAGGGAAGGTGTTACTATCCTCACAGTGCCTGAAATGAAGGTTCCACAAATAAGAGTCTATAATGTGTGAAAAAATGAATTCTCCACTGCACAGGAGACAGACATAAGCCTGTTATTGCTTATAACTACATTTCCACTGCTGTTGACCACTCTCACATTTCCAAAATTTTCAGTCTGATATATTGACTTAGAACTGTTCTCCATGTATTTGCTCATATTGTACTCTCTGGATAGAATATACTTTCGTCTTTCTCTGTTTATGCAAATCCTATAAGTTTAATGGCCTGTTTAAATCTCAACTTCTCCACCTTCCACGTTTTGAGAGTAGGAAGTGATTTCTCCCTCTGCAGTAATTTATTCCTAATTTGGCAATCAACACTGAACTGATTTATGGTATTATGTACATCTCTTTTTCATAGTCAGTTTGGAGCAATATGTTCATTATTTATTATTTTTTAACATTTGAGGTGCCTGTGGCTTATCTGCCATATGTTGTAGTAACTGCAAGTATGCATTATGGATCCAGATTGCTTGGGTTTAAATCCCAGTTCTACTACTTATTAGTAGCATGGGCAAGTTTCTTATTCTCCATGTGTCTCAGCTTTTCTTATCTGTAAAATAGGAATATCAATTATACCTACCTTATGCAATTGATGAGGATTAAATGAGTCCACACAAGGGAAACACCTAGAAGAGTGTCTGGCCCATAGTAAGTGCTCAGGAAATGCCACCTTCCATTATCATACTTGGAGAATAAGGGCTTTTTTGTTATTGTTGCTTTTTCTTTTGTTTCGTTTTTCTTTTCTATGAGAGCACAACTTCATTTTATGTATGTGTATTTAGTACACATAGGATACTAGTATTGGCATTTACTGGGTATGGTAGGGTGAAAAAGATAAAGCTTATCTTCTAGTAGACATATTGAGCTTGTTCTTTTCCTCAGCTCTATACCACTCTTACCATTTTTACAAAAGAGGCTTTATTGTTTCTAAGGTCATGATGCTTCCAGCCTTACATTAGTTCCACTGCCCCAGAAAGAAAAACACTGAGTAAAATACAGTAAACTTGAGTTGAAATTTAGGGAGCTAGTATGACCCAGAGAAAAACCACAGACTTTGGAATAAGAAAGGCCTTAGGTCACTGCTCAGGTCTACCATTTACCAGATGGCTGACTTCAAACCCACTAACTTTACTGAGCTTTAGTTTCCTACTCTTTAGAATCTGTATACTAACCACCACTTAGGATCATTATGTAAATCAATTGAAATAAATATTTAAAATGCCTAGCACATAGTTACACACCCAATAAAAGCAAGCTATTATTGTTTTTATGGAAGAGTATATATTTGTTATAGACATTGGAGTCTTTTATAATGAAACATCCTAGAATGCTTATCCCTTGATCCTCCTCCACTAAAATTAGATTTAATCCTTTAAATTTAACATATTAGGGGACTTCCCTGATGGTCCAGTAAGACTCCATATTCCCAATGCAGGGCACCCAGGTTCAATCCCTGGTCAGGGAACTAGATCCCACATGCATGTCGCAACTGAGTCTGCCTGCCTCAACTAAGAAGCCCTCATGCCTCAACTAAAAATCTCACATGCCACAACTAAACATGCCACAATGAAGATCCTGTGTGCTGCAACTAAGACCTGACACAGACAAATAAATAAATATTTTAAAGTAAATAAATAAATAAATTTAACATATTAGAAGTACATTAGGTAATCTTAAAAAGTTAATGAATTATGTGCATTTTAATAAATGACATTTAATAGCCCTTAATGAGGTTAAATACATAAACTAATATCTTAATATAAAAATCTCTATTTTCCCACAAAAACAAAACTGTTACTTATGATATATATAAGAAAGTTCATATCTTGCTCATGTTTTTATGCTAATCTCTTTCCCCAGTCAGAAGAAGCAATCCTTTCCCCAAGCCTAAACCAAGAACTGAATGGAAGAGGGGTGTAGTTAGCCAGTTTTGGCTATGGAGTCTCAAAACTATTAGCTGATGAGTCACTGTTTTTATTGTTTTTTCTCTCTTCTGGTATTTTTCCAAGTAGTGTCCAATATGAAAATCACCATCCTATCACCATACTTAGAACAAATTAAAGAGAGGTCTAAACATGCTTAACAAACATGTCTATCAAATATATAAATATTGTCATTATCTAGGGATGCATAACAATAAGCTCCCCACTCCACCCCACCCTCCAAAAAATTTACAATGATTGAAGATTGCTGTGGAATAAATATTCTTACAGTGGACAATTTTAATTTATGAAAATTTAATACCCAGCTCTGGAAATCCAGTGCAAGCTGGTTCCAACATACCACTGAGATGGCTAGTCTATATTGGGTGCATTTTAAGTATAAAATACATACCATGTTTTGAAAACTTACTGGAAGAAAAAGAAAAATAATTTAAAATATCTCAGTATCTTTATATCAATTGCATGTTGAAATAATATTTTAGATATATTGGGTTAAGTAGAATATATTATTAAAATTAATTACAATTGTTATTTACCTTTGTAAAATGTGGCTACTAGAAAATGAAAAACTTATATATGTGACTCAAATTCTATTTCTATTGGACATCTATGGAAATATTTTAAAAACAAATAAGCATATTTACATTTTAGATTATAGTTAATTGATATATATTATTTGTTTAGTTATATTGGTGACTAAAACCTGGTTAAAATTAAATTTCCAGAAATCTTAACCTGATTTAACTCAGATAACGCAGAAAATGTTGTTGTTCCAGAACAGTATTGTGGTAAGTTTCACCTTACTCAAAAAAACAACAAAAGCTTTGAATATTTACATACATATTAAAAAAAAAAGTTTCTTATTACTTCTCAGATTCCTTAGTATTAAATGACACTTGGAAACACTTTATCTTTGACATATCTCGTAATGTTGGGGTCAGTAGGAAAATGTTAAATGTATAATGTGATCAAATCACATAACCCTGAGCACACCTGTAAGAAATAATGGATGAAGCAAATTGAAAACTGTAGTGCATACGCCAAATTCAGGGACATGTGGGTTTTTTTGAGGCCTGTAATTTTCCAATGGTTCCACTGATGTCTGTGAATATACTACACATGCGTCTGAAAAGCCATTGACTGCACTTCAGTGAGCTGATAGATGGGCTTGAAGGAGTGATAATGCATCCTCACTGCGGAGCTGCACCTTCATAAAGGAATAGAAGAAGGGACAGGACACATAATGACAGCTTTGGGTCTAAAAGTCATAAATAACGGATGACATATGAGCCCTGCCCGGTTACCGTGCCTCACCAAGCTGGTTAGAAAACATTTCTTGTAACCCTGTCCACACAAAAGGGTACAATGGTTTCATTCATGAAAATTATAAATTCCAAATTCAATAGGTCTTTATTGCTAGGAAATTTGTGGAATCTGGTATGTCAGTATAAATCACTTTTTTTTATTATGCTAATGCCATCCTTAGAGCATGATAAGATGGAAAGGTACAAATGGACAGAGTTCCATAGGAATACAATACAATGGAAAGTAGAAAGCTGTCATGGGGTGGAGGGAAGCACTTTGGACTGGATATCAGAAGACCTCTGTTCCAGTTCCCATTTCCTCTTTAACTCTGTTAAACCCTGGGCACTCCCTTTAGCCTCGGGACTTCAGTTTCTTCATCTGCAAAATAGGAATGCCTTATGAAGAGATTGTGAGCTTGAGTTAAGCAATTATATAAAAAAGGGTTTTGAATGTGGAATATTTTAAAGTGTTACTATTAAATAGCTTTGGGGAGCAAGTAGGTATCACCAAAGAAGAGTCAAAGAAAAATCTGTCTTTTAAGATGTGTTCAGATAAATAATTCATTGAGCAAGGCTGTCTGAAATTGGGAGTTCTCTGCAAAGAGTTGAGGAAATTTTTAAAAAATCAGTTATTTCCCCTGCTCTTCATAGTTTATAGTTTAGTTTGGAAAATGTGAATAAACACGTAAAACAGAGGACAATTCTAAGAAACTTTTTAAACAACAACATGTCACGTGAATTAGCTGAGTTCCCATGGCACTTCTATTCTGAGTAAGAAGCCAGACTAGGTTTTATTCTGTGAAGGTTTAAAGAAAAACATAAGTCTTAGGCAAGGGCTTATAATAGTTTTAGATTTGGCTTGGAGGGGAATGACACAATAAAGAAATTTTTGTAACCAGAACCAAGGGTATATTTTAGGGAGTCAGAAAAAGTCAGGAAATCTTCAGAAGTCAGGCATAGAAGACTGCAAACATTGATGTGAGGGTCTGCAATGTCAAACTAAGAAGTTTGGCTTGGATTAGTTGTTCAATGGGGAGATTTTGAAGCTCCTGAGAAGAGTCATATTTTCAACAAATGGAAGATCATGATCACTACAGCCAAATATTCTAGAGTTGGGTGAACACTCTGTGAAAGAGCTCTGTTTCCTCATCTGTAAAATGGAAATCTCACTTTATGATTTTATAAGGATTATAGTTTTAAAAACCACAATTGCCTGCCATATACATAGATGCTCAATAGATAGTAACTTATTTTACATTTAACAGGAGTTTTACATTTTTAAAAGTCTTGGATACTTTTTTCCTATACCGCAAACCTGATCTTCAATTTTCCTGAGAGATTCATTGGCTGTACATAGACCTATGTCTAATAAATGGTGGGAACCAAGCTGGCATCAAAACATTCTGACTTGCTCTCCCTCTCATTTGCTCTAGTAAATTCAGAATCACTAAAGAGGTTTAACAAATGCAGACCAGTATAACCTGTAGATTGAACAATGTCTAACAAATGAGTTCAGAGAAGGCAAAAATGTTATATCCCAATGAACAGATACAAAATTGCAACCTTCATCATTGGGAAGTAGCTCACAAGCTCTGGCAGGCTGTGTGGTTAAGTCATGCCACAGCAGTAGTTCAGGTTTATCCTAATGAAGGATTGAACTTGGGTGGTAGCAATGTGGCTGGAGAGAAGAAGGCAGATCCAAGAGACCCCAAAGAGAGAAGTCACCACTGACCATAGAAATGGCATATTAACAGATTGTCAGATGCTGGGGAGATAGTGTGAGGGAATAGAGAGGCTGGTTGGGATTACTCCATGGAGATATTTGTGTTTCTAGAAAAGGGCATTTGTCCTATTTCAAATAACACATTCTTTTCTTAGGTATGCACCCCACAAGGCTTAGATTGGATTTGTTTACCGCAATGTGTTGTTAGATTAGAAAACTTATTCATACACTTATTCACTCACTCAATAGAAAGGTGGTAATTATTCACTCTGGGCCTGGTTCTACACTAGGCCCCCACAATAAAAATCTATGACTAGCCTGCCACCGTACAGACTGGGGTTTTATCCTTTCTGTTTTCTTATTTTAGACCCTGACCAAGTTCATACTTCCCAGCCCTAATAGGGGAGGCTGTTCTGCAGTGCTCTTTACCTATAAAACAGTAATTCTCTCTTCCTTTTAGGAAACTGTGGTTTAAAAATCATTAAAGTCTTCAGATATTCATAAAATGGAATAAGAAGTGGTTGCTAAGCATTCTTAAATGGTAAGAATACCAGACAGTGGGGTTGGAAAACAGGTTTCTTTTTGAAACTGTGTCACTCCTGGCCAGGTACTGGAACTTTCTGGGCTCATTAATGAATTGCAAAACAACCCCTGTTCAACTGACATGACAAGGCTGCTATGAAGATGAAATGAAGTAATCTGTGTAAAAATGGTCAAAAAGTATAGCGTGGGGCTTCCCTGGTGGTGCAGTGGTTGAGAATCTGCCTGCCAATGCAGGGGACACGGGTTCGAGCCCTGGTCTGGGAAGATCCCACATGCTGCGGAGCAACTGGGCCTGTGAGCCACAGCTAATGAGCTGCGTGTCTGAAGCCTGTGCTCCGCAACAAGAGAGGCCGCGACAGCGAGGCCCGTGCACTGTGATGAAGAGTGGCCCCTGCTCGTTGCAACTAGAGAAAGCCCACGCACAGAAACGAAGACCCAACACAGCCAAAACTAAAATAATAATTTAAAAAAAGTATAGTGTGCTCTACAGAGATAAATACGTGTGTGCATGTGTTTTGAGTATATTGAAGTGTGAGAAAGATAGAATTCAAACTATAGAAAATGTATTTACATAATTGTTACTAGTAAACCTATAAGGGCACACATGATTGCAATACTATGGGTGATGTGGCAATTCTGAAACTGTGTAAATAAAGACAAGTAGACTGAAACCTGCTTAATCAGTAGAAGGACATTGCATGACCTACAATTGTTCTCAGGGACACACAATTATGCACATTTACCAGCTTCCTGGGAACGAAATTCCTCATCTCTGTGTTAAGACCTTATTAGGTTGACACTTGTATAAGGCAAAAGTTTTTCTTCTACCTGGTAACGAAACATCAATTCTGATAATCCAGGCTGCTACAAGTGGGGTAACCAACGTGGGAGCATTTTGCCCTTAGGTGGAGGCTGTTCCTGCTCTTCTTTACTGTGAGCTGACCCTGTTGCTCCTGCTGCCATGTGGAAAAGGGAGGGACACTTCTTGAACATCTTCAATGGAAAAATCTTTATTGTTTCCCTGACCTGAGAGATTGGTTGAGTGGTGTCCTAAGTCAGAAGAGTGTAAAAAGACAGCAGTGCAAACTCTGTAGTGTAGAGGGAAGAGCACAAGTTTTGGAGGTTGGCTGACCTGGTTAGAAACTTATTTTGTATTTCAGTTGCTGTTTTCCCTCGCTTACTCTGAGACAACTACTCCTGATATATGATTTAACATAGTTTCTTACATGCCCACAGGCATTTGAACAAATTCATATCCATACATTATATAGAAAACACTCACTTATGAACATATATTATACTACACATACACATAAACACACACACACAGAAATGAGAGAGGGAGAATATGATTTCTCTGGGGGAGAAATTTGATTGTTTTGTTCAATACTGAATCTCCACCATTCAGAACAGTGTCTGACATACAGTAAGTGCTTATATTAGTCAGTTTCCATGGATGTTATGTTACATTAAAAAAAAAAAAGAAAAGAAGAAGAAAGAATTTCAAGGCTTATAACAATAAACACTTGTTTCTTGCACATGGATCCTTAGGCTTGTTACTGCTCGGCTTCACTCTGCTAAGTCCTGTTAGCATTTGTTGGACTTGGCTCCAGGCTGAGGTCCAGATTCAGATCTACTTCATGTCTTCTCATTATGGAATCCAGGATTGGACATCTGGGCTATAAACTCACTCTCTTGCATCAAATTTAAATAGGAAAATACAGAGAAAGGCTGTGGGAATTAACAGAATAAAGACCTGATGGGAAGCTGAACTTGAATTCCCTGCGACTATAGAGGAGTGACCATAAGAAGAGACTATAGACAAATCACTGTCCCTCTCTGGGTAATGAGAGTAGTGGACTAAATCACTAGTTTTCAGACTTTGGACAAGCTCACTCAGAATCCCAATGTACATCAGATAAGAGTATCATGGCCTGATGGAGGCTCCTGGGAGTACAGTAAGAAAAGTGCTACCCACAGTGGTCCCTAAGCATGAGCAGTGCTGTAAGGAAGAAGGAAAGAAGGAAAGCATGAGCTCTGAGCCCCAAGAGGGGATGTCTGGACCAGCTGTAGCAATGTGGGGCAATGGTCTTCTGAGCAGAGTGAAGTGTAGCACAGCCGTGATGCATGTTCACACATATCACCACCAAATTTCCTGCCCCAGAGGAGTAGCAGACACGAGAGCAACCACAGTCTCCTACTGTGAGGACAGAGATTGAAACATTAGAGATGAGCAACTGGCCTCAGAAACAAGCAGAAATTCTTTCTGCTCCAGGTCATACGATTATGCAATGACAGTGTCCAGGAAAAGGCACTGTTATTTATGCTGTTCCCCATTTCTTTTAACTTTAAAACCATTCTGATATATTAGTGTATATTTATGTGGGATGTGTATGCACACACTCCCAGTGACATCCCTAAACAGCCACATCACAGACTGAAAGAAATAGGGTTCCCTTAGCTCCTCAAGATCCTGGAGGTTTACTCACTCTTTCAATTTGTTTCCTCTCAAACACTTGCATCCATCTTAATGATGAGGATGTTGTTTCAGTGGCTCTGTCTGGTTCCTCAGATCTGGGTGAGAGTCAAGATGAATTCTAGAAATGTGTTAAATATTGCTAACATTTACATACTAGAGGTCGTCCTTGATTTATTGTAATTTTTTTTGTTTTTTAATATTAAAACGGTTGTACCATGAACTAACTATAAAAATAACCTTCAGGGAGTAGCTATGTGGCACATAGGGACATAAAGAGAAGACCTGGATGATCTTGGGTGCTCTGCTATTATCATCTCTAAAAACAGAAAGGAAGATGAGAGGATCTCTAAAATCCCTTCTAGCTCCAAATCCAGGTTATTGTTTATTTGCAAAATTAAAATTCAAAGATTTAGCTCACGATTGCCACAGAGGGATGGTGGAGACTGAGAAAACTCCCCTGATTCAGGATCAAGGGACAAAGAAGGACCAGTATTTAAAGAGAAGGCTGCTCTGTATCCTTGCATCCTCATAAAAAAGGCATAGACTATCACAGCTCACTGTATGAATGTTTGATTACTCTCAAAGACTACCATATGGTTCTTACCATCTTTTGGATTAAGGACCTCTTTTTAAAATTTATGAACCCTATGGACCTCTCTGCAGAAAAGTGTACCATATGCCTAAGATCACAAAACTATGTGTCCAGATTCAAGTCCCCTGAGGCTCATCCATGGAAGACTAAGAAGTGGTTTCCATGATATGGATCCAAGCTGCCTTAGAGTAATAAAATGACTTTATGGTAATATAGAAAGAAAATATAATTTCAACTTATAAAAGTATCTATTTTTTAAAAAAAATAACTTAATATTTAGTATGATTTAAAAGTTCACTTATTTATAAATAATACATACATTGAGGGCACACATTATAAAAAAAATTACAGATATTACAGAAGACAGTTTGAAGAACACTCTCCCATAGGATCATAAGTAAAGAAATTCTCTCCATTCAAGGCACCCCAATTCTGAACTCTGAGAACAAAGGCTAGGTTCATATTTAGGTAGAGGTGTGATTTGAAGGCTTTCTAATTTTATAACTGCTCTGAAATCCTTTATAGTGTCTAAATCCCTCATGATTCATTTCTTTAGTTGTTATATACTGAAAGCATACATATATGTATACACAAAAATTTTGAAGGGTTTTTAACTATTAATACAAGATTATGAGTATGTGCATTGTTTCTCTAGCCTACAAACTCCTTGGAAAATAAAAGTAATGTTTCATAGGTATTCTGGAAAGAAAAGTAAAGCCATGAGAATGTATGGAGTCACCAGGAGATCCAACTTTGGTCCAACCTATAATAGGACTCTTACATATTACAAGGTAGAAGTTGAACAGTAAATATCAGTGAGCAGCATAGAAAGGGGTTTAGGAGTGGAAGGAACAGTAAACAAAACAGAATTTGGAAGCCATTGTAAACACACTTTCCCCTTTTCACACTTTTGCCGTCTGGCCATATTAGTGACAGCTATCTAATGCTTTTATGCCCACTATCTTATAACTTAGATTTCTGGTTGGATTCTCTCTAAAGAGCTGACTTGCAGGAGACAAACTCCTGGAATATCTTAAAACATTATTTTTCAACTGATTTTGCCCCATGGGACATTTTTAGTTTTCACCACTTAAAGGGTGTGTCACTGATATCTACTGGCTAGAAGCCAGGCATGTTGTTAACATCTTACAATGCATAGGACAGCTACCCACAATAAAAAATTACCTGACCCCAAATGTCAGTAGTTCCAAGATACAGAAACCCTGTCTTACAGGAAAAAAATAATGCCATTAAAATTAGCCCATGGCAGGAAGCAACACCAGCAATGTATTCTCATTCAATGGCTCCTTATTTTCTGTTCTATCCTAGGAATCTCAATCCTATGAATAGCCAGTCTGCTCCCAGTGGGGTCTGAAATATCACTGATTCATCACCAACTATCCATCTCACAATAGGGAGGAAATTTAAGATGAGCTCTATCAAAGGAAGTATAAATTTGCCCTTTCCATTGGCCTTAAAGAATTTAATGATCTCAGCTGGGGCCCAATGAGCCAGCGTCCACATCAGAAAGCTGCTCTGTGTTTGACATGTTTAACAGTGTGTTAGGAGAAAATAGAGGGGGGAAAAAAAAATATATATATATATATATTCAAAGACTAATTGAGCACTGCAGCTGAGCAATGCATGTAAGTCCTGCCCTCTAGTTAGAGGTTGTCTGCTTTGGTTAAGTCAGAGACAGACTCTGCCATGAGGATGTCACTTTTCTTTTACATAAAAAAAAGGATGGCTTTAAATATAGCAGAAGCTGAGAGTACTGGGGAGGCATGAAGTTGGTTGCAGGAGCTGCTGCCAAAAAGAACCACTCAGCTGTGGCTAACAGTCTGACCTCAGAGTAAAGTGCACCAGTAAAGGGTTCCAGGTGCTTCATGTTCTGCTTCGGGACTGGAAAAGTAGGACTGAGGTAAGTGGGGGATCCCATCACAGAGCGGGCTGGGGCAGTCCCAGGAGACAAGGTCATCATGCAGCACTTCTGAAGTGGTCAGAGGGTTCCTAGCACGGGGACTAATGGCTGCTTCAGGTGACAATAGAGAAAGACAACAGGAAATAAGGGAATGTTAGCAGAGAGGGTGGGATGACTATGATTCTGAAACAGCCTTAAACAATGTACCCCAGCTCTGGGCTGCTGATAATTACTGAAGTGAGAATTGAGGCCAGAAATGTAACAAGCATTTATGTGCATTGATTAAGTCAAACTTGTATGAAAAGATTAATGTCAGCTGCTTGAGGTCTGATTAACATTTCTCAGTCTCAGTTTTCTCACTTTAAAAATGGAGATACTAATAGACCTCACAGAACTACTTTAACTAAAATCATGCATGTAAATTACTTATGAAGATTAACTGAAATCCTGCCTATAAATCTAGCACATAGTATACTCTTTTATGGACTAGTTATGAACACATGATTGAAATCAGCTGATATTATAAGCAGGGCTAGTAGTGGCATGAGCAACAGACCAAGTGTATGAGGACAGGACCCTCCATTGTCATTATCCCATTTATGGGTTGCTATGGCATCTGGAACATTTTACATGTGAAATGACTCCCCTGGTGTAAAGCACGCAGTCTTCATTACAAGGTGAGCATCCCCAAATAAGTTGACTATTCTATTTAATAAAACCTTATTGAAAATTATTTTAATAAATTAAATAATTGTGCAGAAAAGAGACATTAAATTTAGAATGATTAGATCTGGAATCTAAACTCTGAATCTAGCTGTGTGACCTTGGACAAATAACCTCACTCATCTGAGCTGCTGCATCATTTTCTATAGTTGAATACAATTCTAACTGATCTCCCACTTCTTTTTTTTTTTTTTTTTTTTTTGCGGTACGCGGGCCTCTCACTGTTGTGGCCTCTCCCGTTGTGGAGCACAGGTTCCGGACGCACAGGCTCAGCGGCCACGGCTCACGGGCCTAGCTTCTGCACGGCATGTGGGATCTTCCCGGACCGGGCACGAACCCATGTCCCCTGCATAGGCAGGTGGACTCTCAACCACTGCGCCACCAGGGAAGCCCATCTCCCACTTCTTAAAGGCATTATAAGAATAGGTGAGATAGTGGAAACATAAATATATTGAAAATTTCAAAGTGGTACATAAACAAATATTACTAGTACTATTATTCTATGTTACATGCACACACACACGTGAAACAGTGTGAGCTAGTAAAACTCATCTTTGAATGTAAACAAAGATATAAAAAGACAAACCATTGAATTGCCAATGTTAGGGCTGAAATGATGGGCAAGAAGAAATAGCATTAATCAGGAGCATCTTCTAGAAGTGGGTATCTTGGAAGAAGGAAATCATGTGGAATAACAGAGACCATGAATCAGAACTTTCCAGATGCACATGTCAAGAAGTGGAGGCAAATGGTGACCCTGGGACGTCATACCTCTTCTCCACTGATTCTAAGGTTCAGTATGTCTCTTCTCATAGAAGCTAAAGCAGGGCAGTGACTCTACAGCAGTGGAGCTGTCTCTATTAGAAGGCTGTTTCCAGGAAGCCTGGGGCTCAGGTCAAGAAATTCATTCCCTGGAAGTTTAGAGTTCCATGCAGGGGCTTAGTCACAGGGCAATGAATAAAACCTAGTATTTATCAAGTGCCCATTTTGTGATGTGTGTTGAACCAGTTGCCACCATCATATTAGAATGTGATGAGATGCTTTCTATCATGTACAAATGAAGAAATGTAGGCTCAAAGAGTCTCAAGAAACCAGCTGGAAAGTGGCAAAGGTCATGTTCTTCCTTACATTACCCTTAAAATTAAAACTTAAATAATACAAATTTATTGAGTGAGCACTGAACTGAATTTACTAACCACACTGTCAAATATACACTTGCCTGTGTGCACTCTTATTTTCCCCAACAAGAGTATAAGCACAGCACCTTCTCCTCTTGTATCTCCATCAGCGTAATGAAGAACACATAGCAGAAGTTTAATAAGCACATAGAATTTTGAATGAAACTGAATTGAAAACTTGGACATATCTATTGAATATTTATACACATATGCCTCTGGAACGTATTTTCTTCAGAAACTTCCCAAATATACAAGGCAAAGTTAATACCAAAACAATACAAAAAAAAAAAAAAAACCACGACTGTATCTACACATTAGGTGGTCTTTTCTCTGATTTATGAAGAGGGTATTTTATTTTAACCTTCAAAGTGCTTCTCTGAAGATTTCCAGTACCCCTCATGCCACCTCTCACACTCTATATTTTTTCCACCCAGCAGGTCTAAGGCTGGCTGACTCACTCTACAAGGGCAATTAAACACAGACCTCCTCTTCAGTTTCATTTGGTAATAGGCCTCTGGGGTTCTCTGTCCTCACCCTCCACACACAAACATACACCCCTGAAGTCCATTCTCACTGCCCAAAGACTAGGAGACACAGTGGGCAGTGGAAAGATCAAGCTGCTGGCAATTCAGTCTTGAACTTAGAGGCAGAGCACAGTGCTGGCAACAGACAGCACCCAAGAGCACCCAAGTATATCCATTTGTTAACTGGACATGCAGGAACCTCTCACAGAAAGAAAAACAGAGGAACACATCTGTATAGAATGGGTCTCACAGTCCTGAATTCAAATAATCACAGTATTGTGAGATTTTATTTTATTTTTCCCAGATTCTCTTTTATAGCTGATGTCATATTGCTGTTTTGTCTTGTACCACAATATGTAGAATAAAAGGAGATGGTTGCTACCCAGGAGGTATGAATTAGCACAGAAAGCTCTGTGGAACTATTAAATATTGCGTTTAATCATGTTAAATGGAAGGATGTGACATAGCTCATCACAGAACACCAGGTTTTTCTTTCTATTTTTTAAATATGTGAATGTACTGCAACCTTCCATAATGTATATTCACATTTCTGCATGCAACATATTTCACACCCGTTTTAATGAACCCCACTGGGCATTCACATTCTTTTGTTAAGCAAGAATTGGACCAGAATGAGGCCTCCCTAACATCAATCAATAAATTGAATGTTTACTCACAACCAACCTGCACCACTTGCCAGCCCCTCAGTACAGCTTCCTACCCTTTGCATGTGCTATTTCCCAAAAGGCCATTCCACAGTTTGACTTGGTTATATGCAAAGTATTCTTCATAACTCATTTCAGTCTATGTCTATGTCTTCTGGAAGCTATTCTTGACCCACTTAGTACACAATGACTATTCCCTACTTTCTGTGCTCATTACACCATTCATTTAATCCTGTTTACACTTCATCTCTCCATCTTTCTTCCTCATACTATGCACTACACCCCATCCACTCAAACAGGGAGCTCCTGAGAGATAGGGACCCACACAGGGAGCTCCTGAGAGACAGGGACCAACATTCATGTTTCTATCTTTAGTGTGTATACTGTCCTGAACATTAGTGGGAGCTTCCCCAAAACAAAAGAGTAAAAAAAGGAATGTATTTTTGTGCCTCCATGTGAGTGAATAAGATATAAACATTATTGTAACCAAATTTAGGAGTCAGATTTTGCAGGGGGTGGTGATTTTAGAGGATTTGGGCAAATTTTCTACTGGGTTGTGAGGTGTTAAGAAGAATGAATATAATAGCTAAAAAAAGAGGGCAGTGAAGAGCCATAGGATCATTTACTGTTGTGGTGAAACAGCACCAAGAGCACAAGCAGATTTGTGCTATAGACACTGGCTGCTTCATGTACTGAACTAAGAATAAAATCTGATCATCTGTCCTGTGATTTTCATTGTAGTGAATTATAACCAGATCAGCAAATTTTCACTATAGGCTTATGTTCTGAAACAAAGACACAGCTTTGTTATATGGAACTTTTGTCAGAATGGCCTTTGTTTTCATGGAATTTTAAGAGAATGAGAGGATATACTACTCTCCGCTGAACCAACCTCCATGTAGGATTCTTGAGTGCAAACAAGGCAGCTCTCTATTCCATGCTCTTGCTCATTCATGGATATATACTCTTACAACTGGAATATATGTCCCAGTTGTACCCCATGAGTGGAACAAGAACTGTTCTTTAAGAAAAGAAAAAAGAAAGCTGTCTTGAGAAAAAAGAGGGAGCTAGAAGCACCTAACTATGGGATCATCTATGCTTTTGCTCTCCTTCCATTGCATATCCTGGGTTTTATCTCAAACAGATATGAGATAAAAGAAAGCAAATCTCTCAGACATTCAGGCAAAGAAGAAAGTCTGGTTACATAACTGTGAGTGTGGTATCCAGGCACAAATGAAGGTTTATTATTCAGATCCAGCATCTGTGATGATGATAAGAGCAGCAAAACAAGTTTCTTACTTCAAAATGCCTTTTTAATCTGTACACTGATAACTAATACCTACATTTCTTTTTGAGGAAGGACAGAGTCTTTCTTTTCATAAGAAATGTGGCTTTCAATGGCAAATTACTCCTGAGGGAGTGAGAAGATCCAGAAATTTAAATTCATAATAAAATATGAAAACAGAATGGGGGTAGGAGGTCAAGGGGGTTGGGTGGAAGGATGTCCATTTAAGGGATGAAAATAAAGACACAGTGAAGATTGAGGATGAAGTCTATATTTATCAGGGACTGGAGAATTATTTCACCCTGTTTTTCTCAGACCTTAAGCAACTGTTCTCTAACAAAGAAAATGCCTCCTGAAATAGCTTAAAATTCAGCAAGCTACATAACCATCTCCTCTAAAATGTGCTGCTGCTACACAATGCCTGGGCATGTGTTCACAACTTTTATTTTTCATACTGGAAGTATATGATGAATTTCTTTTTATTACTGAAGTGTTGTAGATTGAATTGTATCCCCCAAAAGGATACACTGAAGTCCTAACCAGGTACCTATGAAAGAACTGACTCTCTAAACTGTTTCATTTCTGCTAATGGCCCCAAAATGTTACTTTCTTCTCACACTTTAAATAAAAATATTTCAAGAGTTAAGCTATTTTAACCGACTTCTGGGTCCCCCAAAGACTTTAGAAAAGGAAGTTAGGCAAGGAACAGAAAAGCCAAATATTACAGGCAAACTGATAGTCAGAAATATGGATGCGGGCATTCACATCTAATAGTTTTACAGAAACTCTGGCCTCCCAGGGCAGCAGCATCTCCATGTTTGAAAGTCTGAACCACCCTCCACCCCAGCTTCCATCCTGGACAGTAGAGGTTGGAATCTGAGTGTACCATTCATTAGTCCTGCCAGCACTGCTACATAACACAGCAAGAAGGCAGAGACCACAGGAAGAGCTAAAAAGGCTTAGAGCTCCTGCAAGTTTCAAGACAAATAGAAAATTTTTCTTGTGAGAAAATTAAAATGCAAATTGCAATGTCTGCTGAATATCCTTTGGAGAATCCTAATGCTATAAACACATTATTTACTCCTAGACATGTTCATGGGTGCATAATTATATTAATATGCAGGAGGGAAGCTCGTTCTGCTTGTTAAATCTCCCCCTACATTTTACAACTTTACAAATGTCAGGCCATTAGGTCATAACTCTCCTTTGAGGACCCCATTACCTATAAACCATTCATATCTGCCACACAAAAGTTGCAAGTGAGATACAGATTCAGCAATTAACCCATACATCTTTATCCATCTGGCTGGTCTTGCTTTTAAAACAACAGCAACAACAATTATATTTTCCTGGAAACCTTTTAAAAAGTCCCACTCTTTGCTTTTATTTTAAATTTGGGAAATGGAACTCTCAGTCAAAAGATTAATTTCCTCTAGTAAGTGGTCCAAGTGAGGCCACCACTGTTAAATTATAATCCAGCTAGAGTCCCAAAATTCTAAGTAATTTTGTAGCAGTTCCAGGGGCAGGAGGTCTCTAAGCTCCTTGACTTGGTCCAGGCAAAAATGCAAGGAAGTAGAGGCTCCTCTCTCTTGTGCTGTACCCACCCCTGCCACAAACAGGCCACCTGGAAGTCCAAGCCTTGCCTCACAGGCCTGCCTCTCAGGGCAATTCCCTTAGCTCTGGGTCTGTCTTTACCTCTATCCTCCATTGTCAGAGCCGGCCATTGCCTTGACAATCATAAACAAATGTAACCTCCATAGTGACAAAGATTCTCATAGATCAAGCTCTACTCAGGATCTTCCAAACTCCAAACTCTTTTCCAACTAGGCCTGATTTGGGGACTTCTGTGTTCATCTCTGCATCGTCTAATTTAGCAAGAATCCTGCTAAATCACTGTAACCAGAACCCCCACTCTCCATATGTGATCAGGTTCCTCACCCTCCACCACTCCACAGGTGATGGCTGATCAACCTGGCCTCCCTTCAATGGGAATCCTGTCAGGTCAGTTTAGCCAGAATTCTCCCTTGCCGTTGATGTTTCCTTTTAGCCATTTTCTGTGCACTGGTCCCCCACCCTGTTCCTCGTCTATAAATTGCCACTCGCCTATGTTGCATTCTGAGTTGAGCCTGCTCTCTTTCCCCCACTGCAAAAATCCATCACGATGGTCCCTGTACTTATTGCAATAGTCTTTAACTAATGTCATTGATTTTTTTAACAGGGGTTAATAATTAATACCTTTTGGGATTTGAGAGAGGATTTATTGGTTCAGAATCTGTGCCCGACATTATACCACCCATGCATGAGCAATTTTAATCCTTATCATTACTCCCCAAAGTAGTAAATGTCTTCCTTATATTTCAAATGTGAAAACTGGACTCAGAAAACCTCAGCAACTAGCCCAAAGTTGCCCAGTACTCTATAGGACCTCAAAGCCCAAGCTCATTCCATTAAGCATTTCCACCACTCCTTCAAAGGTAGGCTCAGTGTCTCTCCTTGGTTCATACAGTGAATGATACCATTTTATGTGACAGCCTAGTAACTACCTCATGATTGCATTCTCCTCAGGAGTAGGACATTAACCTAAAGGAATGGAATTAATGACCCTGAGAGGCATTTTTTCACAATGAATGGGCCTTGCTGCCTACTCAAGGTATACACACAGAATAACAATCAAATACCATCACTGTTTGCTTTCTATGCTGGGGGTGATAGAAAAGGGGTGCTGCTTTCCTAGTACCATAAAAATGTGTAAGTCTTGAATCCATTTACATTTCTAAGAGGAATCAGCTAACCACATTCCTGTACTAAAGCCTGAATGTGAATAGGTTAATTCCCAAGGGAACACTTACAAGACTCTTACAAACAACCCCCAAGAAATTAGAATGTAAGTGCCATTTTTATGACAACTTTCAAATCCCCAAGATAAAATCTATAATGCTTCACATCTATTAAGGCAATTTATTATCAGCTTGCCTCACCTACACAGGTTCTTTAGATTTTGAAGGAAAACTTTCAGTCACTTTGCCAAAAATGTTTTATCTGAAGGAAAAACTCTCTAAGGAGTGTAGTTAGTCAGGTAAGTCAATCATCTGAACTTGAACTGGACTAAAAATAACTCTACTGAATTTCACAAATTTTTAAAAAAATTACTGAACATTCTAAGCCAGGTACTAGATAAAGTGAACTTGACAGATGGCCCATAGGCTGAAATTAAATAATAATAATGCCTTTGAGTTTGTGTATGTGTACAGATACATTAAAGTATTTCCTTGCATTTCATAGGCTGGCTGGGTCTCCTTGCAGGCATGAGAATACCGGACAGAGCTCAAGTATAAATACATCATCTCAGAAGGAGCAGAACATTCCCACAAAGCAGTCACTAGTGACATTCCTTGTCACCATGCAACTCTTTTCTCATATCCTGCCCCTTGTCTGGTCCTGTGGTTTTCCTCTCTCATGGCTCCTCAGTGCCATTTTCATGCCACAGTCAGCCCCTTGATGTTCAACATTTGTGGAGATAGCCTTGTCCTCCAAACTGCCATTCTTGGTCATTTGAGTAGAAAATCAATGTCCGGGAGACCACATTGACTATTCAGCAGCCTCTTTAATAGTCTGATGGGAACTCTGACTGGTAAAGGGAAGCTTGGTTTGAAAAGTGAGGATGGAGAAAAAGGAGAGGCAACAAGAACAGAGAATAAACAACTCAGTTTGCTTCCTTCTTTTCATGTGTGACATGCAGCCGCCCCCACCTCTCCAGAGGACCCAAGGTCCAGTTCATTTGTCTGCTCTCCTTCCCTAAGAACCTGGGCCTTTGAAAATGCTTTACTTCCTAGAGGTCGACATTTCCAAAGGAGGGACTAATACCATCATCTCCAGAGCAGATGGTCGCTAGCTGCCACAAGTAAACAAACATAGGCTGTGACAGATACTTCTTGTAGCCCTGAATATCATTAACTTTCAAGAACACCAGGGACACCCATTCCCAACTGGTGGAAAGAGTGGGGCTGGGAGCAGAACTGAGGGAGCTGAGCCAGGCGGGCAATCAGGAGGCCCAACTCCCATCCTGCTGATCCCAGAACCAACAGGAGGAATTCAGGAAGCCACTTAACTTTGTTGCCTTTGTTTTCTCATCTGTGAAACAGTAGGTAATAAAAGCCCTCTGCTTCTTCACTGGGTTTTATGTGAGTGAACTAATTAATGACATTATAAAGCTTAATACAACATGTAATTGAAAAGTTTAGTAATCAAGGTAATAGTCCAATAATAGTAGGTTGCAAAGCAGTGATAAATAGCACTTTTAAAATGCAGGTATTATCATTTTGATATTTTCTCTCTGATCTGTATTTTCAAATTAGTAGCATATATAATTTCTGTTTTATTCCCATTTTTATGATATTGTTTAATTCTACAAAGCTGCTTCCTCTATTGTTTTAACTGTGATGTTTCAACCAAGAAGAGAATTGCTGTAGATTTCAGTAATAACTGGACATTCTAACTAAAAGTTTTTATGCTCAGGAGTCCTAACACCAAACTAGATGGTCAAGGATCTTCCCACCCCTTACACAATTGGAGAATTCACTACTTTTATTTCCATTTTCTGAATTAGATAAAAAGGAGAACTTCTCAATCATAATTTCTTAGTCTTTTGACCTCTGTTTCAGTAAGTTTATTTTTGCTTTTGTCTACTTGTATACCTTTGTACAAGCTATTACCTCCTCCTGGAATGTCCTCTACCTTTCTTCACAGCAGTGCTTCTTTCTGGAAAATTTCTACTCCTTTTTCAAAAGGTAAATTAAGACTTATTCAGTGATGCTTTCCCTGACACCTCCAAGAAAGCTTAGGATCCTCTCATGTGTTTAATTCCTCTTACATTTATAGGGGCCTCCATCATATGAATTACCACAATGTGTTGCTCTGGTTTGCTAACTATTGTTTCCCTCACTCGATACTAAGCAAGTTAAGAACAGCAGTTGTCTCTTCTAGTTTGTGCATCTCCTTTTCCCGGCACAGTAAGTGGCACAATATAAGTGTTCAGTAAATATTCTGGTTGTGATTAATAAAAGACAAATTCCTATCTACAAACAATAAATGCTGGAGAGGGTGTCGAGAAAATGGAGCCCTCTTGCACTGTTGGTGGGAATGTAAATTGATACAGCCACTATGGAGAACAGTTTGGAGGTTCCTTAAAAAACTAAAAATAGAACTACCATATGACCCAGCAATCCCACTACTGGGCATATACCCTGAGAAAGCCATAATTCAAAAATGGGCATGTACCAAAATGTTCATTGCAGCTCTATTTACAATAGCCAGGACACGGAAGCAACCTAAGTGTCCATCAACAGATGAATGGATAAAGAAGATGTGGTATATATATGCAATGGAATATTACTCAGCCATAAAACGAAACGAAATTGAGTTATTTGTAGTGAGGTAGATGGACCTAGAGTCTGTCATACAGAGTGAAGTAAGTCAGAAAGAGAAAAACAAATACCGTATGCTAACATATATATATGGAACCTAAGGGGAAAAAAAGGTCATGAAGAACCTAGGGGCAAGGGGGGAATAAAGACACAGACCTACTAGAGAACGGACTTGAGGATATGAGAGAGTGGCATGGACATATATACACTACCGAAGGTAAAATAGATAGCCAGTGGGAAGCAGTCGCATAGCACAGGAAGATCAGCTCGGTGCTTTGTGACCACCTAGAGAGGTGGGATAGGGAAGGTGGGAGGGAGAGAGATGCAAGAGGGAAGAGACATGGGAACATATGTATATGTATAATGGATTCACTTTGTTATAAAGCAGAAACTGACACACCATTGTAAAGCAATTATACTCCAATAAAGATGTTAAAAAAAAAAAAAAGAAAAAGACAAATTCCTAAAGTGCAGTGTTGAATAAATCATTGCTTTGTATCATTATATATTTTCTCATTTAGTAGCTATTGTATCATTTGTGTCTTCAAAAAAATGTGATTTTAGGAAGAGTTGTCTCACTTGATACTGTTGATAACTGTATCATGCTCAAATCCTTATGCCTCACAAGAATAGTCTTCCTGACTTGGTGTCTGCCTATCTTTTGAACCTCAAAATGCATCACTGACCCCAAAAGGACACCTACTAGAATTACACCAGACTTCCACAGCCTCTTCAAACACTCCTGTTGCATAGTGCCTATGTCTATGCATCTGTCACACTCTGGAATAGCCTTCCCACTTTGCTCGATAAACTCCTACTCATCCTTCACTTCAGTTATCATGTCTTCTGTGCACCTTCTTTTCTTCAAGCTAGGGGCTCCTTGCAGATAAGGACAGAATTTGATTCTGCCTTGAATAGCATATCTTGCCACAGGGCCTGACACATAGTTAATGCTCAATGAATAGTTGCCCAAGGAATGAATGAATTGCTGATTGCTCTGCCTATTATGCAGGCTAATTGGAAGAAAATGAAAATTAGACAGTCCTAATCATATTCTCTTTAACTACAAGGCATAAAATTTTCACTTTCTTCCCATTTATTTTTAGATACACTTGAACAAATATTGAACTTATTTTTACTAAATTTGCTTTACTTTATTTTCCTAGGATAAAATGCGTCTGTGCGCCACCTTTCCTCTGTCCATTATGCTCAGACACCCCACTATGCAACCTCATGTTCCCCTCTCTCTGCCAGTGTTAGAATTATTTCCAGACTACTTTGGAAAGAGTTATTTCTAACCTGCACAACTCCAGCCAGTAAAAGGAAATTTCCCAATCACACATGACAACTGTCCATCTCATTTGTGGCTTGGGGAGCTTGGAGGAGAGCGACAGTGATTGTGAGCATTCAAGAGTAAGTTCAGCACATACTAAAGTTCAAGAATCCTAGAGATTGAAAAGAGATATATGGCTTGGATAAGAAGTTAAAAATTTATGTTTCAGCAGACTTCTCTAATCCGTGCAGTTTGAAAAAAAAAAATAATTTGCACCAAGACTGACAGACTATTAAAATTTTCCATTTCTTTTACTGAAGCATTTCATTTTGCAGATCAGAATTGATTGCTAATTAAAACTAAATGTAAACATTGGTGATATAATCTTATTCTCAAATAAAATCATTATTTTACAGAGTATGGAGAAAAATGTGACACCTTCATTTTCAAGGAAGACCCTTGCTCAAGGATGAATATAATTTGAAATATATATGTATATTTCCTTTTTGAATAAAGTAAGTCTAACATCATCATTATCAACTAGCATTTAATCAGTGTCATTTATTAATAGTTCACTGGATTGGATGGTATTTCCCTTGTAATATCAGTAGAATAGGATGAGGATCATGCCTTCTCTGAAGGAATGGGCTGAGGGATATTCCTTGAATAAGTCTCCAAAATGTTATCAACACCATCCAGAGACACCAAGCCAGAGCTCCGCAGGGAATATTAGAGTCAAATCCCTTTGATGTTATGTAAACTAGAAAAATCCTAGTCTTGTCACACAGAGAAAACTTCAGTTATTTATAAATACCTCAGAAGATTAAATAATAGGGTCAAGCGATAAACTTATTTTGCCTTGTAGCTCTCTTTATGTCTATGTTTGATAGGCTGAGGAGTCCTCGATTTCTAAAGGACACCAATTCCTCCCCTGATAGTAATGATACTTATGCCAAGTCCACTGAGACATGTCTTGATGTGGACCACAATAGATGGGCTGATTGTGCTATTATAAATTTTGGTGGCTGGCCCCTGTAGGAGAGAAAGCCCATAATTAAGTCACAATAGATTTACCCCATGGGATTTTTATCTAACTTGTTTCCAGATCAAGAGAATTTTCTCAAAGCTGGACTGTAGCACTTTGTAGAGAATGGAACCACTGCTATAATCATTTTTCTTGGTTTCCAGAGTTTCTTTTCAGAAGAAAGTGACTTTTGAGCAAGGTGTAGGAGTAAAATTGTGAAGTTGAGCACAGCTCTTTTTGGAAGCCCCAGGTTTGCTTTATCCACATTCTCTTCCCACTGGACTACTTCTTCCTTCCTCCTCCCCTCATACTCCTCAAATAATGCTCCCAGGAGAGATTCTCAGACCAATCATATTTAGCTTTGTGTGGATTTAAGTCACAGTTACACTTTAATAGGACTGTTAAGCCTTCTTTTAACATCATCATGACATGCTTAAGACTGCTGCTGAAAATATTTCTGAAAGCAGTGAATGAATAAAAACAAAATCTTTTTGGAGCAGGAAACCATATCCTTTTTTCAATCATAATTAGGTTTCTGGCTTTTCTATCTAAGCATAAATGAGTATTACTTAGATAAAGTGGCAATTTTTATCACTAATAGTCACCTCAACTCATTTGCTGCTCTTTCTCTCCCACTTTCATGTAAGGAGTCTATTCCAACTGTTGCAGAGACAGGATAACCTATGCTCTTCACTTCCCCTTGAGGGGTATGGATGTCCTTTAACTATAATCCTTCCATATATGGGTCTGTTAGAGGCTGTTCATCAGACTGAAACACATGTTTGATGAAATGCTTCAGATGCCTTCTATTTAAAATATTATTTTTACCCTGCACAAGGGATATAAATAAATTTCAGACTTTTATTTTGAGTCAGTCAATGCTTAACCACAAATGAGTAGTTTAACATGAAGTTCAGTTTATTCTTCTGACTTTTCACTGTAAAATATTTGATTACATAGGAAAAATCTGCTTCAACCTTAGCAAGCATCTCAAAGATCATTTTAAAAAATTAGTGGTTCCTAATCATAAAACTTTAAACAAAAAACAAAGTGTAGGGCTTCCCTGGTGATGCAGTGGTTGAGAGTCCACCTGCCGATGCAGGGGACATGGGTTTGTGCCCCGGTCCGGGAAGATCCCACATGCTGTGGAGCGGCTGGGCCCATGAGCCATGGCCGCTGAGCCTGTGCGTCCGGAGCCTGGACTCTGCAATGGGAGAGGCCACAGCAGTGAGAGGCCCGCGTACCTCAAAAAAAAAAAAAAAAAGTGTAAAATATATGAGGTATATTTAATTATGTGGTTCTTGAAACAGGCTATGAATATTGGCCCTATGGTAACATTCAAAAATATTTTAGATATTGGAAGTTGCAGTGGAATAAGTGTGTGTCTACCCTAGCTGGGCACTTATATGAAAAGAATATTGATTTGGATTATGAATTCAGTAAATTAAAATCATAGATTGTAGGCACTGGAAGGAAGGGGGACTTGGAGATATTACTGGTATATTAGAACCTGTAGGAAACACTTTCAATGGAGTGGAAGGAATTTCTAATTAGTCTTACAGACTCTCAGGATAAGGGGACAAAGATTCTTATATCTGTTTTCTGACATAACATTTAATTTCCTGGGGGTAACATTTCTGATAGTCACTGGCACCAAAACCTCGATTTGCAATCCTTAAAGCATAAACTCACTATCATGCTTTATACATTATAATAATGTGGGCAACAGACTCCAGAAGTTAAGTTTACACCATTGCATTCTTTCTCTCTCTGCCATTCTTTTATCAACAAGCATTTATTAAGCATCTACTACATATAGCATCTGGGTGCTGTAGATTATAGCCATGAATCATTGTAGCCAAGGCCTCTGCTTGAAGAGCTTACATTTTATCAAGTGAGTCAGATTATAAGCAAGCAAATAAATGAGTGAATGAATAATGAGTAAGATACTTTGGAATAATGAAAAGTTTTACAATGAGAATAAGGTAATACAATGTAACAGAAAGCTCCTGGAGCACTTATAGAAAGAGCTTTCTGAGAACATGAAAGAAAACAAGCAGCCAACTCTGCAGTATTATGGGAGAAGAGCAAAACAGGTGGAGGACTCAACTGGTGCAATGGCCTTGAGATAAACATATGTGGGGACCAGGAAGAGCCCTGGCACCTGTGACTCAGCCAATTCTCTTCTTCTCAATGTTTCTCTATCCTATTCCTAAGGTACTGCATATGTTCAGACCTACTGACTTGGACTCTGCTGCATTCTCATCATTCTCATGGTCTCCTTTCTTCCTTGCGTTTCTCTTTCTGTATCGTTACTCAACATGTCTCTATATATCAGAGTTCTAAATATGCTCCTGTCCTGTGGAGTAGTCCAAACTCCTTAAGCTTAGCTTCTATAACATCCATCATCTGGTTCTAACTCCTAATGTTTCTATTCATTGATCTATTACTACAGACATGCCATGTATTTTGCTACCCTAATCTCTATGTTCAGATCATTCTCAGTCATCTTACATATTACCTTCTTAATTTTGTCCGTATATTCAAATCTGCATACACTTTAAAATATTCATTTAAGATCTAAGGTCAAATGAACTTTTTCCCTCAAAGTCTTCCCTTTTTATTGTAGCCTGAAAAAGCTCACTTTTCTTTCAAAGTCTATGGCAATTCCTGTCTGTATAAGTCATTTTTCCATTAATCAAGTTATACTTTACAACACCTTTTCTTTGATTATTGAGAAATATTATATTTTAATCCTATTTTCTGCATGCTTATTTCTGCTCTCCCTAATTAATTGTAAATACTTTAAAAGCAAAACTATATTTCATGTTTCTTCCTTTCTCCTAGAGAGCCCAGCATAGTACCTGGCTCATAATAGGTTCTCAATAACTGCTTATGATTTGATCTGAACTGAACACAGCTCTGCCTGATGTAATATGCATAGGTATGTGTTTTAATGGTCCTACGTTTAATCTGAGAGTTGCCTTCTTTAAGACTCATATAAAAGAAATGAATTATTATGGTACATCCTTTAGTGAAAGGGAAATATCTTTCTAACTCATGCCCCATGTCCCTTCCCAGCAATATTTGTGAAATGTACACTAGTTCTCAACTCTATTGACTCAGAAAAAGGAAACCTCAGGAGGCAACACTACACAGGAAAATAAATGATTCTGTGAATAACAAATGGAATTGCATAGAAAGAGATGAGAGACTCCAAGGAAAGCTGTCTAGTCAGCAAGGAATAGGAACAGCAAAGAAACAAATCCATTTAAATAAATGTCATACCTCATATTAAATCCTAAGGGACTCAGAACCACCAACATTGAGAACTACTTGCTAATGCCAGTCTTGTGGCTCTTTCCACCTAAATCACATAATTTTCAATACAATTCAGAGCTCACCCTCCTTTTGCCCATCCCAAATTCTGCCTTCACCCCGGGTGCCCTCAGTACCCCTGGTTTTAAGTCATCAGACAAACAGTACTCTCCACTGCATTTTTATCGCCGTCTCTCCATCTCTATTTATGCTATCCACTCCTATGCTCTCACCCTGGACTTTGTCACTGCCCAGTGTTGTTCCACTTCTGAAACATCTGATTTAAAATTTAATTCTCAAATAACCCAATTACCCAATAATAGGAAAATTGTTGAATAAATTATTGTAATTGTGGAATACAAAATATCATGCAATTATTTAAACAAATGAGGTAGATATAAATGTACTATGGAAGTTCACTAAGACACATTGTTAATTGAAAAAAGTCAGTCAGAGTATTATGATGTATTTTTGTAAAAAATAAGTTATGTGCAACCATGTAATATGTATGTATATATACATATATGTAAATGCATAGAAAAATTTCCAAAAGAATAAACACCAAACTGCTAAGAGTGGCTATTTTGGGAAAGAAAGAGCTTGATGATGGGGAAGATGAGGAGACACTTCAGTATTTTACTCTCTGTAGTTCTATATCCTCTGAATTTCTTTTTTTACTTAATTTTTAAAATTTAAAAAAATTTTAATGAAGTATAGTTGAAATACAATATTGTATTAGTTTCAGGTGTATGACTTAGTTGTTCCCCAAAATACTTGGAACAAGAGTCTATTTATACATTATTTGTATAATTTTTACATATATAAGTGAATAAATAAATTAATAAATAAATTAATTAATTCACACCCTGAACACAACTTTTACACTTTTAGTAGTTAGGCAGTTACTTCTCTCAACTTTGTTTTGACCTCATTGGGAGTTTATGAGCCTTTACCCCTATTATTTTTCTATTTATTTCCTCCTATCTTTCTTTCTTTGACTGTCCACCCTACTCTCCATTTTCTGATTCTTCAACCATCCTACTGTAATTTTGTAATTTTTGCCCCATTTCGTTTTATCACATCTACCCAGTATTATTCCAACTTAGAATGGACTCAACTGTCCACCACAACCTTCTTGTTTTCTTCCTACTTAGATGACTCCTCTACTCCAACTTTAAATAAAGGGAAAAGTTTATTTTTCTCTATTTATACCTACAATATTGCCATTCTTCAGAGTTTTGCCTGAGGACATCTTCTTCCCTCACTTTGCATGTTCTTCATAGTAAATCTCATCTACTTTTGCAGCTTTAAAACCCACCTAAAGATTAGTAATAATTCCCAACTCTTTGCTTCAACCTATCTCTCGCTACTACATTCCAGACTCATGTAACCAGTTGACACCATGTGACTCTCATGGATACTTCAATCTCAATGTGTTCAAAACCATATCCTTCTTTCTTCTCCCAGATCTGTTCCTCTTCCAGTATATGGTATCACTATCTCAGGGATGGCCCCACCATCTTCTTTCTGGTTGCTCAAGTCACCAGATTTTCAGATTTGAATTATGCTTCTTTCTTGCTCTCCACATTCATTCATTTACCTATCCTACTGACTGTACCCACTAAATAACTCTCAAAATGTTTATTTCAAGTTGTCATCATTTCCTGTCTGGATTATTGCAACAGTCCCTTGTCTAGGGTCTCTTAATTCTTCTTTTTTCCCTCTAGCCCATTTTTCACACTGCCTTAGAGATCTTTCTGAGACCCAAATCTGATCAGTCACTTCCCTGATAAAGATCCCTTAATGACTGTAAAAGTCCTTTGTAGGGCTAACAACACTCTTCACAATGGATTCCTGGTTACGTCTTCAGTTCATGTCATTTTACTAACACTTTACCTCTTATTCTCCATCCATAAGGAGCTTCTTTAAAGTGCTGTGCTTTCTTTCTTACCTCCAAGAGTTTACTAATTCTGGGCCTTCTGCCTGTGCTGCTCTTCTACCACTTAGCACTGAACCAATTCCCACTCCCCTTTCTAGACTCAAGTTAGAGGTCATTTCTTCCTCTGGATCCCAGAGAACCTTAAGTATCCTTTCAATGTTGACCATGTCACTGTATTCTAACTTTTTATTTATCTGCTTCCTTCACTGGACTAAAAGCAAGTTCCTTGAGAGCTAAGACAAGGCAATTTATTGTAATATACAGTGTCTGGCACATAGCTGAAATATGATACCAGCCAAATGTTAATGACTCCTGAATCTACCCCTCTAATTGAAGTCTCTACCTTAATCTTCATACTCATTATTTACACTATCTACTGGACTTCCCTACTTCAGTATTCTGTGTTCTATGAGTTCAACACATATAAAATTCATTTTTATTATGTTCTGATCCCCCTAGGAAAACCCTGTTCTGTTTCCTACTTTCCCTTTCTTGGTGATCTATGTTAATATCCGCCCAACATCAGCCTCCTCATTGGTCTCCCAGACTTCATCTTGCTCTCTGATCCATTCTTCATTTAGTCATCTGAGTGACTTTCTTGAAGCTAAGTAAAATCATGCCACTCTCTACTTAAAACTAGATGCTCAATGAATATTTATTGTATTAAAGAATAAACATTGAATGGATGACCAAAGAAACAGTTCTGTTAAGGTAGAGAGAATCTGGACCTGAAATCAGTGGTTAATATGACAGGACTACTTTTGTCATTTGCAGTTGTGTGATACTTACAGAGTTGACAGATAAATCACTAATATGTATTTACCCTAAAAAAAAATGTTTATCTGATATTCATATTTAATGTGCATCCTGCATTTATATTTGCTAAGTCTGACAAATGTCGACTCGGAACAAAATATAGCTGAGCCTCAGCATTACTATCAATAAAATGGTAAATTATATCCCCTTTATTTGGCTTTTTTGAGGATTAACTGAGATAATCCATGAAATTCTTTAGAAATAGTAAAGCATTTAAGAATCATAATTACTACCATCCACTATCAAACTTTCCACTGGTGACAGAACTGATATAAATCTTCAGGTCTCTACACATTCAGTTCAGCAGTCTTTCCAATAAGACTACTAAGTCTTTCCAATTAATAAGCAATCCATTCCTCCAACACTAACTCACTCGACAAAATAAAATGTTTGAGGAAAACATTAAGAAATTATAGTGTTTTACCATTGATTCAGATCTCTTATTACTTTTAAGTAAGAAAATATTATATCGTATATGTATAATAGATTAAAATATATAATATTTTTTGCTTATCAAACTTTATACAAATAATTACCATAGAGTATATATCATTAAGTAATTCTTTTCCACTCAACATTATATTTCTTTAAATCCATGTATGTTTATATATCTGAAGCTAATTATTTTTAATACTAACAAATATTCAATTAAAAGGATTTAAAATTTTACTGATTGTATTTTTCATCTCTAAAGTTGACGGTTAATTTTCATGTCTCTATGTTTGAATATTCTTTCTTCTCAATTCTGTTATATATTTTCTTATTCTTTATAAAGTTATTTCTTTACTTGTTTCATATGTTATAGTATTTAACACAGAACAATTTCTAAAACGATGAGAAATTGACAATAACAACAATATAAGGAATCTGGCCCTCAGAGGAATTAAGTAATTTGTTCAAGTTTTCATCACTGTCAAGTGAAATTACTGAAATTCAAAAGAAGCTCAGCTCTTTTCATTTCTTACCACCTTCATGTGAAAGCAATGTATTCTGAGCGCCCTCAACCTGATATCACTTGAATAACAATGGTGGTACTGAGAAATAATAGGCACAACAAGGAAATGGTGGGAAATATCACATTTGAATGTATAGTAGGGGAAAAGTCAAATTATATTAAAAATAAGAAGTGTTTTGTGCTTCACTCTTTCCTAAGAGTGTTTGTATTCCCTACAGTTTCCCCTACTCATAAGTAATGAAAACTCTTCCCCAGTATTTATGTTCCAACTGGATAATAAAATTAAGTTCAAAGGAATGTGTCTCTAACACAGAGGTCAACAGACTTTGTCTGTAAATGGTCAGATACTGAATATTTTTGGCTTTGCAGGCTATATAGTTTCTGTCGCAAGTACTCAACTCTGCTATCACAGCACAAGAATAGACATAGGCAATAAGCAAATGAATTGATGTGACTGTGTACCATTTAAACTATGTTTAAAAACAGGCACTGTGTCATACAGCCCATTGGTCATGTTTTGACAGCCCCTGTTCTTTAGAAGAATTTATTAGACATTGGTGACAGGCAAGTGATGAATAAGGCTTTGATCAGGAAAAACTTCCTATATTACTTTACATAGTTAAACATGCACTCTTCCCTCACAGATGGTCAGCCCTGCCTTTAGGTTGGCTAGTAAAGGGGTTTGTGAAGTCTTCTTTCTTATAAATTGTAAAGAAGTTCAAACCTCTGAAGGGAGCCATAAGAACACACATGAATTACTATCTAGGACACAATGGGACCCTTGTTCTACTCATCTCAGTGTCTTCTGAGGAAAAGGTCAGCAGAGGCAGAACTCAAGAATAACTGCCCCATGATATGTTGTCTCGTTTCTGCAGAATGCAAATTTTCCAGAGCATAATTAGGAAGGAAAACACATCTGTAATACATCACATATGAACTTTAAATACATATATCTTGACTTAAAGGTGCTTTTCAACTATTTGCTCATTCAAATAGTTTGTATGTATACTGGCCATATGGAAAAAGGAAAATTTGGAGCAGTCAATTAGGATTCCAAGTCCCCTTATTTCTCATACTTAGGTTTCCAAAATTTACAGCAAAATAAGAAGAAAAAAAAAAGGAGATGAAGAAGAAAAAGAAGGTAGAGGGGGAGGAGGAAGAACAGGGGGAGGAGGTGGATCAACTAGAAGAAGGAGAAGAAATAGCCAAAAAAAAAGAAGGAAGAGAGGAAATAAAAGTGAAAAGGAGAAGGAAAGAAGGAAGGAAGGGAGGAAGGGAGGGAGGAAGGAAGGGAGGGAGGGAGGAAAGAAAGGAAGCTGTACCAAATATACAACCATTATTTTTTTAACATTTTTATTGGAGTATAATTGCTTTACAATGGTGTGTTAGTTTCTGCTTTATAGCGAAATGAATCAGATATACATATACATATATCTCCATATCTCCTCCCTGTTGCATCTCCCTCCCACCCTCCCCCTATCCTACCCCTCTAGGTGGACACAAAGCACCGAGGTTATCTCCCTGTGCTATGCAGCTGCTATCTATTTTATATTTGGTAGTGTTTATAAGTCCATGCCACTCTCTGACTTCGTCCCTGCTTCCCCTTCCCCTTCCCCATGTCCTCAAGTCCATTCTCTATGTCTGCGTCTTTATTCCTGTCCTGCCCCTAGGTTCTTCAGAACCATTTTTCTTTTTTTTTAGATTCCATATATATGTGTTAGCATACGGTACTTATTTTTCTCTTTCTGACTTACTTCACTCTGTATGCTAGTCTCTAGGTCCATCCACCTCACTACAAATAACTCAGTTTCATTTCTTTTTATGGCTGAGTAATACAAACAAAATTTGGATCTCTGTTATTCATTTATTTACCCAGTGGTCAAACACATATACAGTACATTTTCCTACACTAGATATCTGGCCCACATATCTTGTATACACCTCTGAGGCACCTGGCAATCTATATAATTATTACTTGTGTGCTTCTCTATCTCTTACAATATTATGATTTCCTTGAATATAGGTACTACATATTACTCATCTTTGTATCTTCAGATAATTTGTAGTAGGTGACATTATTGGCACCAACTCTTGATCTCTGTCTCCCTAACTTGGTCATGTGACTTTGCAGTTCTTCCCACAGAGTTACAGCTAAGACCCTTCATTTTGGACTTAGCCAAAGTTATTATTTTAGACAATAAAATGAGATGGAGGTGATTTGTGCATGTTTCAATGTCTATTAAGATGTCTTCTGTGTTTCTGCTTGCCCTTTTGTGCGTCTGACATCATGAGAAGAGATTTGTCAGGCAGTCACACTGCACCCTCAACTTGAGCCCAAGAATAAATATAGAGGGAGGGGTCCCTCAGCCAAGAGCGTAGTGTGGAGCAAGCCCAGACAAGTCTGTGGCTTGAAGAATTACTGCTCAGCTGAGCCCAAGCAGATCAACCAACCTCTTTTTGACCTGAAGACATATGAGCTATAATAAATAATTGTTAAAGCTACTGAGTTTGGAAATGGCTTAGCAGTAATAGCTAACTTATATAATATTCCAACCCTGTGCCTAGTAAAGTATATGGTACATAGTAAATGCTCCATAACAAACTAATGGGAACCTAAAAATCCCTTTAACTAGTTCCTTTAAACCTTGATTTCCTAAGCCTTTTCTAAGCAGACAGCTCTCCTTTTCACCTTATCTGAGCTTGACATTCCAAATCATACAGACCCTAAACATCAACAAGCCTTAGACATCCTTCAGTATTAGTAGATTTAAAATCACTCTGGAGTTCTGTACCTGAAGAAAATAAAAAGAACAGAAGAGAAAACAGTACCTGACCAGTTCTAAAGTCCACATTGGTCTATTTTTCCTATCGAGTGCTTCAGAAATGAATCCTTCATCCTTTTGCTACATTTTCTCATGTATCATTGCAATTTTGTCATACCTATCATTGAGGAGATATGGGACAATCTCCTTTATAATTAAGCTTGTAAAATTATTTTTCTGTAATTTGGTAGTAAGTCCAAGAGCAATATTCATGACAGAGTCACTTTTTAAGATAATGACAGATGTCATTAGAGCTGTGATCCTCTTGGTTCTCATCGGGAAAGTGCTCTTATCCTGATGTTTCTCAATAGGCCATTCCCCATTTCTCTGGATGTGTTTATATAAACAGTTATCAACAGCTGGCAATTAGTGTAACAGGTCAAGATTTAAGAGAGACATACATCACTCAATCATGCCATTTAAGGAGTGAGCAGCCAATTGACCAGGGTAACAGCCCCTGAAAAATGATTAGCAGAGTAAATTTCCAGTGGAATTGTTCGAGATGGAATGTGAGAGCTTTCCCTCCATTTGGCTCATCAGTGTCCCTATATTTAATAATTCTTAAATATAAATAAATAAAATAAAATATATTTTCTCTAAAAAAATCAATGTGTCCTGAATGCTGGAAAAAGACGTTGCTTTCAAGCCCCTCTCTGAATCTTTCTCTTAAAATAGTCAATGTGGTAGATGGAGTCTTGACTGGGAGGTCAGGAGTCTTAATCTTTTCCCTAATTGTTGCTAATTCTCTGTGTGATTTTGAGACCACCACTATGACACTAATTTTTTCATCTGCAAAATGGGAGCTTTGTATGAACTTAAACATATTTTCAAAATCCTCTTTATATTTAGTATTTATATTTAGTTATTCCACACTAATTTCCATTACTGACTCTACATGTGCTGAGAGTTAATTCAAGCTAGCTTCAGTCAAATGACCAATCAATCAGGACTGGCAGCTTGACTTAGTTTACTATGATTAGAGTCAATTTTTAAAGAAGTATAGATATCTAAATACTATTCAAAAACAGTGTGGAATGAACATGAAAGGATTCATTATCCTCATCAAAGTTTTGTTTATATCTCAAGTAAATATATTTTCATTTATATTAAGCACTAAATGAGCATTCATCTTCAGCCTCATATGAGACAGTAACCAGATACATTTGTTCATGAGCACATCGTGTATCAGTGTTGTGGGAATGGAAGCTTCACTGTATGAATTGCTGTTCTTTGTCATAAGCCAATTTCCCACAGCAATTGCTGACACATGTGATTACAAAACCATCATTAATCATTATGAACAAATTGTGAGAGGGATACTAGAATACTGGATATGGCCAAAATAGTACTAATAAAAAAAAATCAGGGAAGTGAACCAATATTTATTGAGCATCTATTATGGATCAGATTTTTTACACATATTACCTCACTGAAATATTATAAACTCCCTGCAAAGAATGGTTTTATAGCAGAAATGGAAGCTTAAGTGTGTAAATGACTTGGGCAAGTAGAAGATGAAAAATTTAAGACCCAATCTGTCTAATTGCAGTTGCATACCCTTTTTCAAAAAATCACTAAACTGATCGTAAAATGAAAAAGTGATGAATGAAAAATGAAAAGGCAAATCTCTTTATTTTATTGAACAGTACATTTAATATCTATTTCTGTCAAAATTCCAAGAACTGTCACTTCATGACATTTTATGTTATTTTTGATGTGTCTGTTAAGATGTACAAAACAACATATTGGCCTATTATACTTTGATTTCAGGGAACCAGCCTCTTGTGACTTTTTTGTGGATTAAAATATCTAGACTTGAGAGCATAACCAGATGGAGAATATGTGATTAAACATTTTTATGCTCCAACATGTCAATTAATGGATATGTAGTATAGTAGTTTGGAAGACCTGATTCAATAAATTCACTCACACATACACACACAAACTTACAATGAGAGTGTTATTTTCTGGATACTCAGAGACCAGAAATGAGGAGGTTCCAAGGACATGGTATCCAGAGTTCTAAAACCCTGAACAAACCAAGACAAGTTTGTCACTTTATCAGGATGATATATATACATGCTGCTTACATATACCCTGGTATTTTGGCTCTTTACCAGGGAAATAACCCCGATTCCAAGGCTAAGAGATAATGGGAAAGTGTGTCATAATAAATGAAATAATAATTAGGACTAGAGATGCAGTTTTTGCCTTGACTACATTATTTTTGGCTAATATATGCAATCTTAACCCTCCAATTTCTCCCTAAAATTTTCTCTTCCTGATTATAGTACTGACACCGACCAAGCAGCCACCATTCCTAAACTGCACTCACCTCCTCAATCTGCCTAAAGTCCAGCCATGAACAGACTTGTCACTTCCCTCTGCACTGCCTAGCAATTAGAAGAGCATCAATATTTTTTACCCTAGTTGATCACTGAGTGGCCATTGAGCACATGAGTTTCATTCCTAAACAAACCAAATAATAAAGACTAACTGGGGTCTGAAACATCATAGCTAAAATCTACAGATTGCTTCGCCAGCTGAGTATAAATTTTGTGTTCTTTGGCTGCTGACCAGGAAGGAGAGGCATCAGTGACAGGTGAAAAGTATGATAAAGCATTTCAGGAAGAAAGCAGACACTCAGAGGCTAGAACTGTACAATGATGGACACATTCAGTATTTCTGCCAAAGTACAGAGACATTTGGTTAAAAGTAATAAATCACTTTTGTTTAAATGAAAGTTGGTTGGATTTCTTTTTTTTCTTTTTGACAAACTAATGAAAGGGAAGGGAATAAATTGAATAGTATTCACAGCCATTCAGGAATGAGAACTGACTTACAATTTTGATACACGCTCTTCTCTGTGAACCTCAAATGGACATAAACAGTAAGCCTAGGGTAGAATCTCTTGTGATGTGTTGCAGAGCTCAATATTCAGTCCTGAATGCTTAATGTATTTTTGTGGTAGTGGTGATGACTGCTGCTTATTAGAAAGACTAACCCAGTTTTGATTGACAAGCTTTAGAGAGGAAAGGCTAATTAAAAGAGGTAAAGTCAGTGATGTGTCAACGCCAACTCACATAGCTGTCAGTTGGTAAAATTTGGGGAAATTTTGGGCCAATCGTTAAAACAGTGGTAGGTTGAAATCAGCGATGGAATTGGCAAACCCAATAATCAGGGTTTTATTTGTTTGTTTGGTTTTGGTTTTCGTGGAAAGCTCATTGTTAAACATTTACCAATACACAACTGGGCAAAGTCTCCCCACAAATATAGTTGCAATCCAGACCAGTGTCAACTATAATTATTACATATTCAGAGTGCCAGAGGAAAAGCACCTCACCTGTATCCATTTTCTCAACCCCTGTATAAGGGGATAATTTTCATTATCCAGAACTCTAGATCACCTCATGGAAAAATAAAAGTTAATGTTCATAAAGAACCTGGCCCACATGGAGCTGAGGAACAACAAAAAGAATTAACATGAAGTGTGAAACAGTTATGAACACGGAGCACCATTTATTTTAGCTGAAAGCACATGATTTATTAAGAATAAACAAAAGAGAAGTCATCACTTTTTCTCCAGTTAATAATGCTCTCCATTTCCCTTGTCTCCAAATGTGTTATGCAGTGAAGTTCAGAAGATTAAAAAAAAAATCTGATACAGGTTTTCCATCCAGAAGTCTTCTTAAAAGCTTATGAATCTTTTCTTAGATTAAACGTAACTTCAAAAGCATCAGCTGTAGTCTCTGTTTGTCACTGTAATACGGAATTAAAGTGTTGCACAGCTAAGATCCTAGAGTGGTGCTTTTTTCTTTCTCCCCAAACACATTTTCTTTTACGAAGCACAATGGTGGAACAGCCCATAAAAAAATGTGAGGAAGAATGGCATTTACATTTTGTACATATGCTATGGATCTCAGCATTCCAGGATGAATTCATATGTTTTTTTCTCTCATCAATCTCAGGGATCTATTACAAAAATACCAAAATGTGGTTCATTTATTTCTCATTTTCCTTTTATTTTATTATAAATTTGGGTGCAGTTTTCTTACCATGAAGATTTGCATTCTCTGGTATTAGTCAAGGTCAAAGTACAGAGCCTCTGTGTGCATTCTAAACCATTTCAACTATGTGTTCACCCCCTGGTGTGATGCATTTTTAAAAAGACACTTTGCTCAGAATTGACCCACAGACCCCCATTTTATTTGTCTTCTACTAAAGACTAAGAAGCTACATTTTCATTTCCAATTCCACATAAATGCTTTCAGAATAGCTTAAATCTGGAGCTGTCTCAAGACAAGAAAACTGTTAGATGACCTCCCAGAATCCCTCCCTGTTCCTCTGTTTTAGGCAGTAGGGACTTCTGTCTCCTCTCTGTATGTACTATGGCTTGTGAGCCAGCACTGAAGGGTGTAGGCTCTCTGGAATGAACCCTTCCCCTCGGTCTAATATTTGTTACCCATCCCCCAGGTGCTATGGTCTCCTCTCCTCCTGTTTCCTAATCTCAGCTTGCCTCAGTGAAGTCGCTGATAAATAATATACATAGCAAGCATATATGAGAGTGATTGAGAGTATATCCATCTTAACAATATTCAATTTAGGTGGTATAAAATCTATTGTGAGTAGGAACCATTCAATAAGGTGGACTGATATAGTTCACAGACTGATATAGTTAAATTCCTTACAAATTTCTTCTGCAAAAAGGTAATTTACTGAGCATCTCTAGATCTCAAGACGTTCTGCCTTGTCTGTAAAACTGAGAAAAATCATGGTTACTACTTCATGTTTGTTGTGAGGACTAGAATATAAAATGTATACAAAGTGCTTACTCTGGCATATTGGAAGTAAGAAAAAAAATGCAAATAATATAATAATTGGTGCTCAATTACCTGTGCTTAGAAAGGCTCAGCTCCCCATAAGAAAGCAGGATATTGAATTCAGACACAGCTTACACTAACCTCAACTTCAAACACAAAGAAGCAGCCTGGGGCATGCAAGATGCTCCTCCAGGAAGGAGAACCAGATGCTCAGGGTAAATAGTTATGAACGAATTGGAGGTCAAAACCAAAACTGGGCCCCAGGCTACCTGACTGACACCTGATTTTCTTAGTTTCTACTCATTTCAGCTTTCCCAGCTGTACAACATACTCCTTAGGGCTAGAGAATCAATGTAACCAAAATATTTGCAGAAATATCATACTCCTTCATTCTTAAAACCCAGTACTGATTCAACATACTGATTCAATAAAAGTTTTTCAGGAAAAAAAATTATATATTAGATATAATTATTAATTATAGGATACATTGATTTCAGAAACATAAAAAATGTAGAAAACAAGTATATGTTTTTCAGCATCTAGGAAACAGTCATAGTCAATTCTAAATTAGTTCTCATACTCTGAGTCCCATCCTTCTCACGAGTTCTCATTCTCTCCTTCACTGGTTGTTATAGTACTTAGATTGGTTTCTAAGAAAAAAACATGTATGTTGATAGACCAGGCATGATGTTCAGAAAGGTGGGCTAAGGCATGGATCAGAAACTCAGTGAAGGAGGTGAGAAAACAAAAACTCAGAACCAGATGGGATTTGGGTTTCCAAAATCTATGTGCATGTACAGTCAAGTGACATGAGTACCAGGAATGGGATTTTTGGGTTACTACTGATAAAATAAATTCATATTTTATAAGAAGACAAGAAAGATTGAAATATAATTTTTTCTTTGCCCATCTGGGCTTCCTCCCTCTCCTTTAGTGTGCGTTGTTCATCTACATTAATCAGACCTCCTTAGGAAATAACCTTTCTTCTTAATCTTCCTTCTTAAGGAGCCATGATGACCCATAACCAACTATTTGCTTTGTGAGCATAGATTTGGATTGTGTAAACTGTAAATAATACACCATTGACGTATAACCCTTTGTTTCAAAAACTTATATAAGTGTGCTTTGACCTCTAATGGGTGGAACAGTCCTCAGAGCTTTCTGAAAGACTATCTTTCAGGTTATAATCCTCTGGTTGGCTTGAATAAAATGTTCCATTTCTTTCTCAAATCAACTATTGAGTTTTTTTTTTTTTTCATCGACACTACATTTGAGTCAAGGACCTTATTTCACACATCCATTCTAGGACAATATGCATGAAGTATGGATAACAGTGCCTTACTATCCAGAGAAGAGTGAGGATGGCAGTGTAATGAGCTGGCTAATAGATTAGCAGGTTTGGAGTAAGGTCAGAGGACTAGGAAAATCAATTATGACTAGTTACTTTAGCATTGGCAATGTGGTCAGGTTTAGACATTGAACGCCTAGGAATTTCAGAATTACAATTTGGGAAGGAACTGGTACCCAGGTATAAGACCAGCCGAATCTTTGTACCTGCAGGACATAGATCCAGCTATCTTAGGAAGAAGATGGCCACTAAGATAGTAGGTATCATAGATACAACTGCCAAGGGACAGGATGATGACTTTTTTGGGAGGATGAGCTTATCTCCCTTCCCTTCCAGTGGCCATTCCTTCTCCTTGCCCTTATACTGGAATGTCTACCCCATCTATACACATCTCAAGAGCTGTCTCTTCCCTGTACTTATCACTACAATAGCTATACTATGAATATTTTTAATTTAAATCTGGCTTTTGCAGGCCATCAGGAAGTCTGGATGAATCTCTGAAGGGATCCAGACAACTTCTGACCCAGGGGAAAAAGGAAAACTTTGCTCTCAGTTTAGAGTCCTTCTATCCCACTGATAAGTTTTCATGAGTTCCTTTTGTTTGAGATATTTTCCTTGCATTATGGAAATGGCTCAGAGTAGCATGACAGCACTTGGACCTCAATCTCATCAATAGTCAGAACAATGTTATAAAAACTTCATTGTGAAATAAATGTAGAATAAAAACAATATCAATTAATTAATATAAAGATGTCTTATATCCCTTTATCATTAGCCTTAAAAATGTTCTGGTAACAATATTTAACAATAATAAATTTAATAAATTAAAAACAAATGTTCAAAACCTAAAAATAAACTTATGCTCCCATAATGGTATCTCTTATAAGCATGCCTGAGAAGAATGGTATATTAAAATATAGTGTCATATATACCACAGTGGCAGCATGTGTGGGGTATTCTGGGAACCCAGAGGAGGAAGATAAACTTAACTCAGGCAGGGAATCAAGGAAGCCTGTACAAAATGGGTAAGCTTGGATCCCTGTCTTGAAAAGTGACTAGAAATTATCTATGGTAAGATTCTAGGCAGAAGAAACAATTCAAGAGAAGTTAAGAGAATATGTAAAAGTATGTGCCTGTGTGTGTGGTGGTGGGGGCGAATGCATGTGTGCATTTGTGTGCATGGGAATCCCAATGTTCACCTTCCTTCTGAAGTAAGTATAATCAGTTATGTAAATTGCCTGATATAAATGAGTATAAACCCCACATATTTTCCATACAGGGATCTTGCACTTTAAGCCTAACTTCTAACTATAAAATTGAGTCTTTGTTCCCTGATAAAGGACTCTCGGCTACCCATGTCACATGGATGTAGTATATTTAGTGGGAAGAGTTATAATAGTCCTCAGAGAGTCACCTTCTATGCATACAAGCAGGCCTGCTCTTAGCTTTGGCAATAATGCCAGCTCCCAAGATGGCACACAGCTAGGAGGCTACTTCTTGCTGTAGTGAGAGCATCCAGTACTCACAAACCATGTGGTTTCTTCCTTGTCCTGGCCATGTTCCAGAGTATTTCCCTCTGTGAGACTTACTGCTCATGACATAATTGGGTCATGCCACACCACAACGTGATACTTCTGGGGACCAAGCCAATTTCCTTCCCTCCCTAACCCATTCACTGCTCAGTGGGTCAGTCAGAAATACAGTAAGTGACAAGGAGTGCAGCCAAGCAACAATGAGGTGAGGGGCACCATGGCAAACCTAGATTTCAACTTCCAGGTGTCCATGACCTTCAGACCTACAGGGTAATTCTGCTTGGCCACGTTCTCTTGTTTTCGTTTTTGTTTTTTTCATGAAATAGTATCACCCTCTAAGTTGTTGTGCAAGGAAACAGTTACAACTTGTGTTAGTAGTGGTGCAGGACAGAATGTGGTTCTAGTAATGGGAGATCTGAGATATAGTCCTGAGGGTGTAAGGATCAACTGTCACTTTGGAGAATCCACTCATCTTTGCCCTTGTGCTTCCTCATCAAGCAAATAAGGATTCTTACTCTTCCTAGTCTGCAAGGAATACCCAGCTATTGGAGAGATAAAAACATTTTCAAAAACTTTAAAACACTAAATTATATTGAATTAAGCCAAGTAGCTGTCCATCCAGAACATTTATTGACACCACTGAGAGCAAACAGGCTTATTTTCCAAGGCAAGTAGGCCAATTGCAGTTGTCACACTTTTTCATCCATGCAAGATATGCTGCCTAATTTAGAAGGAAGTCTGGGATCAGAGAAGTTAAGTTCACTCCACTGAATACTAAATATTCATTGAGAGCCTATCATGAACAATGCACTGTGTTATATGTTTTAATTTTAGTGATTTGTCTAAGGCCAGAGAACTGGTTAGTGTAGGGCTACACTAGCTGCCCTTACTCTCGGCTGCATTATCCATCCTTCCAGTCCATCACATGTTCGGGGGATCAACCATTTTCAGTTGGGCAAATAAAAGAATTTATGTGCTTTAGGTTCACAACTGTTTTAATGAAACTCTACATAAAACACATGGATTTTTCCAGAAATATTTAATTGGATTTTGCTTAATTTATGGAGGAAAAAAATGCATTAGTGACACCAGGACTTTTACAAAGAGAAAAAAAGAAAATCTTGGAAAGACAAGTAGATTCTTAAGTAAAAGCAGCAGGAACAAAGAGAGCATGAGGTGCCAACACAATGAGCACATAATACTATAATTATTAGCAGGCCTAAATTCACTGGCTGTCATTCTTAAAGAAAAGTAAGTCAGACAAGCAATGTGAACCAAACAATCATCTGCCACTGAAGCCTTAATCATTGCTACCCATTGCTGGATATTCTCTCTGAGCTGCATCCACTCAGCTGTGGCACTGACCACATGGAAATAAAATAAAGAACGGAAAAGAAATTTGGTTCTTGTCACAGAGCTCATCATTCTGACTTATCAACCTGAAATATAGTTTAATCTGCATAAAAATGGAAGCTTGCAAACTGACTGGGATTAATAGGTTTCAGCTCTAATTCCTTCTGGGGGTCTCATTTAAATAGGCCATTCATCACCGTGACCTCTTTTGATAATAGACTTACTGTAATATTTAATTTCACATTAATCTGTTGTAACTTAGCCAATGTTCATTTGCAGAATAATCACTAAGGAATTAGCTCTGCCTGCCCCCAAAACTGGTCTTTAACAACATTCTCCTGAATGCCCAAACAATTAAAGATAGTCTATTTGCTATTATTTGCTAAAATGTACTGTTCAAGAATCATTGTGTTTGGGTAGGACGGGGCGTAAGGAAAAGGGTACATTAACACAGAATCTTTACCTGGACTATTAGGAAGGACACTCATTTTGAGCCAGTAAAGATATAAAATATGGCTCAGTGGCAAAAATCCAGGTCAAGTGGCACACATTTGTTAAGTTCTACTTGTGCTAGGGTCTGGCAAGGTCACTTATGTTACTATTGCTCATTAACCAGAACATGCCTGGTCCTGAGGAACATTATGAATTCTAATAAATTCAATCCAATTCATTACAGTGTAACATGTTAATGATACCAGTATTATATACCCTCTGAAAGGTACACTGAGGGGACAGAGGCAGATGCACAGGAAACAGATGTGTGTGTGTGTGTGTATGTGTGTGTGTGTGTATGTACATACATAATTCCATGGATAGAGAAACCAGAGAGTGCTGAATCTGGCAAAGGTCAAGAATATAAGATTAAAACTGTCCTCCTGGGAAAGAATAATGTAGGGACAGATGAGATTCTCCTCTCTCCCATTTCTGCTAAATAGATCTCAGAGGGGATTGGCCATTGACACCTGAAGGCTTCCTAAAGGATCTGGATCTGCTGAATGAGCTAGTGTATCAGGGGTGTTCTGAGCAGGCAGCCTGATAAATGATCTCAACATTTATTTCAGATAGAAATGATAAGCAACATTGTTCCACAATATGTTATTTTCCCTCTTCCTTTAGTTAATCTCTTTAGGTAATGTGAATTACTTACCTATTTTAGAATTTAGACTTCTATTAAAGATGATCTAATCCAACTCTAGATGAGACAGAATTGCCCATAAGAACAAGTAACTTTCTCACATTATGCAGGTAGAAAGATGAGTAATAACAGGGCCCAGGCCAGAATCCACATCACTTGATTCCTTCCCCACTGCTACTTCCAACTTTCATGTGCCCAATATGCTACTTTTACCATCTCTCACTATGAGCATTCATTCTGGTCAGATCTCAGTTGAGGAGTGAACCACCTAGCCAGCTGCCAGGGAGCCAATTTATATGATGCATTAAAGTTCTGTCTCACCTTCACTACTTAGATAAAATCATTTTGAAAGGACACCCAGATACTAGCCTACCCAGGGTATCCACATCTCTCAATCTAACCCCTATACAGATTGTTGTAAGAGAAAGTTATTCCTTATAGCACAGTAGCCAAAAACAAAAAGAGGAGGCTTTCCCTGGGCCAGCAAGATATTGCACACTACTCTGAGATGCCTAAAGGATCAAGAGAAGAGTCTGGTAAAGCTGGGAATTGACTCATTTTCTTAAATAATCATTTAACATATTTTCTTTCTCCTGATATCTCTTTAATAACATTTCCACATCTCAATCTTAGCTGTTGACTTTATTTCACTGGGGGAAAATCCCAAACAAACAAACAAAACAAGCAATAAGAATAAAACGTCCATACATACCCACCTTGAAATTACGAGTCTTTCTACACCTGTGCCCATGCATGCTGCCTTGAGGAAACAGTGAGCAGATCGTCTGTGCTTTCTATCTTAAGCCAACTCAGGTGCTCAGGGGCTTAGCTCCTGAAATCACTCACTCTCTCTACTATATCAACAATGTTTACCCTTCTACTGGATTGTTTCCACCAGTAATTCAACATGCTCATTATGACACCGAAAACCTTCTCCTGATCCTACATCTCTCTCTTTATGCCTGAGTTCTCTTCTCTCCTTTAGTAAAACTCCTTGAAAGGGAGGTCTATACATTGTTTTATTTCCTCTTCTTGATATTCTCTTGAACCGTCCTCAGTCCGATTTTCATCCCCAACCCTTCACAGAAATAGATCTTGCCAACTTTGCCAATGATCTTCATGTTGCTTAATTTCATCTTCAGTTCTTAGTTCTCATCTTACATAACTTCTCTGTGGCATTTGTCACAGTGCCTCATTCCTCCTTTGTGGAAGCACTTTCTTCACTTAGTTCCTAAGACATCACTCTCTCTTGGTTTACCTCATGTTGGTACTATACTGGCTACTCCTCTGTTTCCTCTGTTGGTTTCTCCTAATTTTTCCAACCTCTAAATGTGGGACAATCCCATAGACTTTGGCTTTTGGTGGTAAGCAAAACAAGAATATATACTGAACTTCAATCTTTAAATTATTTTAACTATGCTTCTGTTGGAAGGGAGACTTTTAACTATTCTCTAACTTACTATTCATAATTTATACAATTTGTAATCACAGACCTATTCTAAGCATATTCAAGTATGTTTTAAAATAACTGAAGAAGATTCAAGATGGAAGGAGTAGGAGGATGTGGAGTTCATCTCTCTCCACGGATACATCAGGAATACATCTAGATGCAAAAATTCTCACAGAACACCAGCTGAAAATTAGCAGAAGACCTTGGACATTGGAAAGGACTATAAAGATTCCTGCATAACTTGGTAGGACAGAAAAAAGAAGGGAGAAGGAGGAGGAGAGGAAGCAGGGTGAGACCTGCACCCTGGGGTGGGGGAGCTGAAGCAGAGAAGAGATTCCTAAATTCAGGGAAATGCTCTCTCTGATGGGGGAATTGATTGGTACAGAAGGGAAGCACTTGAAGCTGTTGGAAGAGAGTGAAGTGGCCAATCTGTGGCAGATGGGACAGAATTAGAAATACACAGATGGTCTGTACCATGGCCCTATGTGTCCCAGACTGGGATGTGTGTTCAGAGGTGTGCGAGGGGGCTGGGAGCTGGAGCGTGGGGATTGGAGAACAGGCTCAGAGCAAGAACTGCTGTTGGCTGTGGAGAGATAGACTAAGGGGATGGGAGGGAGGAAATGCACAGCAGGGAATGCCTACAGAGGAAGACCAGACTGCCATGGAAGCAGGGTGCTACTGCTGAGTCACACGCAGGGGAGGAGCCACTACTGTAGCCTCTCTCTCCCTACACAATGGTACTGGCTGCCAAGCAATAAAAAAAGCCCCCTCAGAGTGGGCCCTAATGCACCAGCTACATGGTAATTTAAAAAAAGCCCAGCAAGGGCTGGCCCTCATGTTCCCTACACCATGCACCTGAAAAGGTCCTCATTAGGGCCATCTCTCTTGCGCCCATGATTGCCAGCTTCCCTGCACATTTGGTGTCACCATGGCTCCCACAATCCAAGCAGTCATACTACCTCTGTGCCCTCTCATCACTGGGACAGAACCAAGAGTTCCAAGGCAACCTCAGGAACAGACTCCTGTGGGTGGACCACATGCAGAGGTGGTGATAAAACCAAAGCTGAACCCCAAGGGTGGGGCGACTAAGGAAGAAGATTGAAAATCTTTCCATCAGCTGTACAAGCTGCACATTAAATCCCCATGATCAGCTAGGTATACCCCGGATCTATGGAATATCTGAGTAGACAATGAGTGTTTCCACAAATGAAAATGGTGTAGCTCTGACAGCTGTGGACTTTGAGGACAAGTACACATAGGAAATGGGCCAGATCAGAGTCTGAGGGGTCCCCACAAGGCACACAGCAGGTCCAGAGACCAGCCCAGAGGCAGAGGAGACCTTCTTGGGGAGGCAGAAGTGGGCTGTGACTCACAGTGTGTGCAAGGACACTTTCAGCAGAGACCTTAGGGAAACATAATTATTACTATTAATTTTATTATGTTTTTATTCATTCTGTTCTTGGTTCTGCCTTTTTGTCTTTCTTTTTTTATTTGTTTGTTTGTTTGTTCTAGTTTTAGCAATTTTTTTTTAATTTAGTCTTTTAGGATCTCTGTATTTTATAACATATTTTTTAGTTTTTAAATATTTATATTTTTACTTTGCTTTTCTGTTTTGCTGTGTTCTTTTCCCTTATTTTTTTCTTCTTTTTCTTTAATATATCTTTTTTTATATTTCTATTTTTACTTTGCTTTCAGTTCCTCTGTGATTTTTCCCTTTTTATGTTATTTTATTATTAATTTTCTTTAACCATTTTTATTGGTTTCTTCTGTTTCCTTGTTTTATAATTCAGTTAGCACACTGCTTTGGTTTTGTATTTGTTATGTGTTTTTGTTAGTTTAAATCCTAATTGATTTCATTTTTGAGTTCTTCTATTTGTCTGGTTGTTCTCTTGCTTTCTCTCTTATTTGGTTCTGTTTTTGCTTCTTTTACATGTGTGTGTGTTTCCTTGTTTCTGTTTTTGTTTGTTTGATTTTGTTTTTACCATTTCTCTGGAGTTTTGTCTTTTCTTTAATATATTTTCTATTTTATTTTTTATGTCTATTTCTATATTGCTTTTCTGTTCTATCTTCTTTCCACTTACTCTTTTTCTTTTCTTTTTTTTTCTTTTTATCATTTTTGTTGTTTTATTTTGTTTCTTTGCTCCATTCTTCAGTTGGCACTCTCCTTTGTTTTGCATTTTGGCTTCATCAGTTTTCTTTTTAATTTTGTTCTTGGGTTTTTTTGTTTGTGTGGTTGTTCTCTTGCTTTTTTATTCAGTTCTGTTTTTGCTTCTTTGCTGTGTGTGTGTGTTTCGCTGTTTCTGTTTTTGTTTGTTTTATTTAAAATTTTACCATTTGGCTGGGGTTTTGTTAGTTTATTTTTCTTAATGCTTTTTACTGCTGGGATGAGAGACTTGGGGGTCTTGGGTCCTCAGTGGAAAGCCAAGCCTGAGGTTCTGGGGTGTGAGCACTGAGTCCAGGACTCTGGACCACTGGAGAATTCCTAGCACTAGGGAAGATTAATCACTTAGGGCTCTCATGGAGACCTCAATCTGAATCCAAGGCCTGGCTCCACCCAACTCCCAGCAGCTCCCTGTGCTGGATGCCTCACACAAAACAACAAACAAGACAGGAACACAAACCCACCCATCAGCACACAGACTACTTAAAGTCTTACTAAGCTCACAGACAACCCAAAACATACCACCTGACATGGCCCTGCTCAACAGGAAAAGACTCAGCTCCACCTACCAGAAGCCAAACACTAGTACCACCCATCAGGAAGCCTACACAAGCCACTGGACCAACTGCAACACCAGTGGTAGAGAACAGAAGCAAGAAGAACTACGACAATGCAGCCTGGGGAAAGGAGGCCACAAATACGGAAAATTAGACAAAATGAAAAGAGAGAGAAATATCTTACAGGCAAAGGAGCAGGATAAAACCCCAAAAGACCAAATAAATGCAGAGGAAATAGGCAAACTACCCAAAAAAGAATTCAGAGTAATTATAGTAAAAATGATCCAAAATCTCAGAAATAGAATAAATACAAGAAACGTTTAACAAGGACACAGAAGAACTAAAGAGCAAACAAACAGTAATGAACAACATAATAACTGAAATTAAAACTACTCTAGAAGGAATCAATAGCAGAATAACTGAGGCAGAAGAACAGATAAGTGAGCTGGAAGATAGAATGGTGAAATAACTGCCACGGAGCAGAATAAAGAAAAAAGAATGAAAAGAATGGAGGACAGTCTCAGATAACTCTGGGACAACACTAAGTGCACCCACGTTCAAATTATAGACACTCAAGAAGAAGAAGAAAAAAAGAGAGGGTCTGAGAAAATATTTCAAGAGATTATAGTTGAAAACTTCCCCAACATGGGAAAGGAAACAATCATGTCCAGGAAGAAGAGAGAGTTCCATACAGCATAAAGCCAAGGAGAAACATGCCAAGACACATATTAATCAAACTAACAAAAATAAAACACAGAGAAAAAATTGTTAAAAGCAACAACTAACATACAAAGGAAACCCCATAAGGTTAACAACTGATCTTTCAGCAATAACTCTACAGGCCAGAAGGGAATGACAATATACATTTAAAGTGAAAAAAGGGAAAAACCTACAACCAAGACCACTCTACTCAGCAAGGATCTCATTCATATTCGACAAGGAAATCCAAAACTTTACAGACAAGCAAACGTTAAGAGAATTCAGCACCACCAAACCAGCTTTACAACAAATGCTACAGGAAATTTGCTAGGCAGGAAACACTAGGAGAAAACACCTACAAAAACAACCCAAAATAATTAAGAAAATTGTCATAGGAACATACATATTGATAATTACATTGAATGTAAATGGATTAATTGTTCAAACCAAAAGACACAAACTGCTTGAGTGGATACAAAAACAAGACCCATATATATGTTGTCTACAAGAGATGCACTTCAGACCTAGGGACGCATACAGACTGAAAGTGAGGGGATGGAAAAAGGTATTCCATGCAAGTGGAAATCAAAAGAAAATTGGAGTAGCAATACTCATATCAGACAAAATAGACTTTAAAATAAAGACTATTACAAGAGGCAAGGAAGAACACTACATAATGATCAAGGGACCAATCCCAGAAGAAGATACAACAATTGTCAATATCTATTGACCCAACATAGCAGTACCTCAACACATAAGGTAAATGCTAACAGCCAAAAAAGGAGAAATCAAAAGTAACACAAAAATAGTAGGCAACTTTAACATCCCACTTACACCAATGGACAGATCATCCAAATGGAAAATAAATAAGGAAACACAAGCTTTAAATGACACATTAGACCAGATGGATCTAACTGATATTTATAAGACATTCCATCCAAAAACAACAGAATACACATTCTGCTCAAGTGCCCACGGAATATTCTCCAGGATAGACCAATCTAGGGTCACAAGTCAATCCTAAGTAAATTAAAGAAAATTGAAATCATATCAAGCATCTTTTCTGACCACAACACTATGAGACTAAATATCAATTACAAAAAAAAAAAAAAACTGTAAAAAATACAACCACATGGAGGTTAAACAATATGCTACTAAACAACCAAGAGATCATTGAAGAAATCAAAGAGGGAATCGAAAATACCTAGAAACAAATGACAATGAAAACACGATGACCCCAAACCTAGTGGATGCAAAAAAAGCAGTTCTCAGAGGGAAGTTTATAGCAATAAAATCCTACCTTAAGAAACAAGAAAAATATCAAATAAACAACCTAACCTTACACCTAAAGCAATTAGAGAAAGAAGAACCAAAAATACCCCAAAGTTAGCAGAAGAAAAGAAGTCTTGAAGATTAGATAAGAAATAAATGAAAAATAATGAAGAAAACAATAGCAAAGATCAATAAAACTAAAAGCTGGTTCTTTGAAGAGATAAGCAAAATTGATAAGTCATTAGCCAGACTCATCAGGAAAAAAAGGGAGGAGACTCAAACCAACAGGTTTAGAAATGAAAAAGGAGAAGAAACAACTGCCACCACAGAAATACAAATGATCATGAGAGACTACTACAAGCAATTATATACTAATAAAATGGACAACCTGGAAGAAATGGACAAATTCTTAGAAAAGTACAACCTTCCAAGACTGAACCAGGAAGGAATAGAAAATATGAACAGACTAATCACAAGTACTGAAATTGAAACTGTGATTAAAAATCTTCCAACAAACAAAAGCCCAGAGTCAGATGGCTTCATAGGCAAATTCTATCAAACATTTAGAGAAGAGCTAACACCTATCCTACTCAAACACTTCCAAAATATAGCAGAGGGAGGAACACTCCCAAACACATTCTACAAGGCCAGCATCACCCTGATACTAAAACCAGACAAAGATGTCACAAAGAAAGAAAACTACAGGCCAATATCACTCATGAACATAGAAGCTAAAACCCTCAAAAAAATACTAGCAAACAGAATCCAACAGCACATTAAAAGGATCATACACCATGATCAAGTGGGGTTTATCCTAGGAATGCAAGGATTCTTCAATATACGCAAATCAATCAATGTGATACACCATATTAACAAATTGAAGGATAAAAACCATTTGATAATCTCAATGTAGAAAAGCTTTTGACAAAATTCAACACCGATTTGTGATAAAAAAACCCTCCAGAAAGTGGCTATAGAGGGAACCTACTCCAACATAATAAAAGCCATATATGAGAAACCCAGAGCAAACATTATTCTCCATGGTGAAAAATTGAAAGTATTTCCTCTAAAATCAGGAAGAAGAAAAGGGTGCCCACCCTCATCACTATTATTCAACATAGTTTTGGAAGTTTTAGCCATGGCAATCAGAGAAGAAAAAGAAAGAAAAGATTCCAAACTGGAAAAGAAGAAGTAAAACTGTCACTGTTTGCAGATAACATGATACTATACATAGAAAATCCTATAGATGTCACCAGAAACTAGTAGAGCTAATCAATGAATTTGGTAAAGTTGCTGGATACAAAATTAATGCACAGAAATCTCTTTCATTCCCATACACTAACGATGAAAAATCTGAAAGAGAAATTAAGGAAATACTCCCATTTACCATCACAACAAAAAGAATAAAATACCTAGGAATAAACCTACCTAAGGAGGCAAAAGACCTGTATGCAGAAAACTATAAGACACTGGTGAAAGAAATCAAAGATGATATAAACAGATGGAGAGATATACCATGTTCTTGGATTGGAAAAATCAACATTGTGAAAATGACTATACTACCCAATGCAACCTACAGATTCAATGCAATCCCTATCAAATTACCAATGGCATTTTTTACAGAACTAGAACAAAAAACTTTACAATTTGTATGGAGACACAAAAGACCCCTAAGAGCCACAGCAATCTTGAGCAAGAAAAACAGAGCTGGAGGAATCAGGCTCCCTGCCTTCAGACCACACTACAAAGCTACAGTAATCAAGACAGTATGGTACTGGTACAAAAACAGAAATATAGATCAGTGGAAAAGGATAGAAAGCCCACAGATAAACCCACCCACATATGGCCACCTTATCTTTGACAAAGGAGGCAAGAATGTACAATGGAGAAAAGACAGCCTTTTCAATAAGTGGTGCTTGGAAAACTGGATAGCTACATGTAAAACAATGAAATTAGAACACCACCTAACACCATACATGAAAATAAACTCAAAATGGTTTAAAGACCTAAATGTAAGGCCAGACATTATAAAAGTCTTACAGGAAAACATAGGCAGAACACTCTATGACATAAATCATAGCAAAATCCTTTCTGACCCACCTCCTAGAGTAATGGAATTAAAAACAAAAATAAACATATGGGACCTAATGAAACTTAAAAGCTTTTGCACAGCAAAGGAAATGATAAACAAGATGAAAAGACAACCCTCAGAATGGGAGAAAATATTTGCAAATGAATCAACTGACAAAGGATTTATCTCCAAATATACAAGCAGCTCATGAAGCTCAATATCAAAAGAACCCAAACAATCCAGTTAAGAAATGGGTAGAAGACCTAAATAGACATTTCTCCAAAGAAGACATACTGATGTCCAAGAGGCATATGAAAAAGTTGCTCAGCATCAATAATCATTAGAAAAATGCAATTCAAAACCACACTGAGGTATCACCTCACACCAGTCAGAATGGTCATCATCAAAAAATCTAGAAAATATAAATGCTGGAGGGGCTGTGTAGAAAAGGGAACCCTCCTGCACTGTTGTTGGGAATATACATTGATACAGCCACTATGGAGAACAGTATGGAGGTTCTATAAAAAACTAAAAATAGAACTACCGTATGACCCAGCAATCCCACTACTGGGCATATACCCTGAGAAAAACATACTTCAAAAAGAGACATGTACCACAATGTTCATTGCAGCACTATTTACAATAGCCAGTACATAGAAGCAACCTAACTATCCATCAACAGATGAATGGATAAAGAAGATGTGGCATATATATACAATGGAATATTACTCAGTCATAATAAGGGCAAAATTGAGTTATTTGTAATGAGGTGGATGGACCTAGAATCTGTCATACAGAGTGAAGTAAGTTAGAAAGAGAAAAACAAATACCGTATGTTAACACATATATGTGGAATCTAAAAAAACGGTACTGATGAACCTAGTGTCAGGGCAGGAATAAAGACGCAGACGTAGAGAATGGACTCTAGGACACAGTGGGGAAGCGGAATCTGGAAGAAGTGAGAGAGTAACATTGACATATATGCACTACCAAATGTAAAATGGATGGCTAGTAGGAAGCTGCTGCATAGCACAGGGAGATCAACTCGATGCTTTGTGACAACCTAGAGGTGTGGGATAGGAAGGCTTAAGAGGGAGAGGATATGAGGATATATGTATCCATATAGCTGATTCACTTTGTTGTACAGCAGAAACTAACACAGCTTTGTAAAGTAATTATACTCCAGTAAAGATATAAAAAAAAAAAAAAAAAAAATAGAGATCAGATTTGTGGTTCCCAGAGGTAGGGGTAGGGGGACTTGGAGGAAGGTAGTCAAAAGGTACAAACTTGCAGTTACAAGATAAAAAAGTACTAGGGATGTAATATGAAACATGATAAATATAATTAACACTGGTGTATGTTATATGTGAAAGTTAAGAGAATAAATCCTAAGAATTCTCCTCACAAGGAAAACATATTTTTTCTAGTTCCTTAATTTTATATCTATATGAGATGAAGGATGGTCACTAAACTTATTGTGATAATCATTTCATGATGTACATAAGCCAAATCATGCTGTACACCTTAAATTTATATAGTGCTATATGTCAATTATATCTTAATAAAACTGGAAAAAAATAAATTAAATAACAGTGAATCAAATGACCATTTGCTTTTAACAAAAAATTAAATACCTGTATACCTGCAAATAATCAGATATTTAGCAGTTCAGAAAAAGTTAACTCTTAACTAGCCAATTATTTGACTAAATTCAATTCAAAAAAAAATCTTCGCCCTACTTTTGGGACTTCTTATAGCACAAGTTTCACTTAATATATCCTCTGGAGCCTACTATCAGTGTGGAGAAGGCATTGGAGTGCAGATTTTCTGGCCAGTGCCTGGGAAGCCCCTACGTATTTCAGTAGAACAGAATCCCCACTCATCTGATAGATGCCCCTCTTGTCAAAACTCTGTGACAAATAAATCAGATGGCTATATTTCCATTATCACTTCTAAAATTGGTTTTCAAATATTTTATTTAGTCATTTTTTAAATATTTTAAGCAGTTTAAAGCATTTAAGAAAATCTGATGTACTAAGATTTGGAACAATTATGTTCTCAATTAATGTTTGAATATTTGGGAAAATCTAATTTGTTATATTCATAAGTTTTAAGTTTATTAATTATGAAAGTAGGATGTAATTATATAAAAAAATCATTAGTTGTTTAAAGATCTGTAAGATGGCACATTCCTTTAAAATTTTTGAAACCATACCCCCAGAAAAGTAGAAGGAAGTTTCTGAAAACAATTTCCAAATTTCTTCTTTGGCCTTTACCAAGATATAAAAGAAAAAGATATTTACTTTAAAATACAAAAGAAGAAGCTGACTAAAGTTCTCACTCCATGATATAGACATGTGGCCAACACAAATAATTTGTCATAGAAAAAAATAAACTTGAGAAATCTAAACCAACAAATATCATTTATAAGTGACTTTTATATAGATGGCACACACATTTAATTTTGCTTGTGATGCTGAACTTATTTAATAACATTCTTATTTATCTCTGCTGATCTTCTTACAGAAGTTTCCACCACCAGCCCTTTTATCCCTTACATGTGACTTTTCATGTCCTGGGAGCCCATTGAACAGTATCATTTCTGTTAGAGAACCTCCACAATTCTCCCATCACTGGGGCTCTAAATTTCAAAATAATCTTTAATTTCTCTTTTTCTTTCAACTGTCATGATAGATAAAATATCCGGTCTTATATTCATTCCTTCTTATATTCAGTTCCACTCACAATATGATCACCCAAGTTTAGAACAATATCATCCCATGCTTCATAAGTGCAATAGTGTATCATTTGGCTGCTCAACCTACCACCTCCTATTCTTCCAGTCCATCCTATGTGGCATTACAAGTGGTACAATTTTATACTCATCATTCCATGCTCAAAATCATGTTTCCTCTTCCCTACAACATCTAACTATAATTGCTAAATTTACCCATTCAGTGTATTAATAGAAAAATATTGCCTTCTCTCCATCACCCTTTAATTCCCTTATTCATATTTTCTCAGTGTATGTCAACACCTTGTATGTGAACTTTAACTCAAGTTATGTAACAAGTCTCTTGCCCCTTGAGAACTGCAATAGCTGAAGACTTTCAGATCCCCTTAAGGGGCGAGAATTTTAGGTCCAGACCACAATGCAGGTAAAACACAGATCTTCTAGATCAGCATTTCCATAATATACTCAGTTGCATACTAATTTTATGAGCTGTTAATATTTATATCTCACACACACACACACACACACACACACACACACACACAGCATCCATGGCTAAAGATGAGTCTAGGAAATACTAGTTTAATCAAAGTCAAATTGTAATATTTTTCTTTTTTGTGAGATTAAATATGTCACTGTACCATGTATTCTCTAGGACTGCACAATGCCAACATATGAAGAAGTAGTGAGTATGTGGGAACTCCTAACGTGATGACAATCTTTCTTATACTTTAGCCCTAAAAAATGTGTCTCTGTTTCATTACCCTGGGCATATGTACTTATTGTGAGGCCCTAAAGGTACCGTCGCTTCTTTGGAACTGGACTCCATCCTTGTTCTCATGCCTTCTTCCAAGAACATGAGTCCTGCTGGCAACACCAATCATTCTGACTAAGTCCATGTTGCATGCTCCTCAAAGTCCTTGGTACTCACTATTTATCTGTGGAGACTTTCTCTGAATGTTTACTGTTGGAACCCTAACCAAGATTGGTTCAGATTCATCACTATACCCCTCTCTACTTTTGCCCATTTTTTGGCAAATTCCAATCACTTAGTTAAATTTAAGGTATTGATTACAAAAAGAACTGGGTGAGAGACTGAGACTTCCTTAAAAGACATTTAACCATCTCCATTATTAGAAAATCAACTCAAATCTGCAAAAACAAAAATAAACAAGTAGAACTACATCAAACTAAATAGCTTCTGCACTGCGAAGAAAACCATCAACAAAATGAAAAGAAAACCTACTGAATGGGAGAGTTTTTGTATATCTGATAAGAGGGTAATATCCAAAATATAGAAAGAACTCATGCAACTTAATAGCAAAAACCAAACAATCCAATTAAAAAATATGCAGAGGATCTGAATAGACATTTTTCCAAAGAAGATATACAGATGGCCAACAGGTACAAGAAAAGATGCTCTACATAGTTAATCATCAGATAAATACAAATCAAACCACAATGAGATATCTCCTCACATCTATTAGAATGACTAGTATCAAATAGATAAGAGATAACAAGTGTTGGTGAAGATGTAGAGGAAAGAGAACCCTTGTGCACTGTTGGTGGAAATGTAATTGGTGCAGTAACTATGGAAGACAATATGGAAGTTCCTCAAATAAGTAAGACTAAAACTACCATATGATCCAGCAATTCCATTTCTGAGCATTTATTTGAATAAAGCAAAGACACTAACTCTAAAAGATATATGCACCCCTACGTTCATTGCAGCATTGCTTACAATAGCCAAGATATGGGAACAACATATGTGTCCATCAGTGGATGAATGAATAAAGAAATTGTGGTATACATACACAATGGAAGAATATACAGCCATAGAAAAGAGCAAAATCTGCACCCATTAATAAAGGGAAGACAGTCTTTTTTTAAATACAAAAAAGTTTATTCATTAATCATCTCAGGGAGTTGGAAAAATAATAACTGTCTCTTCCACGCTGACAAGAAGATTCTATAAACTACCAGTTCTCTGGAACAAACAAGCAATTGTGCATTATCAGCTATATTTTCAACTTAGGGACCTAGTGGGTCCTACAATATGAATTTCACGAGCTGTGTAGTTTCATATCTCCTAGGCCATGTGACTCCATAAACATTCACATTAAAGCATAAACAATAATATTAATAATAAAGGAAAGACCTGAAGACGGTAGATGTTTAAAAGCAGAACAAATCAATAGCCTTGCCTCTGAAAGCAAAAAAAAGAACAGAAAAACAAAACTAAACACCAACAACAAAATCAAGGCACAAATATCCACCAAGTCTTTAGCTTACTGGTAGAAAGGTTGGAAGAGCGGGAGCCCTTCAAACAGGAATGAAATGTATACAGACTCTCAGGGCAAAGATCAGAGATGAGGATACACATTAAGAAAAATAAGGTTAGACATGTAAGATAGGGTTGGATTATAGAGGCAGGGGAGTTTCAACTCCAATTTCCTTTTCTATTTGTCCTTAAAAACTCCTTTTACTCAGAAAATAAATTCTGTCACCATAGGCAGGATTTTCATCCTCAGCCAGAGCTCTTTTGAAAGCCCAACATGCTCACTGCCATCTCTTCACAGCTGTAGCTTTTAACTTCAATGTCTCTGCCCCTGAGGAGGGGCTGAACACATTTTGGCCTGAACTAGCTTCTCAGCAGGGTAACAGCAGGTGACATTTCCTACTAACACTGTCTGCAGGGCAGCTCAGCCCCATAGACAGGAAAAATTCCTTTCTGAACCAAGCCTCAGATCGAGGTTGGGAAATAGCACACTTATTCAGATTTATTAAGGAGAAAAACTTTCCACAGCAAAGGGAGTGGAAACCATAAAAATAGACCCAGAGAGTGGGTCCTCTTCATCATGAAAGCTACAAGGGCTGCATTCAGTTGTGGCTCCACTTGGGAGAAAGCCATGGGGTTTGAGATGCAGTTATCTCTCAAATCAAAATTGTGGTCTGGGTGAATGGGTTTTCTTCCTCTCAGCCCTGCAGATATTGTTTTCAGAGCTCCAAGGCCAACCTGCAGTGAAACTGGAATTCGGAAAAGTTCTTCATCCTGCAACACTTTGATTTCATCCTCTCTGCTTTTCACAATAGTTTGGCATGACAAATTAAATTTGAGCTAAAGTAAAAATTGAACTACTGCTTATTTGTGGGTGGCTTTTGGTGAAAGTTTACTCTGGGGAATATGTTAGGGTTAAAGATACTGTAGATCAGCAAATTTAAAACATTTTAAGCTGCTTAGTTTGTTTATTTTTTAAACCCCAAGGAACCTCAATCCATACGACAAACAAAAGTATAACTTCTCTGGTTAAAGGGGGTTAATGATAAAAGATTTTTAATTTCTTCCACCAAAGTAGCCCAGAGACAAGATATATGCAATCTTGGACCTCTGGGGATGATATAGAGAAACATTGCCCTGTTCAGAGGGTTACTCTAAATGTAAGTTTTCATCATCAGGATAAAGAGGCCAATTCTTGGTGGAGACAAATAGGGATGTGAATCATCCAAAAGGCCTTTCTATTCAGTTTTCCCAACACCATTTATTGGAGACTATCCTTTCTTATTTGAATAATCTTCACTCCCTTATCAAATATTAATTGACCACATATGTGAGGGTTTTTTCTGGGCTCTTGATTCTGTGCCATTGATCTGTGTGTCTATTTTTATGCCAGCACCATAAAAATACACTATATTTTTATGACTATAGCTTTGTAATATAGTTTGAAATCAGAACACATGATGCCTCCAGCTCTTCTTTCTCAGGATTGCTCTGGCTCTTCAGGGTCTTTTGTTGTTTCATACAAATTTTAGAATTTTTTTCAGTTTCTGTAAAAAATATCATTGGAATTTTTATAGAACTGTATTGAATCTATAGATGGAATGCCAATTATATCTCAATAAGGCTGGAAAAAATAGATAAAAAATAAACAAAATTATCAGTATTAAAACAAAAGACAGCTATATTTACTTGTTTAGTACATTCAGTGATTTTGAAAGCACAATTACCCTCAGTTGAGAGCTATGTTGCATTTTTAAAGTCCATAATTGTGACAAGTAACTTTGCCTCCTAAAGTTACTTCAGGCTCATTAATCCTTATAGCCTCATGGTAAGGATTAAATGAGAGCATAAGTAAAACACTTGGAACAATATTTAGCCTAGATCCATCCCCTCCCAACTCTCACCCCACTCTTAGCCAATACCATTGTTCTCAGTGACTTTACAATGCCGAGTGGAAGGTGGAGAGCATATGCATAAATAACCAACCAAGAACATTTCAGTGTGTTCGGTGTCATATTAGAAACATACATAAAGTGCTGTGGGAACATTAATCGGCAAAAGACTGCATACACTTGGATCATAGGAAAGGCTTCAAAATGAAGAGGCCACATGCATAGGTGGAAAGAAGGAAGGATGGAATAAGTGGAACTCATTAGAAGGACAAGTTCACATTCACTAGACATACAAAGGAGGCAAGTGGATGTTACAAGAAGAAGGAAGACTGAGCAAAAAACAGAGGCAAGAAGGTACATCAGGACTCAGTGCTGTCACAGCACAGGGTGTGGGTTCCTTAGAGACCATGAGTCTTGCCTGTCATGTGTCCAAGTCAGCATCATCTATGGTGCAAAGCCTTACCTGAAGGTAAGGCTGGAACATTAGTTTCCATCATTTCCATTAGTCTCCACACCTTGGTGAGGAGTGTAGTGTTTATTCTATACACAATGAAAAGTGCTGAATGTTTTAAATCATAGTAGCTGATTAGAAACTGATTTTACAAAGATAATTCTGGTTTCCCTCAGGAAGAAAAGTTGCAATTCAAACACTGATCCCAAGAAGATGATAAAGGAAGGTATTTTAAATAGTCCAACAAATGATGGTAACATGATCATAGCTAGCATTGACCTTAATATGTGCCAGAGACATTGCTAACTATATTATTGCATCATCTCATCTTTTCTTCATCCTAATCTAATGGAAAAGATACTACAACCTTCCGCATTTTAGAGGTGAGGAAGCCAGTGCACTGAGAAGTTAAGCAATTTTGCAAGGCCTAGAACTACTTAGTAGTGGAATTTACTTATGAATATAGAAGATTTCACTGATAATGATGATTTGATCTAAAATCAGTGGAATCTGATGGCAATTGAACAAGAAAGTAAGTAAGCAAAGTAAGCTAGAACATTTCTAGCATGAAAGACTGGTAGATCATGCATGATGTCATTAAGTGGAAGGAAAAATTTAAGGAAATGAGTATATGTGCTGAAAAATATGGGAGAAGGTTAAGAAGACAGATGACCAGAAAATTGGGGGATGGGGAGCCAAATATTTAATGACAAATTGCTTCAGATTTTTTAAAATGTTAATTTTCTTATATAGGCAAGTAAGAATCATAAGATATATGTATGTGTGTCATATAGGTGGATAGATAGATAGATAGATAGATGATAGGTTGATTGATTCTATCTTATTCATTTAAAAAATAGAGTCCTTTTGAGTTTTGAATTTGGATTTATGTTTTAGCGTTATTTTGAACTCTGAATGGTTAGTTTGTCACCACACTTGCTATCTTCTGAATCTTTCAGAATTTTATGTCTAAGAGACAGGGAATGATGAGAATATCCATAACTATAAAATACATTAATGGATGAAAAAAACATGAAAAAACTTTAAGACATTTGGAGAAAGCCCCAAATATATGATATTTTAAGAGAGAAATTTGGATTAGGAAGGGAATTTAGATATTGCCTGCTATAAATCCTTCTTTTTCTGAACAAGGGACATAAAGACAGATGATAATGTAACTAGGTCAAGTTTTCATTCACACCACATCTTGGGGGTTCCCATCAGAGTTAGATATAGTGAGTAAAATTGCTGGAGATAGGATGAAAATAATTTTCAGTTGACATTGTTTTTTAAAAGCCCACTGAAAATGAAAAACATTTGCAATTTTTTAAATCAGACGATTGCATAAATCTTCCAAATCAACATATTTCAGAACAGATACTTTTAGACGCAAATGGTGGAAAGGAACTGTGTGATCCTTTTAGGAGCCTGGGCCCATAGCTGTAGGAGCCATATTGTACCTGTCCTTGAACAGAAGCAGGCTGGTACATTTTGATACAACACCACAGTAACATCATTCCTACCTTAGTGTTTTTCTAAGACCTTGAAAGTTATTTGAGATAAATATGACTCCCAACAAATGTAAAATGCTGAGCATTTGAAGGCTATTCTGAAAACTCTAGCATTTGATGCTACTCTGTCTTGTTTTATAGACTTATTTTCTTTCCAAGACAACAAATTCCTGCAAAGCAAAGAAAATACCTTTATTCCTCTTCTATTTACTCTATTGTCTATCCCAGAATTGGAAACATAATGCAAGTTCAAAGTATTTATTGATATGCTTTGCTTTCAACATGATTTAGTCAACTTTATGAAACAAATTGTACAAAAGTATTCTGTAATTTTTTTAAAAGGAAGATTATTTCAACAGTGACAGTTCTACACTATTTTCATGCTTCATTTCTTAATTATACTTCTTTAAAAAGATATACACAATTAGTTAGGAAATGTTGGATTCATTCAGTAATATATAGTTGGTGATTCTGGTCTCATGACCACATTTCATTAAGAAATTCTCTCTTTTTATATCCATTTTTCTCTCTTTCTATAAGTCAACTTGTCTACCTATACCCTGTGGTCTTTGAAGGGTAGCTCTGTGCTTGTATTTTCCCCTGATTATTTATTATAGTGCATTCATAAAATATTGTGTTGATATTCCAAGTTACAGGTTCTGGCTAGAAGAGAAGGCATTTTTAAATGTGAATGACAATAAGGCCTAGAAAGGGACCTGGTAGGATTGTTGGGTCACTGAGATCCCAAGAATTCTGGATTTCTGTCAAGGAAAGAATTTTGGGGATTAGGAGGACACGGAGTTCTCATATCCTCACAACTAGGGCACCTACCAGGCACTGGTGGGGGACCTCGGACACCTAAGGGGACAGGAGGAAACCCTAAGAAACAGGTAGGACATGGGGAAGAGTGCAGAGGAGAAGTGGAGGAGAGATGGGACCAGAGGTCCTGAGGGGAAACTGGGGGAGGGGAGGGCTTCCCACACCCAGAGGGGCCCACTCACCACTAGGGGATCAACGGGGACAGGAAGAGACCTTTGGAGGATCAGAGGATCAGAAGGGAACTCAGCTGGCATTTCTTCCACCACTCAGGTCCCAGTGAACCTGCTGGGGTCCTGGGACTGATGCTCCACACTCTGAGGCCCCCTTTGGCCACTCTGAGCCAAAGCCCTGCCCGACAACCCCCAAGGCCTTATCTGCCTGCCTGAGTCCTGAGCCTAGCCAACCCCCATCGCCTAAAACTTGCCCTTGACTAAGTCCTACCCCACTGCATTTTCGAGCAGCTAGGATCCTAAGCCTAGGCCCCGCCCCCGCCTAGGCACTGCCCCCACTTAAACCCCATCACCACCTAAAACTGTCTCACACAGTCAAGGACTTTTCCAGCCCTTTTTTTTTCCTTTGCTATTGTGGTTCTGTTTTATTGTTGTTCTTGTTTCATTTATATTATTTCTAATATAATTTTTATTTTTCTAATTTTATTTTATTTTTTATTCTTTGTTATTGTTTGGCTCTTTTTTTTTGCCTTGCTGTGCGGCTTGAGGGATTTAGGTACACAGACATGGGTCAGGCCTGAGCTCCTGTGGTGGGAGCACCAAGAAGAAACCACTGGACTAACAGAGGACTTCAGATACCAGAGAATACTAATTGGAGTGAGGTCTCCTGGAGATTAACACCTCGGCACGAAGACACAGCTCTACCCAACTGCCTGCAAACCCCAGTGCTGGATACCTCAGACAAAACAACCAGTAGGACAGGAACACAGCCTCACCCATCAAAAAATGAAGGAGACAACCAAAAAATATGTTAGTTTGCAGATGACATGACACTATACATAGAGAATCCTAAAGATGCCACCAGAAAACTACTAGAGCTAATCAATGAATTTAATAAAGTTTCAGGATACAAAATTAATGCACAGAAATCTCTTGCATTCCTAGACACTAATGATGAAAAATCTGTAAGAGAAATTAAGGAAACACTCCCATTTACCATCTCAACAAAAAGAATAAAATACCTAGGAATAAACCTACCTAGGGAGACAAAAGACCTGTATGCAGAAAACTAAAAGACACTGATGAAAGAAATTAAAGATGATACCAACAGATGGAGAGATATACCATGTTCTTGGATTGGAAGAATCAATATTGTGAAAATGACTATACTACCCAAAGCAATCTACTGATTCAATGCAATCCTTATCAAATTACCAATGGCATTTTTTTATGGAACTAGAACAAATAATCTTAAAATTTGTATGGAGACACAAAAGACTCTGAATAGCCAAAGCAGTCTTGAGGGAAAAAAAAAATGGAGCTAGTGGTATCAGAATCCCTGACTTCAGACTATACTACAAAGCTACAGTAATCAAGACATTATGGTGCTGGCACAAAAACAGAAACATAGATCAATGGAACAAGATAGAAAGCCCAGTGATAAAACCACAGACCTATGGTCAACTAACCTATGACAAAGGAGGCACGGTTATACAATGGAGAAAAGACAGTCTCTTCAATAAGTGGTGCTCGGAAAACTGGACAGCTACATGTAAAAGAATGAAATTAGAACACTCCCTAACACCATACACAAAAATAAACTCAAAATGGATTAGAGACCTAAATGTAACACCAGACACTATAAAACTCTTAGAGGAAAACATAGGAAGAACACTCTCTGACATAAATCACAGCAAGATCTTCTTTGATCCACTTCCTAGAGTAAAGGAGATAAAAAGAAAAATAAACAAATGGGACCTAACGAAATTTAAAAGCTTTTGCACAACAAAGGAAACCATAAACAAGACGAAAAGACAACCCTCACAATGGGAGAAAATATTTGCATATGAATCAACGGATAAAGGATTAATCTCCAAAATATATAAACAGCATATACAGTTCAGTATTAAAGAAACAAACAACCCAATCTAAAAATGTGCAGAAGACCTAAATAGACATTTCTCCAAGGAAGACATACATATGGCCAAGAAGCACATGAAAAGCTGCTCAACATCACTAATTATTAGAGGAATGCAAATCAAAACTACAATGAGGTATCACCTCACACCAGTTAGAATGGGCCTCATCAGAAAATCTACAAACAACAAATGCTGGAGAGGGTGTGGAGAAAAGGGAACCCTCTTGCACTGTTGGTAGGAATGTAAATTGATACAGCCACTATGGAGAACAGTATGGAGGTTCCTTAAAAAAATAATAATAGAATTACCATATGATCCAGCAATCCTACTACTGGGCCTATACCCGGAGAAAACCATAATTCAGAAAGACACATGCACTGCTATGTTTATTGCAGCACTATTTACAATAGCCAGGTCATGGAAGCAACCTAAATGCCCATTGACAGACGAATGGATAAAGAAGCTGTGACACATATATACAATGTAATATTACTCAGCCATAAAAAGGAATGAATTTGGGTCATTTGTTGAGACGTGGTTGGATCTAGAGACTGTCATACAGAGTGAAGTAAGTCAGAAAGAGAAAAGCAAATATATATTAATGCATGTATGTGGAACCTAGAAAAATGTTACAGATGAACCGGTTTGCAGGGCAGAAGTTGAGACACAGATGTAGAGAACAAATGTATGGACACCAAGGGGGAATGCCTTGGGGGTTTGTGTTGGTGGTGTGATGAATTGGGCGATTTGGATTGACATATATACACTGATGTGTATAAAATTGATGACTAATAAGAACCTGCTGTATAAAAAAATAAATTATATAAAATTCAAAAATTAAAAAAAGAAAGGGTAAATAGAAGTTGTCTGAATAGTTACTGAAATTTTCATCTCATTTTTAAATTATTTAAAATAAAAAGTTAAAAATTTAAAAATGAAATTTAAAAAAAGATTTTTCTTGTTTGGAGAGTGGGAGAGGGATACAAGCATGCACAGAATCCAAACTGATACCATTAGCATGTTATCGGGGATTATTTAGGTTAAATAAAAGCAGTTTATAAACTCAGCAAGCCAAAGGGTTTCAGCTCTCACAGGGTTTCTTTTCCCCTGGGAAATTAATAGAAAGCTTTATGCAAACAAGGTAAAGCAATACATATTCCCCCGAAAGTTTCTAAACTTTCCCCCTAAACTGCATTATTTTTTCATTCCTGCCTTTTCGAGACATAAATAAAATCTCAGCTTCTTTCTTTCTAGTCACGACTGAGGGACAGAGTGGGAAGAACTTGAGACAGGATATCCAAGTTAAAGGGCTGCTTGTGGAAATCCCTTTGTCATTCTGGTTTGGTCACTATTCACATATGGTTTATGTTCAAACAAAATTTCCTCCATGTTGAGTGCTTAGAATGTCACTTCTTTTTTAATGCAAAATGCAGTATCGGCTAACCTCCCACTGTCCCCCTGGACATGTCTTAAATCGCAAGCACTGACCTGTTCTACCAGAGAAGTATGTGCCAGACATCCACATGCAGTACTATCTTTATTAAAAAAAAGATTTGTATGGAAGGATTAAAGTATTTTATTTCAAAGGGGAGCCATTAGGCATTTATTAGTGTAGTGACACAATTTGATTTATATTTTTTAAAAGTCACTGTGTTGAAAATGTATTCTACGGGGAAATGAATAGCAATGGAAAGATCAGACAAGAGATTACACAATAATTCTGGTGATTGAGAGAGCAGCTTCATTTAGAGTGGTGGCTGAGGAAATGGAGAAAAGTAGATTTAGAACATATTTTGGGTGTGGAATTAGGTACAAAGAGTGAGGGCAGGAGAGGATGATACCTACCGAAAGGATTCAAGAAATAATTTCTGCAGTCAGTTCTTTTCTTGGGATTCTTGTTTGATCCATCATATTAAACACCATCTCACTTATTCTGAAGGACTACTGGTGCAGCTAGTACTTCCTCTTCTTAGTCCATTTTTGACTTTTACAAGAACTTTTTGATTTACCTATAACCTCTTTTATTCAATCTTACCTATACACATAAAGAAAACTGCATTATCTACAATTAATAACCAGATATGTATGTAATAGGGGAAGCAGAACATTTATCTACCTATCTGCCTGTCTATCTCTGTAAACATGTCATCTTTCAGGAACTTTGTAGCTAGAAATCAGGTCTGTTGCATGCCAGAGCTTTTGCTTTTTCACCTACACTGCACTATCTCCCTTTAGGCATGACAACTTACTAGAGAGTACAGGCAATATAAGTACATATGAGAAATTCTGTTTTTACTTAATAACATGGGTCAGTGAAGGGCAAATAAATTATTAGTTTTACAAGTGCTAAAGAAATAAGGACTTTTCTGGTCAGAGATAAAAGGTATATAGAGACTTCTCTGGCCAGAGGGGACATAGCAAGTCTAACTTAAATTAGTCTTTGAAAATTGATTAGAATCTGGTATGCAGAGAGAAAATGGGTGAACATTCCAAACACTAGGAGCAGTGAGTATGGCAGAAGTAAGAAATTTGTATGAGGAATACACAAGAAAGTGATCTAATGCTTGTTAGGAGTCAACTGTGTCAATCCACGCATATTACATATTATCCAATTTAATACTTATAATGGTGAAACAGGAGAATACCAGTATCTCCGTTTAATAGATGATAATATATGAGACACTTTTTCTAAGGCCATGGAAAAGTGAGAGACAGAACTAGGTTTTGCTTCTACATTTTCTACAGTGTTAGAGTTAACTTCACTGTGCTGAAACTGCTTAGTGAAGAGTAAGAGAGGGAAGGTGAGTTGAGGCTAACTTGGGAGGTGCCTTAATTGGTAAACTTATAAACTTGGTGGTGAGTGGACATTGAAGACATGAGTAGAGTGATGCTTGCTAAAATTTTATTTTGTTTTGTTTTGATTTTACTAGGAGTTGGATATGTTAAGCAATGTTTTCTAAAATAGTTGAGTAGTCTTCTGAAGTAAATATTTTGGAGCATTTGGAAAATTCTGGCAAGTTTAACTGGTACAATTATTTTTTAGTCTCCCATTTTAGCATTGATACTATAGGCCTTAAGGAGCTGTGAGTCACAGATTCCACAACACGAGGGCTTTAAAGTTATAATGTTGCAAAATAAATAATCATTTACACTGCTCACTCCTTTTTTAGAAATAGGGCAACTATAATTCAACATTTTGGTAATTTTCTAAAGGAATAATGCCTCCTGTCTGACCTCCAATACATATCTGTTAATTTTCTACTATGTTCACAGCTTTATGGTGTTGGGAAAGTCTGCATGTATAATACCTTCTGCTAAATGATTGCTGGGCTTTTTCCCTGAATTATCTTGAGATATCCATGACAGCCAAACTCTGCTAGCCCTACCACCAGCCTGGAGCAGCCAGTGTACAGCTGTGGGACTGAAAGACAGCAGCTGGAGGAGCATTCAGGACCAGACTTCTCTGAGCAAATATACTTCTAGTGGGGCTGATTGCATCTGACAACATCCCCATCAGGCCAGATGTATTCACTTTTGTCTCACCTTGTCAGCCTACAGAATACCAAGGTTCCTCATGTTCCAGCAAAAGGGGAAGCATGTTAGCTCTGGGCCAGATGAGGAAGGGAAAATATGAGATGGTTGTCAAGGTTAGTGAAAAATTAAGATCTGGACCATTGATTCAGGGGTCTCAAATGCTCTATAGAGTTCTACCTAAGTCAAAGGAAGAAATAAAAGAAACACACTACCAACATAATAGCTGTCAAATGTCGAAATAACTCTCTGAAAATTATGGGGTGAAAAAGGCAGGGAATTCTCTTGTTAGTGTTCAGACAGGATCAGGAGGAACTAAACATCTTCCCAAGAAAACTAAAATAAGTATATGTTAGTACCAAGATATAGGTGTAAAGCAAGATTGCAGATAGAGTGCAGACAGAAGAGAGGCAAAACAGAATCATACAGCTGTGGACAGAAGATTGAGCCAAGTTCAGGTTTGTAAACCAGTAATCATGGTATAATTCCAGAACTGGAGGAAAGGTCAGAGTAGGGGAATTTACCACTAACTCTGATAAAGGGTATATCCCATAGATTAAAGCAAAACTATGGATGATAACAATGTTAGTTGGGCAGAAGGAATTCAAAACCACACAAGGATGCTAAAGGAAGATATAGGTAAAAAAGCATTAGAAGTTTCATCTGGACAAAATAGATACAAAGTGTAAAATTACTGAAAAAAAGAAGAAGAAAAGGTAATATAAAGCTGGACACTCAGGCTTCCCTGGTGGCGCAGTGGTTGAGAGTCCACCTGCCGATGCAGGGGACATGGGTTCGTGCCCCAGTCTGGGAAGATCCCACATGCCGCGGAGGAGCTAGGCCCATGAGCCATGGCTGCTGGGCCTGCACGTCTGGAGCCCGCAATGGGAGAGGCCACAACAGTGAGAGGCCCTCATACCGAAAAAAAAAAAAAAATGCTGGACACTCAATAAAAATATAGAGATTAGAACAGGGAGAGAATAATCTTGTTTTTTTTTTCCATGCTGATGTTAGCATAACTGGTAAACTTGTTCACATAAAAAATGGGTGCCCACCCACAAAAGGAGTAATAGATTAATAAAAATAAATCAAAACTTGGCCTTACAAAGACTCTTTGGAACAATTGAGGCAGTTCAACCTGGGGAAAGAAGACTCAGGAAAATGAAAGCTGTCTTCAGATATTTAAAGGACTATTGTTTCAGGATAAAAATTATTATTCTCTATAGTCTCATAATCTTATCATTCAGATATTGTCTGCTTAACATTTCTTTGTATCTTCCTTCAGTTCCCTAATCCCCTGAACTCTGGAATTTTATGATGTAAATTATATAGAGGTCAGACATCAAGGCAACAAAGGGTAACAGGATCAAAGGGTAAGAAAGACGACAATGAAGTTAGACTGGCAACTTCTGAGAAGAAAAGTTGTTTGATCTGAAGACAAACTCATGATGCATGAGAAGCAAGATGGATAAGTGACAAAGTGGGATGGAGGGCAGGAAAGCTATTCTGACACATTGGGTTTGTGGACACCCTGGGCCTACTCTGGGATAATGTCAGGTCTAAGTTCTATTTACCACCTGATAGTCATAAGTCTCAACTCTGACCTCCAGACCACAGTACAGTTCAGAGTTACTAGAGAGTAGTATTTTCATAGAGCCAGTGTTAATAATTCCAAATAGTAGGTATTTCCTAGTCAAAGTATAATTAACATTGAATTTGCCACAGGTCTATTTGAGGACGGTTAGGAGAAAAATTTGAAGTAAATACTTGGAATGTATATACAGGAATCTTCTTTAAGCATGTCCAGCTTCCCCTTCACTAAAATGGTGTTAGATCATGTTTGTAAGCTGGTTGAAGGGCTGCAACTGTCTACAGTGTGATTCAAGTCAGGCTTCTATTCATTAAGCCCTGAGCTATTTTTTTCAGGTGTACAGATCAAGTAGAATGTCTACCTGTTTCATTTCTAGGAAACCCATGATCAATTAGCCATTGCCAAAATTCCACATGCATCAAATTATTCTGATTACTGATTATGGCCTTGCTGCTTTCAATGGTAATCTTGCTCCTGTGTATTAATAGCTAACAATTTGCCTCTGCTACCCTGAGTACCCAGAATTCTCACTGAAATCAGGAATCCATTTAAATGGTTGTATTTTCAACTTTTATCCCAGTTTACAGAGGACAACCAGTGAAGTACTTTAAAGTCTCTGGTGTGTCCCTCATCAATAACAAACATCATCTAGGCTGTCTTGAAGGACATGTTTTGGAAGAATGACCAGTCATACATGATAAAGCCTCTCCAAATTTCATGACTTCTTAAGATTTTGGATTCCTTGCTGTACATTAAAACAAGGCATTTCTGGCATCTTTGCTTCTTTTGGCTTAGGTTACTACTGAATCCAGTTTTAGTCAATAGTCCAAGAAAATAATTAAATCCACTTTCATTTACTTGAGCTAGTCTGTCCTAGTACATTAAATTCGTAGCCTCTTGAATGTACACCAAAACTGACAAATTCAACGTGATCTATAATGCTTTGCTCCTTCCCTTGTCTAACACCCTTGCCCAATTCCCATATGTATATCCCAAGATTTTTTGTGGATGTAAAATATGGAAATGTATAAGTCAACATCTAGGTTAGATTTTTTAATTGATCCCCAAGAGCATAAGGGGACCTAACTCCAGATGCCACATGGAGCAGTCCAGTGGGGCAGGAGGAGACCTGGCATCATTTTCCGTTGAAGTCAACACAATGTCTTCATGCACCACAGTTGACCTCACCTAACAGAAGAGAGGGAATATTTCTGATAGCTTAGTCTATTTGGAGGAGCCAGAGGTGTTCAAATTCTCCCAAATGTTCCAATTCCAGTCCTTCAGGGTCCAACTCTTTACCAACCAATGCTTTACCTTTTATCTGAGGATCTAGTGAAGTTGTGAATTTAATCTATGTTTTAATTCAGCAACCCACATGATAAGATTCTGTGACTGTTTTTGCACATAGTCTGGAACTATAGGAGATTGTTTTAGGTAGGGCTTTTAAATACCCTGATTCTCTAACTGGTTTAGAATTTAAAACCTTGAATCTACAATTTTTTTCTCTTGAACCTCTTCATTGTAGTTAGAAGTAGACAGTATTTTCCACTATAATTGTGCTCTCTACTATGTTTTATTGCAGGGTTCTTTCAATCTGTTCAAATCATTCTTTTATTTCTGGTGGCCACAAATGATAACAAGTATAACACTTTGTACTGGGTGACACAGAATAATACTAGTGCCCCACCCTATAACAGTAACTGGATCCTTCCCCATCTAAATCAGAGAGCTCATTCCAGACTGCCTTTCCTTTGTAAATCTGCTATCTGCAACCACTTCTGGTCCCAATTATTCTGTGAGCCAGTGTTCTTACTTTCAGGTGACAGAATCTATTCTTACCTTAATTTAATAAAAAGAGATACCCATCCACATCACAGAGGTATTCAGTAAGAATCCCACTGATAGTGCCACCTACTGCTTAACACCCAAAACTCTAGAACCTCCACTACAACTACTGCAAAACAAACAAACAACAACAACAACAAAAATGAGGGACTCCACCAACATACTTTACACAAAAATTGCACATAATTGTGTTCTGATGCTTACATCTGCCTTCCAGGATTCATCCAGGTGCACCTGCTTGGCTGAATCAGATCACAATAATCTGAGCTACAGGGAGTCCAACAAATGAAGCATTTAGCTTGAGGAAACACATGGTACAAGGAGTGGTGCACCTATCTCAGGAGCTGCCACAGTCACATTTACCTGTATGCAGTGATGTTTTGATTAGTTTTCAGGTAAAACCTACTTACTATTTTACCTGGAGTATTAGGTTTACCATGACCGCTACCTTTCTCGGAAAGGAGAAAAACATCTGCAGATGAAAATTTCCATATACAAAATAAAACTTGCTTTACCTGTTTATATCCAATATCCAAATTTACATAAGTACAGAATGATAAGAGCTATCTTATTCAAGATCAGTCCCTACATTTAGGGATCTGCAGTCAAGTAAGGAGAAGGGCACATAAGTAAATAATGACAAAATATTATGGCAATTGCAAAGGATGAGATGTGCACAGAGAAATCCTGTTGATGTAACAATAACAATGATAATAATGGAAGTTAAAAATGGATTGAATGTGTCTAGTTGTGTTCCTGGTTTATTTCCATGTGTTTAATGTCATGCCAATATCTTATGATTGAAACTCAATTGGATTCTTATTATCTTAACATCCTGTAACTCACAAATTCTTATGGTCCAAAAGAGACCTTACCTTCACCTCTCATGTCATACCACAGAAGGAGAGCCTGGTTTCCCTTATACCTTAAAACTGGTAGCTCTAGCTGTAGGCTCTGGCGTTCTCCCCTTCTAGATGAAACAATAATATTGCTGCTTAGTTTTCTGTTAGTTCTCTCTTACTGAAGTTGACAATATATAATTTGAAAAGTTTCCTCATAGTATTCTAAGACTTTGATACATATATTTTCCAACAAACAACTTTATTTTTATAAGTTTGTACCTGATGGAGTGGGGGAAAATATCTAATTTTTTCCAAATCATTTCATTTCACCCTCCTAAAATTTGGATGATGCCCAAATAAAACAGTGTAAACTTGCCATATACCTGGAGTGTCATCTGTTGCAAAGAATGACATTTTGTAGCAGTTCCACAAAACCATATCCAGTGAACAAAGTTAGAATCAGCTCTGCCCAAAATACTGAGTGAAGAGTGTCATCATTTCAACCGTGTTGTGGACAACATCTCCCTGTAACTATCCATGAATAAGACATCTTTTTTTCTCTCATGGAGTTGCTTACACTAGGGAAAGTTCACCAGGGCATTTATGTTTACTATCATTCTCATTCCCAAACTTATTTCTCTATATGCCATAGGACACCAAAGCAAACAAGATCAACTTTGAAGTGCTAGATGAAATCACCCACCCTAATGTCCCCTTTGAATCAACAAGGAAATATTATTTCTAAAGTAACTCAGCTATTCTGATAAAAGGCCCAGGATAGCCATCCAAGTATACTTTAACACATAGGATATCCCTTCATGCAGCTGGCACTCTTAATCTTCTATCAGTGTTTTGTTTTCTTTACCCCAAGGGAGGAAATAGGTCAGCCAGGCTAGACGTAAGCCTGTCAACAATTTGATTTATGGGGCCCATGTTCTGGTTTCTCTCCCAAAACATTAACCAAATAAGCTTTTATTCAGTCATTGCAGTTTTATTCCTTTGAGGTTTGGGACTTTTAATCCTCAAGACATTGATTAAACCTCTATTAGCAGTCAGAGTTGTGATTACCAGTATCCTTTGCAGAAATTTCTAAGATTGGGACATCTGATAAAGACCTGAGAGAAGAAGGAATTGGGTAGAAATATGGGGGAAATCTAAGAGTTTTGCTGACATCCTAATTTTCCAAAGGGATGTCTATGGTGACATGGTATATCAACACTCCTCTGGAGTCCTCTTGGTTCCAAGGATATTTATTTGGCGTAAGCTGGCCTAGGTTACAAGCATTCTAAAACTATAGATCAGGAATAAGAAAATCAATGTCTCCCACTTGGGAATGAATCTCATGACCTTGAGTTGGGACAGTTCTTTCCAAACAGATACCCCAAACCTTGAAGCAGACAGCTGAAGCCAACACCTTGTATTTGATATTTCCCACATTGTGAGTGGAAACAACTCTCAATTTCACATCAAATTTCAAAGCCTAAATTATTTTTCCAGGAATGACCTTTGAGGATTTTCACCCAGGATGCGAACCTTTTTAAATGCATAATAAAAGCCTGTCAGATACTGTGTGACAGTCTAATATATTACCCTAGTATTAGGATCAATCACAGCCCAGGGCCTGAGGTTCAATATATATTGTGGAAAGAATGCAAAATTTTCAGAATACATTATAGTAAAATTTGCAAATCCCATGGACATAAATTAGTAAATCTGCTTGATATATTTGCATGTCACTGAATCTTTGCTGGGCATCTTGCTGGTGTCGTGACTGAGCAGGGCTGCTTCTAAAAGGATAGCTGCTCCCTGGACAAGCTTGCCTATATCCTCTACTCCATGGCACTCTTCAGTTACTGAATTTAGATTTCTTCATATCATATTATTTTAACCCTTATGACCTTAAAAGTGCTATTTCTCCAGAAAGAGGAAGAAGAAATTGTGGAAGATAGAAAAGGAAGAAAGGTTAAGGAATAAATAGAAGCAGAATTGTATTTATTAACTCAGTGAACGAAATTGGAAAAGAAAAATGTTTTACTCTAGAAATTTTGTTTTTTTAAATATTAAACTATTTTTATAGCCATTTCTCTTGCTTCTGATAAAATTTGATGACCCAGGAACTGCCCTTTCAGACATTCTTCGCTCCTGACTAGCTCAAAGACTGTGGTTTTATGTGGCTGAGTGAGATCACACTTCTCTTCTTCAGAGTCCAGGGCTGTCATAAAATCTTTCCCTGCTGACCTGGAAGGACACGGTTGCACTGTTGCTAATCCTTTGCCTCAGTCAGAAATGACTCTGGAATTGGAGTGTGGCAGAAGCAGAAGAAACCAAGCAGGAGTGAACACTAACTCACTTTTGAGAAGTACTTTTTTCCCTTGAGAAACCCTGGCCTGTAACTTCTCTGACTTCAGTGCCACAGCTTGTAAAATGTACTCATCAGTTATTTGGTGTCAGTGAATTCAGGGAAATTAAATTATGAAACCCAACAGAGAACAAACCTTTGTGTCTCCATTTGTGATGACCTGGCTGACTTGAATGACCTCACACAACAGCTACTGGCAAATGATTACTTCTTTTCTCCTGGTCTTTTGAAAGTTCAAAGTAGAGACATGATAACCCTTGTAAAGAAGTTATGTGTTTCTATGTTTTAACACCCAATTTCAAAAGAACTTCCAAAATAAGGATTATAAAATAAGCAGCTATATTCCTCTAGTAACTACAGCAGTGACACACACCACTATGAAGCAGCAAGCCATATATTTATTGTACCTTATTCCACTATCAACATGAATAAATAAGGTAAAAATATAAATGGAATCATCAAGCTGTCATCCTTCATGCAGAGTGAATTATGTCTGAGGCCAAGAAAAAAATCAAATTCTTCACAAGAATATGTGATCAGATCACAATGTATGCATACATATTGAAAAATCTTTCTCTAATTTACTCAAGTAATCAAGAGGTCTTTAGTAAGCACATACCAAAATATAGACTTCTTGTCAGAAATCACTAAGTGAAAGAGACCCCCAAAATATAGTGGTTTAAGTCAAAGAGTAGTGCATTTCTCTTTTACATATAAGTCTGTTAGCCCAGGCCTAGAATGGTGACACACAGAGTTGGAGATCCTTGTGGCTCTGCGCTTTCTAGGGTTTTGCCTTGTCCTCATGGTCCAAGAGAGCTCATCATCATACCCCATTCCAGCCCACAGGAAAGGGGGACAAGAGGACATAGAGGTTATGCCCACTCTTTATTAAGGGAATGACCTAGAAATTTAACACGTGAATTTTCTCACACCTGTTGTCCAAAACTGATACAAATGACTATGCCTGAGTGCAAGGAAATCTGGAAATTTTAGTCTTTAATTTAGGCAGCCACATATTCAGCTAAAATTTAGAGGTTCTAATCCTAAAAGGAAAAAATAGACGATAGAAACTGGGAGACAGATAGCCATCACCAACATACATGTGGATGGCCAGAGCCTGTCATAAAGGAAGGGGTCCATCTTCTACAGTCTGAGTCCTTCTCCTTGCCCAACCCCGTGACCCCAACTGTCTTCAAACACTGTTTGCCTTCAGGGCCATTCCTTAATTTGCCTTAAAAAAACAGTCCCCCCAGTCCCATTCTGTTGGAATTTTCTTCAGCATAACTACCCTGTGTCATCAAGAGAAATGTATTAACAGACACTATACCATGAGTACTCATCTAAAAATTTTTCAGAAAAGAGTAGTCTCTGTGGCAATTATGCTCAGATTATTATCTTCTTTAACATTCCTTATCACCCCTAAAAGTCTCTATTCCCTCTGTTGTTTCACAGGAAACTTTGGGAAGCTTCTGTAGCTCATGATATCTCTATGGATTCTCTCAGTCAATCTTTCCATTTATTTCAATTAATCAAACCCATCGTGATGGTCCAGGTTTAATCCTACCTCTCCCCTGAAGTTTCCCCTGACCACCTGAGGTTTCATTGACTATGTTCCCTTCAAACTTCTCTCAGCTCTTAAAGTAATTTTATCCCACAATTTACACTTATATGCTCTCTTACACAATTCATTCACATCAGGTAATGTCATATGTATTAACATTGCCTTCTATCAATTCCTTGAAAACAGTGGCCATTTATCATGTTCAGTACCAGCTCAAAACTTCAAACCAGATGAGTTGATTTTTTAAGTATTTTAAAGGTGCTTATTTTATGACTAACATTGAACAATTGAAACTAATATCCATGAAAAATAATAAGGAACTTTTGGAGATGATGGATATGTTTATGGAATAGATTGTAGTGATGGTTTCACAGATGTGTACTTTTGTCCAAACTCATCAAGTTTTATACATATATATGTACAGCTTTTTGTATGTCAATAATACCTCAATAAAGTGGTTAAAAATTAATCAAGAACTAAAATATATCCTAAAACACTAAGGCTAAAAGATGAGCAAGAAGAACTGGAGGTAAGAAGGTTCCACGTAAGCACTAAGAACGCAGACTCACCTTCAGTTTGGTTCTACAGATGGGTAGACACTTCGGCAGTAAATACTGCAGGATGATACAGAAGGGACCATTATCAGGGGTAATAGTTCCCTGTTCTTCCAGTTCTGGAACCCACAGTTTCCACTTCAGATGTCATTTGGATCCAGCTCTTTCAAAATTGTCTCCTCAGCAACTCTTCAATGATTCTTGTAGGTCCAGACTTTACAAAGGTGACAAATGAATTAATTGAACACATTGTGATATAAACAATTTAATTCTTAACTAAAGTTATATAGAGAGAGATAGAAAGATAGATAGATAGAGAGACAAACATGTTATATATGTAGGTAATACAAAGTATCATTGATTCATACCACATGGTTATGACATTAACTATAATTCTTCCTTAGAATGGACCAAGAAAAGCCTTCATCCAGCTATCCAAATAGATGAACCCTCTATCTTCTTTGGTCATATGATTCTATGTCATCATTACTTCTCTTGGTCCCAGATCATTCCATGCCACATGGTGATTCACAGGACTGACCATTTTCTTACATCAAATCTGAAATACCAATTACATAGCACCTCAGTCCTTCCTCTTCCTCTTCCTTTCCTTCTCTTCCCTGCCTTCCTTTCTTTTCCTCCTCTTCCTTCTTCTTCTGGCACTAGCTTCTTTCCTTTGCTGTAACTGTGACATTAATGATATTAGAAATGCTCATTTGGGCAAGAATTAAGTAACTTTCAAGAGAAGTGACATACCATAAAATATTCATTAAAAATAATGTTCTTCAAAAATCCATTATTATTATTTTCGATCTCAAACTACTACACTTGTTTATGCTCACTTAGACGTGTGGCCATAGCTCTACATATTGCAAGTGATAGCTATTTTTTCACATCTGTGCAGCCAAAATGATTCATATAATGCATGTAAAATTTTATCCATTTCATACATTTTGAAACATGAAGACTCTGACACAGAAAGAAGTCATTCTTTTTTGCTTCTCCTTTTATTGTTCCACATTTGTATTCTGGCCTACAGTGCAGCTTCTCTAACTGCTCCAGCTTTGGAGTGATACAGTGCATTAAAGTGGCTTTATGATTGATTAAATGCTCCAGCTATGCTCCTACATTTAATTAATGACAGCAACCCAAGCTGTCTCCATTGGCTACAAGACATTATAGATTAAGAACACACATTTTTTGCTATTTCATAACAAATTATAATTTCTGTAACTACAATATTTTTTGAACTTCAGAAACTGACAATTATTTCTAGGAAAACAGAGTATTCATTTTAATTATAATTCATTAGAATGCTCAACATTATTTCATGTTATATTTCATTAATATCTTGCTCTACAAAGGCTGTAATAATGTTGATTCCATACTTATTTCAACAATTTGAGGATGACATAGTAAATGGTCATTAAAGAAAATCTGACAGTCTAGCCATCAGACACTACATTTTTCAAACCTTGGAGAGTATATATGGAGAAATTTTCATCTGTTTAAATCTTCCATGATAGGCAAATCTTTCTTGGTTCTGGTGACACAGGAGATACTTATTCTGTTTTATATATTTTTCTAGAATGAGGTGAAAGACACCCTTCCCCCTTTCTGAGCTAATATTTCTTCCCTAAAAAACTGGCCCAGATATGTATATTGATTAAGAAAACAGTTTGTAGGTTTGACCACAACAAATAAAAGGAACCTAAGGATCATTGTTTACTGTCCTCTGAAGAGGTAGCCCAATGTTTTGTTTTTCTTGAGAGCAGAGACTATGTCATACCACCTTTGTGTCTTCACAAAAAGTACAATTCCTTGTTCATAGTAAATGTTTAAGATATATTCTCTGAGTGTGACATTTGTGACCTAAAATTTTAAAAAAATCCTGAAAACCTTCAAAAAGACCATTGGAAATAAGACTTAAAAATTAATTAAGACAGCATTCCTTTTGTTTATAACACTAAAAATATCCTCTAAGTGAACTCTTATACTGTGATGATTGTCATCCTTTTGTAAAGAAAAATGTTTCCAGGAGAGATTACTACTAAAGACATCAAGAATACTGAACAACTTACATTCATGAATACACCAAAAATGGCAAGACTGAGTAGAGCTTTGACCAATGATCATGAAAAATAAATATCAGCAATTTCCAAAAATGTCAGGATATTAAAAGACAAAGAGACTAAAGAACTTTTCAAGATTGGAAGAAACTAAAGAAAAATTGTAACTAAATGAAGTGTGTAATCTTGGGTAAGATCCTGGAACAGAAAAACAAACATTAGTGAAAAAACTGATAGAATTCAAATAAGGTCTGTATGTTATTGAATGAATTGGGACATGTTGCTCACTGCTTACAAAATCATACTCATAAATGGTAGGAGAGAAAGGTGTCTTTAATCAGAATGCCAGCAGTCTGGGGAGATGGTGGGCTCAGCATCCCCAAAAAAACACCTCTGAGGATTCTGATCATCTGTGAAACATTTGAAGAGAAGGGAAGTCATCTCAGTTAATCATTGAGATAGAATGTCTGAGTCATCACCATCCCCCACTGTGTGCAGGCTTGTGTGCCTTGTTGTCAACTCCTCTAATCTTCCTCTAGATGCTATCTTGTTCATACAGTTTGGTCACACAGTTTGTTTGGGAGATTACTGAAGAGGAAGCTAGGGAAAAGATCTGGTCGTCTGTTCATCTCAGAGGATCAGGTTATCAGTTAAGATGCTTTCAGATGGAAGCAGTAGAAATTAGCTTAAATAGTAACTTTATTGGCTTCCTGAAAGTTCGGAGGTAGGTGGCCTTCTGATTTGGCCTCACTGGGGCTCCAGCTGCATTTCTGTTATTCTTTCCTTCTCTCAATATGAACTCTCTTCAAGCTAGATTTCTTCATGGCCTTATAATGGATGCCAGAAGTCACTGAGACCAAGCTTCCGCATTTGCTTTCTGAGAGAGAAACTAACTCTTGTTTTCCTTCCTCATAAGATCAAGAATCTTCACAAAGGTCTCCAACCATTTTCTCCTTGTTTCTCACAGGCCAGAATTGAGTCATATGTACATTGTTAGACCAATGACTGGCAAGAGATCACCATGATTATTTTAAGCAGAGCTCATCTTTGAAACAGAGTGTAGAGTTAGATTTTCTTGAGTAATATAGCTGAATACAGAAGAGATAGAAACCTGAGTAAAATCAGATCTCTTTCAGGAAAAAGGAAAGGAATGTTTTGGAGGCAAGCAAAAACTCATTACAATTATAACTAGAAGAAATACTATTGAAAGTTGAAAAGGATCACTGTTGAATATTTAAGATGAAGTATTACTTTACACAGTAGAGAGTAAGAATAGTAACCTAACATTGTAACAAGGAAGTGCTATAGGTTTAAGTGCATTTCCAGTTGAGAACTAGATAACTTCAGGCTAGTATATAAATCACAGACCACTACAGAATCCTAGACTTAGAGATTCCTTACAGATCTGCACTAACCCAGTGCAAAACTCCTACATCCTAATAAACAGCCTCTTCTGAAACATCTCTCCATATGCATAGGCTGGCCTCAGGCCTACTAGCCTGGAAGTTACGCTTTATATTCCTTTCATTCTATCTTCTGTATCATCACTCATACAAATGCACTCCTTTTCTCCATGGGAGAATTTCTGATTCTAGAAGATAACTTTCACATTCCTGTTTTTCTTCACACTGAGCAAGGTTGTTTTAGGTATCTTCTATGCCTAGTCACTCTCTGGACAACCATGTTACCTCTCATACTGTTTGACTTCAGTAAAAGAAGCACAGTTGGACCACAATTTGCAGGAGAGCTGAACATTATATTAATTAATGCAGCCTCACATTATGTGCTTAATATGTTAATATTATTTCATATTAAGTTCCTTGGGGAGTGTGGGGGGATGAGTTCCCAGATAATAAACTGCATAAATGTGTGAATAATGATACAAATGTCACTTACATTCTTCCTCTCACAAATTCCTGCTTAGTGGCCTCCTGAGGGTAATAACAATAAAGCAAGTTAAGAGGAAAGTTGGGGAATAACTTAACAGATGTTTAGCCTATTTGAATCAGGGGACATGCTCTCCTACTGCAGTCCTGAGCAGCCTTCAAACTGCAGTAAAATAAACCTTGTTATTATAGCTGAAGGAATCAGGCCTGAGTTATTTGCCCTGCAGGCATTAGGAATTAGAATATGCATCAATCTATTTGGTGGCCTTGAGAACATTTCTAACTCAATCTTCCAGAGCAGAGGTGAGAAGGAGAGGCCAGAAAATCATTATATCTAGCAAATCCTCATGTTTCACTCCATGCACTAATGTGTCTTTCACACAAAACACAGCTTTTGGACAGAAGAGCTTAACCTGGAGAATAAAATTATTGGTTTCACAAAGCCAAACAATCTATTCCTTTGTAGACAGAGAATTCCTTCTCTTTCCCCCCAAACAGAGTTCTAGTGCTGGTCTGGTCTGCATCAGCTGGGGTGACCAAGCAGCTTGATGGGCCAGTACAGCCCCAGTTAATAACAGTTTTTCTGGTGTAAATATTAACAAAAGCCCCTTTCATTCTTAGGTGTCCAGATTTGAACAATAAATTATATGGTCATTTGATAACAGTATATCACAGATTTAAATCAGGGATATTGGAAGTCCATATGAAGGTCTTATCACCCAAAAAATGTCTTTAGGGAATATGGGACAATCATAATACAACCCTCATTTGGCATCTGAGAGAGTAAGTGACATGCAACATCATATAATTTGGTCATAGCAGGACCAGCTATAGAACTGAGGTATCCTGAATATTATTTCAAATTCTTTTACTAGAAAACATCATTGGAAGCCATTTGTTCTCCTTTCCCTTCCTGCAGCCAGACTGAACAGGATGGAAGGGAAGCTTAAGGAGACTTCATTTTTTCCTCTGTGCACACTATTTTGCTGAGTTTTTTTCTTCTTTTGGATGAAAGAGATAGTATGATGTAAAGAAATATAAACCATGTATTTTCTCCTCTTCTTCATAAAATACATATCATTTATTTTATCTTTTAAAACAATATATGATTACTAAAACACTTGGAGAATACAGGAAATGTAGAGAGGAAAAGAAATGTTCAGTCTCAGAACACAGAAAGTGGAGAGTCTACAAAAAAAAAAGTCAAAGTTTTGTTTAGAATCATACTTTTGCTTAGAGGGAAGACACATGGGAGCATATGTATATGTATAGCTGATTCACTTTGTTATAAAGCAGAAACTAACACACCATTGTAAAGCAATTATACCCCAATAAAGATGTTAAAAAAAAAAAAAAAAGAATCATACTTTTGCTTTATTTACTCTTGTCAGCTGTCCTTTCTACCTTTCTCCATTAATCTAGATATTTGCATGTTCTTAAGGCCTCTCTGAAATGTTTCCTAAGGGTGTTGGGTCACAGTAATTCCTATTCCTCCACTGTTTCTCATCCACTTATTTTGCACATGGTATATACTCTTTTGTAGATTTCTATTATTTATTTTATTGAAAAAATATTTTTCTCCAGCTAGACTCACACCTTTCCATGGAATGGATTCCTGTCTTACACCTCTTCATATCCTTAGCACCTAATATACACATGACAAGAGCTTAAGAACTGTCTATCTTTTGAGTTGTAGTTAGGACGATGATGATAATGATGACGATGCTACTGTCAAATGGGTTTCTAATTGATTTAGTCTTTGCACATACACTGCCTTCACTTTGTTTGATTATTAGCCTTGGTCACATATCTTAAAGGACTTTTAAATACTGTAAAAAACATCTGTGTAGCCTCATAGAAAATTACATTCAGGTCTAGAGCTCCTCAGATATCAAAAGATGTTGACAAATTGCTGCAAATTCAGGGGAGAGTTGCTGGATTGATTAAGGGAATGCAGGGCTTGATTTACAAGCAAACATTAAAAGAACTAAATATGTATAGCTGGGCTCCAGAGAGATTCAGAGCAGGCCTGAGGGATCTGACAACTGCATATTAGTAGTTAGAGGATGAAAATAGCATCGCAAAAAGAACCGCTTAAATTAGGGAAAAGAGCCTTTGATGACACCAGCAATTTTAATTACTGGGGAATAAATGTAACAATATATGGATTCAGTGTTTCCTCAAGACTTCATATCTACACAAATCACCTAGGAAACTTGTTAAACTGCAGATTCTCATACAGTGGGTCTGAAGTGAGCCTGAGATTCTGCATTTCTAGCAAGCTCCCCAGTGGTCCAGAGACTAAACATACTTAGTCAAGCCTTTTCTCCTTCAGAACTGTATAATTCTGCTTAATTACAAAGTGCAGTAATCTTCAAATATGGGATATTTAGACTAAATAAACTATCCTGGAATGCATAGAGAGGGAGTTGGGGCTCAAGCTAGACAAGGAGGGCAGGAAGATGAGTGTTCATCTGCCTTTTTTTGGCATCTCTACAGGTCCTGCACACTATGATTAGCTACCCAGGCTCATTGCTTCTCCCATCTTATTGTTCATCTTTACACTTGTGCCACATGACAACACAGGAAGAAAGCATAGCTACCAACAAGTTATAATTGTAAGATGTTGGAAAGTTCCTCTTAGCTTCCAAAATAATCCCCCCACCTTTTGGTTAATGTCTGGAAATCTTCCGCTAGTGCTTCATTCCTTAAGCTTAAAACCTCCATCCCCTTTATAGGGGAAATCCCATCAGTTATTTGTATCTTAGTGTAAATAGCTTTAAATTTCTTCTTGGAAGATTTTAATGGAGAGCAATGACATCATAAGGGCTATGTACTGGGGGAGTGAACAAGGGTGGAGAATGTGAGGACCACCCACCTCTTTCACACATAAGAATGAGGTCCAAAGAAGAGAGGCCACTTTGCCAATGTCACCTGCTTTCTTGTTTCTTAAATCCAGATTTTGAGATTTGCAGGTCAGTTTTTTTCCTCAGTGAACCAAATCCTCCTCTCTCTACTTCTGGAAACCTGCACAGCTCAGATAATCTGTTTCAGGCTATAAGCATAATAGAGGTACTTCCCCCAGCCCTTGGAACAAGTCACTGATGGACAGTTTTTCTCACCTGAATTATATTTAACCAGATAACTTAAAGATAATATTTCCCTCATCAGATATAACTGGTGAGTTTCAGTTTATTTATGATAACAAAAACAATTAGGATAAAATCGGGAAGATGAGCCCAACTACTTCCTATCAAATAGCTCAAGGAAACTTTAAGCATCTCACTAGTTACTAAAAGATACATCATCTCATTTCTGTACATATGATCAGTCAAATGAGCACAGTAAGGACACTGTGCCCTAACCCCATCCCATTCTACCTCCTCTTGCACTCCTGTTTCTTTACATTTGATACCCCGATAATGACATCTCTTGTTGTCATAGGGTTTCACAGGTCACACACAATTTTATGTATATCGTCCAATTTGATTATCACAATAATCTTTAAAATAAGTAGTATTGTTACTATTTCTCATTTTGAGGCTGAAGAAACTGGTTCACAAAACAAGTTAATGTCATACTCAATGTCACATTCTGGAATTTGGACTCTGACTTTTGGACTTCAAATCTCATGTTATTTTCTCTTTTTTTTTTTTGAGATTTTTCCTGTTTCTTCTTGTTTTTTTATTTGTTTTTTTCTTCTACTTTTATAGAGATATAATTGACATACAAGTTTTAAGTTTAAGTTACACAGCATAATTATTTGACTTACATACATCATGGAATTATTGCCAAAGTAAGTTTAGTAAACATCCCATCATCTAAAGTAAAAAGAAAAAAATGTTTTCCTTGTAATGAGAGCTCTTAGGATTTACTCTCTTAACACCTTTCATATATAACATACAACAGTGTTAATTATATTACTCATGGTGTATATTACCTCTCTAGTACTTACTTATCATTTTTTTTAATTTTTATTTTTTTTACAACAGGTTTTTATTACTCATCAGTTTTATACACATCAATGTATACATGTCAATCCCAATCGCCAAATTCATCACACCACCACTCCCACCACCCTGACGCTTTCCCTGCTTGGTGTCCATACGTTTGTTCTCTACATCTGTGTCTCAATTTATGCCCTGCAAACCAGTTCATCTGTACCATTTTACTAGGTTCCACATATATGTGTTAATATATGATATTTGTTTTTCTCTTTCTGACTTACTTCACTCTGCATGACAGTCTCTAGATCCATCCACGTCTCAACAAATGACTCATTTTCGTTCCTTTTTTTGTCTGAGTAATATTCCATTGCATATATTTACCACATATGTTTTATCCATTCATCTGTCAAAGGGCATTTAGGGTGCTTCCATGACCTGGCTATTGTAAATAGGGTTGCAATAAATATTGTGGTGCATGTGTCTTTATGAATTATGGTTTTCTCTGGGTATATGCCCAGTAGTGGGATTGCTGGATCATATGGTAATTCTATTTTTAGTTTTTTAAGGAACCTCCATACTGTTCTCGATAGTGGCTATATCAATGTACATTCCTACCAGCAGTGCAAGAAAGTTCCCTTTTCTCCACACACGCTCCAGCATTTGTTGTTTGTAGATTTTCTGATAATGCCCATTCTAACTGGTGTGCAGTGATACCTCACTGTAGTTTTGATTTGCTTTTCTCTAATAATTAATGATGTTGATCAGCTTTTCATGTGCTTCTTGACCACCTGAATGTCTTCTTGGAGAAATGTCTATTTAGGTCTTCTGCCCATTTTTGAAATGGGTTGTTTGTTTTTTTTAATATTGAGCTGCATGAGCTGTTTATATGTTTTGGAGATTAATCCTTTTTCCATTGATTCATTTGCAAATATTTTCTCCCATTGTGAGGGCTGTCTTTTCATCTTGTTTATGGTTTCCTTTGCTGTGCAAAAGCTGTGATGTTTCATTAGGTCTCATTTGTTTATTTTTGTTTTTATTTCAATTTCTCTAGGATGTGGATCAAAAAGGATCTTGCTGTGATTTATGTCAAAGAGTGTCCTTCTTATGTTTTCCTCTAAGAGTTTTATAGTGCCCGATCTTACATTTAGGTCTCTAATCCATTTTGAGTTTATTTTTGTGTATGGTGTTAGGGAGTGTTTTAATTTCATTCTTTATATGTAGCAGTCCAGTTTTCCTAGCACCACTTATTGAAGAGACTGTCTTTTCTCCATTGTATATCCTTGTCTCCTTTGTCATAGATTAGTTGACCATAGGTGTGTGGGTTTATCACTGGGCTTTCTATCTTGTTCCATTGATCTATGTTTCTGTTTTTGTGCCAGTACCATATTGTTTTGATTACTGTAGCTTTATAGTATAGTCTGAGACTGGGAGTCTGATTCCTCCTCGTCCATTTTTTTCCTTCAAGACTGCTATGGATATTTGGGGCCTTTTGTGTCTCCATACAAATTTTAAGATTTTTTTGTTCTACTTCCATAAAATATGCCATTGGTAACTTGATAAGGATTACATTGAATCTATAGATTACTTTGGGTAGTATAGTCATTTTCACAATATTGATTCTTCCAATCCAAGAACATGGTATATCTCTCCATCTGTTGGTATGATCTTTAATTTATTTCATGAGTGTCTTATAGTTTTCTGCATACAGATCTTTTGTCTCCCTAGGTAGGTTTATTCCTAGGTATTTTATTCTTTTTGTTGCAATGGTAAATGGGAGAGTGTCCTTAATTTCTCTTTCAGATTTTTCATCATTAGTGTACAGGAATGCAAGAGATTTCTGTGCATTAATTTTGTATCCTGCTATTTTACCAAATTCATGGATTAGCTATAGTAGTTTTCTGGTGGCATTTTTAGGATTCTCTATGTATAGTATCATGTCATCTACAAAGAGTGAAAGTTTTACTTCTTCTTTTCCAATTTGTATTACTTTTATTTCTTTTTCTTCTCTGATTGCCATGGCTAAGACTTCCAAAACTATGTTGAATAATAGTGGTGAGAGTGGACATCCTTTTCTTGTTCCTGATCTTAGAGGAAATGCATTGTTTTTCACCATTGAGAATGATGTATGCTGTGGGTTTTTCATATATGACTTTTATTATATTGAGGTAGGTTCCCTCTATGCCCACTTTCTAGAGAGTTTTTATCATAAGTGGGTGTTGAATTTGGTCAAAAGTTTTTCTGCATCTATTGAGATGATCATATGGTTTCTATTCTTCATTCTGTTAATATGGTGTATCACATTGATTGATTTGCATATATTGAAGAATCCTTGCATCCCTGGGATAAATCCCACTTGGTCATGTTGTATAATCATTTTAATGTGTTTTTGGAAACTGTTTGCTAGTATTCTGTTGAGGATTTTGGCATCTATATTCATCAGTGATATTGGTCTGTAATTTTCATTTTTTTTTTTTAGTCTTTGTCTGGTTTTGGTATCAGGGTGATGGTGGCCTCATAGAATGAGTTTGGAAGTGCTCTTCCCTCTGCAATTTTTTGGAAGAGTTTGAGAAGGGTGGGTGTTAGCTCTTCTCTAAATGTTTAATAGAATTCACCTTTGAAGCCATCTGGTCCTGGACTTTTGTTTGTTGGAAAATTTTTAATCATAGTTTCAAGTTCATTGCTTGTAATTGGCCTATTCATATTTTCTATTTCTTCCTTGTTCAGTCTTGGAAGTTTATACCTTTCTAAGAATTAGTCCATTTCTTCCAGATTGTCCATTTTATTGGCATAGAGTTGCTTGTCATAGTCTCTTAGGATGCTTTGTATTTCTGCAGTGTTTGCTGTAACTTGTCCTTTTTCATTTCTAATTTTATTGATTTGAGTCTTCTCCATCTTTTTCTTGATGAGTCTGGCTAATGGTTTATCAATTTTATCTTCTCAATGAACCAGTTTTTAATTTTATTGATCTTTGCTAATGTTTTCTTTGTTTCTATTTCATTTATTTCTGCTCTGATCTTTATGATTTTTTTCACTAACTTTGGGTTTTTTTGTTCTTCTTTCTCTAGTTCCTTTAGGTGTAAGGTTAAATTGTTTATTTGAGATTTTTCTTGTTTCTTGAGGTAGACTTGTATTAGCTATAAACTTCCCTCTTAGAACTGTTTTTCCTGCATCCCATAGGTTTTGGATCATTGTTTTTTCATTGTCATTTGTGTCTAGGTATTTTTGATTTCCTCTTTGATTTCTTCAGTGATCTCTTGGTTATTTAGTAATGTATTGTTTAGCCTCCATGTGTTTGTGCTTTTTACGTATTTTTCCCCCTGTAATTCATTTCTAATCTCATAGCATTGTGATCAGAAAAGATACTTGATATGACTTCAATTTTCTTAAATTTACTGTGGCTTGATTTGTGAATCAAGATGTGATCTATCCTGGAGAATGTTCCGTGCACACATAAGAAGAAAGTGCAATCTGCTGTTTTTCGATGGAATGTCCTATAAATATCAATTAAATGTATCTGGTCTATTGTGTCCTTTAAAGCTTCTGTTTCCTTATTTATTTTCATTTTGGATGATCTGTCCATTGGTGTAAGTGAGGTGTTAAAGTCCCCCACTCTTATTGTGTTACTGTTAATTTCCTCTTTTATAGCTGTTAGCAATTGACTTATGTATTGAGGTGCTCCTATATTGGGTGCATATATATTTATAATTGTTATATATTTTTCTTGGATTTGTCCCCTGATCATTATGTAGTGTCCTTCCTTGTCTCTTGTAACATTCTTTATTTTAAACTCTATTTTATCTGATATGAGTATTGCTACTCCAGCTTTATTTTGATTTCCATTTGAGTGGAATATCTTTTTCCATCCCCTCACATTCAGTCTGAATGTGTCCCTAGGTCTGAAGTGGGTCTCTTGTAGACAGCATATATATGGGTCCTGTTTTTGGATCCATTCAGCAAGCCTGTGTCCTTTGGTTGGAGCATTTAATCCATTCACGTTTAGGATAATTATCGATATGTATATTCCTATGACCATTTTCTTAATTGCTTTGGGATTGTTTTTGTCAGTCCTTTCCTTCTCTTGTGTTTCCCACTTAGAGAAGTTCCTTTAGCATTTGTTGTAGAGCTGGTTTCATGGTGTTGAATTCTCTTAGCTTTTGCTTGTCTGTAAACTTTTATTTCTCCATTGTATCTGAATGAGATCCTTGCCAGTTAGAGTAATCTTGGTTGTAGGTTCTTCCCTTTCATCACTTTAAGTATACCATACCACTCCATTCTGGCTTGTATAATTTCTGCTGAGAAATCAGCTGTTAACCTTATGGGAGTTCCCTTATATGTTATTGGTCATTTTTCCCTCGCTGTTTTTAAAAGTTTTTCTTTGTCTTTAATTTTTGCCAGTTTGATTTCTATGTTTCTCAGTGTGTTTCTCCTTGGGTTCATCCTGTATGGGACTCTGTGTGCTTCCTGCACTTGGATGGCTATTTCCTTTCCCATCTTAGGGAAGTTTTCAACCATAATCTCTTCAAATATTTTCTTGGGTCCTTTCTCTCTCTCTTCTCCTTCTGGGACCCCTATAATGCAAATGTTCTTGCGTTTAATATTGTCCCATAGATCTCTTAGGCTGTCTTCATTTCTTTTCATTCTTTTTTCTTTATTCTGTGTTGTAGCAGTGAATTCCACCATTCTGTCTTCCAGGACACTTATTTGTTCTTCTGCCTCAGTTATTCTCCTATTGATTCCTTCTAGTGTAGTTTTCATTTCAGTTATTGTATTGTTCATCTCTGTTTATTTGTTCTTTAATTCTTCTAGGTCTTTGTGAATCATTTCTTCCATCTGCTCAATCTTTGTCTTCATTCTTTTTCCGAGGTCTTGGATCATGTTCACTATCATTATTCTGAATTCTTTTTCTGTAAGGTTGCCTATCTCCCCTTCCTTTAGTTATTTCTCTGGGGTTTTATCTTCTTTCTTTATCTGGTACATGGTCCTCTGCATTTTCACATTTTCTATCTTTCTGTGAATGTGGTTTTTGTTCCACCAGCTGCAGGATTGTAGTTCTTCTTGCTTCTGCTGTCTGCCTTCTGGCGGATGAGGCTATATCTCATTTTTTTTTTCTTAACAATATACTTCCTTGGTCAAACCAATTCTTTTAGTTCCAGGATAAGATTAGTTCAAAACTTGTTGATTTTACTTAATAAAGTGAACTTCAGTAAGTCATAATAATGTAGCAGTTTTGTGTATTCTTGTGTGCAATATTTATTATTTTCATCTATTTTTTTCCAGTCTACCTTCCACTTTGGGAAAATACAATTATTAGCAAGTGATGGCAAAGCCTCAATTAATTAGAACTGTAATAACCAGAGTTAACAGACTTGGTATTTTCTTCAATTCAGCAGGTTTAGAGAAAGAAGCAGAAGGCAAGAAAACCAAATGGAGCGATTTTACTTCATAAAGCCAGTGCAAATCCTCAAGTCATTATAGATTCTGTTTGAACTCTTCATTTTCTGTTTCTATCTTTTGTACAGAACACTGAAAATTCACGGCCATTAAGATGTCGCCAAGGCTCTTTTAATATCCCCAGTCTGCAGAGACAAAATTAATCATGTTCAATAGGCTCTTCTTCCTGAGACAGAAAACAAATGTGAACACAAAGGCAATGCCCCACAGGAATGTTTGACAAAAGTGTGTTAATCTGGTTAAAATTTTTGATTCCCCATGAACTATAATTGATTAAATTTCCCACTCCCTATACATCCTAATTAACTTAGTTCTTACTGTAATTTCTATTTTTTTTCTAACTTGACTACCAAAGCTGAAAATAACAAATATTCCCACCTCCTTTCATTGGGGTAAGCATTTGGATCAGTAACACAAAGCCTAGCCATCATCTCAGGACCATCTCCTATTCCACTTAGCTCTGCATAAATAATATCAGCCTAATTCTTACTAGTTGTCTCAAATTGGCCATGTCAGGAGCAGGTTGTAACGGCATGGAGCAGCACTTTTTTTTCTCTATGTGTTTTTTCTGTACACAGTTGACCCTCCATATCTACAGGTTCTGCAACTGGGAATTTAACCAACTGTGGATTTTAAATATTTTTTTTTAAATTCCAGAAAGTTCCAAGAAGCAAAACTTGAACTTGCTCTGCCTCAGCAATGATTTAACTTGCATCTACATTGTATTTACAACTATTTACATTGTATTAGGTATCATAAGTAAATCATCTAGAAATTATTTAATGTATACGGGAGGATGTGCACGGGTTATGCACATCCTCCCGTATACTTTAATTATACTTTGCACATAGGATATGCAAATACTATGCCATTTTATATAAAGGTCTTGAGTACCTGTTAATTTTGGTATCTGTGGGGATCATGGAACCAACAGATACTGAGGAATGACTGTTTTTTAACTATGTAAATTACATGACCTTTTAATTAAATAAGTGAGCAGTGATAATGTTTATGATTATTATACATTTTAGTTGTCCTACCTTATTTTTTAGGTATATCCAAATAACTAAAATCTTTTTGTACATAGAAAGATAATAAGAAAAATAAAGCCAGGGTGGTGTTGTAGGTAGAATGAAGTTCCAAATAAACATACACTGGAGCACATTAGGGAAACTGCCATAAAAGAGGGTGGCCAGGACCAGATATGAAGATAGCTAAATAAGATGCTACATATGAGGGTTAAAATGAGATAGTCATAGACCATGTTAAAATCCAAAGCCAAAAGTTACCCCCCAGAACCCTTTATCTATACACCAAATGGCTAAAATTAAAATGACTGTCAATACCAAATATTGTCGAGGATTGTAGTAACTAGAATTACTACACATATTGTCTGCATGGATGTAAAATGGTATAAATATATTTTTATAGACCCTCAGTATCTATTGAACTAAATATTAACTTATCCTTTGTCATAGAAATTCTACTCCTAGATATATATCCAAGAGAAATGAATACATTTGGCCACCAAAAGGCATGTACAATAATGTTCATAATAGCTTTATTTTAAATAACCAAAAGCCAGGAAGTTAATCCAAATGTCAATCAACAAGAAAATGGACAAATGGTAATATTTCCATAAAATGGAATATTGTATAACAATAAAAAAAACTAACTGATAGATTCAACAACATGAATCAATTTTATAGGCAGTGTACTGAATGAAAGAAGCTGGACACAAAAGATGTATAATGCATGATTTTATTATATGAAAAAAAGTAGTAGTTATGGATAGGAATGGGGTAGGGTAAGAGGGCTACTAAATGGAAGGAAGCATGAAGAGCCTTCTGGGGCATTAGAAATGTTCCTTATCTTCTTCTGGTTATAGATACCTGAGTGTATATATGTAAAAATTCATTGAGCTTTATTCATAATATTAGTGTACTTTATGGACTTTACTATGCATAGCACATACTGTTTTGCTACAATTCTTTTAAAAGTGTCTGAAAATAACAGTAATTCTAAGCCAGGAACTGAGTAAAATCCACATTCATCCCCATCTTCGCTTTAGGGCTTCCTTCGAAGGCCCAAGTCCCAGGGCGAATTTATTCCAACATTTTTAAAGACCGAGGTCACAATGCCTAGAAACAAATGCCTCAGCACACTCCTAATCCGTAAAATGTCCTCATTTGGCTAATGATTCAGGTTTTTCACAGAACCTGTGTGCATAGCAGACAAATGCCCACTGGCCAATGAGTAAGGCTATAGTAATTGTATTTCTTATGGATATTATGCACATGTATGACTTTCATCACTAATGCAAATTTTTCTTTACTCACTTCATCTCCATTTCTCTTTTTCAAAACTGTAAAATTTGGTAATTTGCCGTGGGAATGCAGGATAATTGTGAAAATGAATAATGTTCTGTTGTATTTTAATCACCTCTTATATGGGTTTTTATTTCTCACCTGTGAATTGCTAGTCTATTAAAAATTAGCCTAGAAGAAAATTAAAAAGTCTTAGAAAGGGATAGTGTTGGAATAAGATGTTTTTTAAAAAGTCTTTTAAAGTGTAGTGCAAACATACTACCTACCCTTCCTATAGCTTAAAGGTAAAACTGAACTGACAGCAATCCTGTGTCATAATGCTGGGCAAGGTAGCAGACTGAATGAACAAATGAGTCTTAGAGTATGGACATAGCTTGATAACCATTTTTTCATTGGAAAAATGATTCAGCTGGAGAGATCACAATGATTTTTGGACACTGATGTTGCTTAGAATATTATACCATTTTACAGTGCTACTGATTTAAAATAATACTAGGATCTTTCTAACAATAATTCTGAAAATCTAATATCAATGACAGATAAAGTAGTATCATCGACTATGTTTCAAAAAGAGAGAGAGAGAAGTTATGTTCATTACAAACCTTATTTTAGAACCACTCATTGTTTCCTCAAAGATCTGTTACTTAAAATATTAATATCTCTTTCAAATCAAAAGCCTATTTAAGCTAAATTCCTTTTGCCTTATTACTGAAAACACACAACATCAGATTTTCCTCTATTTATTAATTTTAAAATTACATTTTTAAATATTTCTGAAACTACTCATTATAACAGCTACATGGCTATTTCAAGACAATTACAAAAAATTAATAAAAATAAACTAAACTTGGGCATTTCCAATGTAGAAATACTTAAATCAAGCCATGCCTCTATGTGGATAGTACATACTTCATCACCAAATTTATATGAAACTCTTATTACGTGGCAGACCCTGTGCCGGTGTTTAGGGATGCAGTGGTAAGGATGGAGTTTACAATGGAGAGTAGAGAAGAGACTTTAATCAAAGCATCACAGTATTAATCACATAATTACAAACTGAGATAAAGAAACAGGGCCTGGTAAGTGACTGAAGTCACAAGAACTGACAGTTAAGCTGGGATCTGAGGACTAGAGACTAGGTGGAGAGTTGGGAGTAGAAGCATTTCAGACAGAGGTATGAGCACAGGCAAATCTTGAACTGAAAGTAACATGGGAGTTTCAGGGAATGTAAAGAAAGACAAAGAGCCTAAAAGATGGACAGTAAGGAAGAGAGCAGTGTGAGAAGAGGCTGGTTTTCTGAGGCATGCTAAGGATTTTTCAAGTTTCCATTGCAAAGGGATACCATGAAAAGGTCTTATAAGCACACAGTTTACAAGATCATAGCAGCATTTTGAAAACAACAAAACAAAAGACCAAAAAACAAAAATAACAACACTAATGCTACAGCATGTAAGACAAATTGGAGTGGAGTAGGGTGGAGGCAAGGACATCCTCAGTGCGCTATCAGAGTATAGAAGAGAGACAAGAGAGCTTAGTCATCACAATGGTTATGAGTCCAGACTCTACAAACCTAATGCTCAAATACAGGTTTCAAATACATTCTCCAATAAGAACAAGGGCCCCCTGCAGAATGGTAGATTTTAGGGCTGGGGCTGGGAAAATGCAAGATGAGCTTAGAATGTCTTGAAAGTAAGGAAGTGCTCAAAAGAAGGATGGGGATTTGACAAAAACACCTATTCCATTGCACTGAGCTTCAACAAACTATGAATGGGCTTGAATGGGCTCTGACCAAATCTGGGACAATTTGAGCATCAAACAAAAATTTTTTTAAGAATATAAAAGGATTGTAACTCAAATAAAATAAGAATGCATGAGTATAATCTTAATATTAAGGAAGGAAGGAAGGAGAGAAGGGAGGAAAGAAGGGAAGAAGGAAGTGTAGGAGAACAAAATTTGCAACCCAAAGATGTGTCTCTTTGGCATAAGTATTATTTTAGGCTGCTTATTCTTAAGAGACAGAAGACTTGGGAAATTTTTCTTTTTACCATCCCTTTAACTGCCTAAAAGCATTCAGATAGTGAGCTATTACCAAATATAACTTTGTTTTACATAAGAAGGACCTCTCCACATGGCATGGAAAACATTTGTTTACCAAACATTTGCTTCTCCCATCTCCTTGTGAATTATCTTTTGTCCCCTTTGAAGTTCTAGACTCCCACCCCCTTCTCCTAAACTCAGAAGAGCTTATAAGCCTCAATTGCTTGACTGTCCTTTGAGCCTGAGATTCTTATGGTGTCCCATATATACAAAATTAAATTTGTTTTTCTCCTGTTAATGTCTTGTGGTCCAGCCAGAGAACACAGAAGGATACAGAAAAATTTCTTCTTCCCTGACAGAAGAAAGGAAGGGGAAGAAAAGAAAGAGAAAGTGAAAGAAGGTTCCTCTTCATAGTAGAATGACTAACAAATTTAGAAAGAATGCTGGAATTATAAAATTAACATTTGGAATCCATCATGATAATAATTGATTCTGGCAAGACTCATAAATGAATGCTAATAATTTTACCCAATTGAAATTTGAGGAGTGCCAGAAAATTTTAGAGCCTCAAAATGTCTTCTGACAAGATATTTGTTGATTATAAAGGCAAAAATGGTAACTTTATGGTGGAATCACCTAGAAGACATGATCTTGTTCAGGTGATCAAAGTTAACTTCAACAGTAATGAGACAGATCCATATCAGGTGTCTCCTGATGTAACACACTAAGAACACAAGATCACCTCTGTGTTATTTCTGTCCAAAATGAATAACCTAAATTTAATTGTGAGAAAACATCAAAGAAACCCAAATTGGAAGATGTTCTACAAAATAAACTGGCCTGTATTAGTTTTAAATAGTTAATGTCATGAAATAAAAAGAAAGACTGTGGAACTGATCCAAATTAAAGGAAACTGAAAAAATATGAGAATTGAATGTGAAACATGATCCAGGATTTTCTTTAACTACATAGGACATTATTGAGACAAAAAGTAAAATCTGAGTAAGGTTTATGCATTAGATAATATTATTGTAACAATATGAATGCCCTGATTTTAATGATTGTACTATGGCTATATAAGCAAATTCCTTATTTTTAGAAAACACACTAAAATATTTAGAAAAAGAGGTATTATGTCTGCAATATATGGAGAGAACAAAAATGGTAAGTCAAATATAGGTATGCCAAAATGTTAGCATTTGGGAAACCTGGGTGAAAGGCATACAGGATATTTTTTTCCTTACAACTTTTAAGCCTGAAACTAGGTAAAAATAAAGAGTTAATAGAAAAATAAATAAATAATAACAAAAGGCAGAAAAACAAAAGAGTGTGGACTTGGAATGCATAAGCGTGGGCTTGAATCCTGGCTCTCCAGCCCTAGCTGTGTGATCTTGCTCAATTTGCTTAACCTGTCCAAGCTTCACTTTCATAATCTATAAAATGTGGATAGAATTTCCCTCCTAGAGTTTTTATGAGAATTAAATGTTATTACATGTAAAATGCTCAATAAATTTATTTATTAGGATTGAGAATACAGAGAAAAGTGGATAGACGCAAAACATATCAAGGTAATTGTGGGAGGTTCTGTGTACTGGATTGGGCACTACTGTTGCTCCTAGGCCACCCAAATCTGTCGCTAAAGCATAACTGAGGCAACCCTCTCTCAGTCCTCCTTTCCCTAAACCTTCCCACTGTTTCTTCAAAACTCTGAAAGAGCTTCAAAACTCTACTGAGATCTGCTAAGTGATGAGAGGGAAGCAACCTAACTACTAAACTAGAAAACTAAAACAAACAAACCTTGACAAAGAGATGATATTTTAAACAGTACCAAATTTGTACTGGAATTTTTAGTATTTCTGGATAATGATAAACCCAGAGTTGGTCACAATACTTCAGATGTGTCTCTTTATCAGGGGAGTTGTGCCCTCCCCAGATATGAGTCCTCTATTTCTGTTTATGGGACCTAGGTTGCTGTGGGTAAAGGTTCAATTTGGATGTCACTGAATTCTCTCCAACAGAATCATTTATAATTTAAGCCAGTTCTCTTTTTGTCAAAGTAAATGTTTTGTCCTCAGTTCAAAAAATGTTCAGATGGGGCTTCCCTGGTGGCGCAGTGGTTGAGAGCCCGCCTGCCGATGCAGGGGACACGAGTTCGTGTCCCGGTCCGGGAAGATCCCACATGCCGCGGAGCGACTAGGCCTGTGAGACATGGCTGCTGAGCCTCCGCGTCCGGAGCCTGTGCTCCGCAACGGGAGAAGCCACAACAGTGAGAGACCCGTGTACCGGAAAAAAAAAAAAAAAAAATGTTCAAAGCTATCCATCCATCAGATAATTTTCCTGAACTTCTGAAATCATATTATATGAAGGTCCCTATTTCTCCTTCATGCAAACTTTGTTAAATAATTTCCCATTGTATAAGACAGTCCCTTCTTATAGTTCTCCCTTGGCCCTTGCTGTATGCAGTCTTATTCATCATGTCATGTTTCAAGGAAGAAATCAGCAATCTATCAGCTTTCAAGGCCTGAGTGATGGGGACAGGAATAAAAAAAATACCTCAAAATGGGGCTGGATAGGAGCAAAGTTGACAACAGATCCTGAGAGGCCATTTGTTTTATTAATTTATCACCTGTCTTGGAAGGAAGGAAAAGGGAGCCAAATTGGATATAGGACTCAGTAAAGCATCCACAATTTGCCTTTTTTTAGGGAATAATATTTGTGAAGAGTACAAAAGAGTCTGACTAGGAACAAAGTCTGCTACCAGTAGGATGACCATGTAAGTTGTCATTTAAAATGAGACTTCTTGGAGAGTAAAAGGGGATCAATTAATAATTATTCCAGCTCAAAAGACATCAATCAGGACTGCCCCCAAACAAATCAAGGCATATGGTCACCACAGTGATGAAGATATTGAGTAGAGGTTTGTTCTAATCTTGCCAGATGACTGACAGATCAGGTTCTAAGATCTTTATTCCAGAATATTAGAAGAAAAACAAATTTTTGGAGGTCAAATATCTTTCTCCATTTTACAAATAAAACTGAAAGAAGAAAAACTTTATTAATAATTGAAGAATTGTAAAATGGCAAATATCAAAATATTTTTTTGTATTGTTACTTCAGCTAAGAGCCTGGGATCCAGGTTTCCAAATCACTGCAGCTGATAAGGGAAGCCAATCTATACCCATAATGTTATGGCATTGTCTGTCTCCTTATCATGTTCATCTGAAAAAATAAAACAGACTAAAATATCATATTTCTAGCTTACTACTCACTCTCATTCTTCAGACCATGATCCCTAAGTAGAAGCTGTACTTATCAAAAAGAAGACCCACACATGAAGCAAACAGGCCATTAAACACATGAGTACTCCTGAAAAACAAAACAAAAAAAAGTCCACTCACTTTTCCCAAACTTACACAGAAAAAGCATATCTGAGCTCATAACCCAGATGTATTCTCCTAACTGTGGCCCCTGCTTTATACAAGCCAGATATAAAAATCAAGACTTACCTACACATGTCTACATGCTTGCCTGTGCATGAAGCAAGGCATTGAACGCCAACATGATTGAAGTAAGTATACCAGGACCTATAAAGAAACTACAAGCATATAAGTGAGGGGTTCTCTGGGAAGTTGCTTATGCAGAAATATAAAGAAGGGCAGTGGAGGAAGGGTTGAATATGCCCCCTAAGAACACCAGATTGGAGGATTCCAGAGAAGCATCGTGCTCAGCTTTCTGCCTCTGACCAGGATCCTTCTTTCTCCGTGGAAATTCAGAAAGTTTCTTCATCCATGATTACCTGTGAGTAATTTCCCTCAAACATGCAGCTGCCAAACTCTCCTGTGCTCATACCACTTCTCTGATCAGCTTCTGTGTCTGTGATTCCAAGTCTATGTCTCCATTCTGCTGGAAGAGAATGGGGGTATAAGCTCAAATGATAGGAGGCTAAGAGGGAGTCTGGGGTAAGGATGATGCTCTCTCCTTTTATGTCTTAGTTGCAACTTCTTCTCCTACCTCCTGCCCCTGTTCTGTCCTGGCATTAGACTCTCCCTTACCTTTGTGTTCCAGGTTGTATCTGACTTCCTTAGAGACAAGTATCTCTTCCCATCCTTCTAGATTGTGGGGAGAAGGAAGGAGTAGGAAGCAGGGGGTAAGACACAAAGAGGGAGTAAGGACAAATGAAAGTAATAAAGAGGAAATAACTCAGGAAGTAGAGGTAAATGTAGCAATTTTCAAAAAGGAAAAGTCCAAATTATACATTCTCAATATGGACATCAACCCCTAGTAAATTTCTAGAACAGATGATTTACAGATGGCTTTATGCTACAAAGAAGGGGAATCTTGCCAACTTTACTATAGATGCTACCAAAGTTTTCAATCTACCATCTCAAGCTGCAGCCCTGTGAAGGAACTGTGGTATGAAGGGAATTTGAGTATGGTAGAGAGTAAGCATCATTCTCTAATCAGAGCTAGTTAGGGATTCCAAGCCAGCCCATTCCGTTGTAGGCAAGGACAAAATGCACTGTAACCTCCTCCGCACCACACAGGAAGAAATGAGCTCTGTTAATCAGTATTTTTTACGCTATATTACACAAATCCACTGGCCCTTTCCTGAAGAGCTTGGGTCACTTATGTTTCAAAGGCTGTTTTTCAATTTTAGAAAGACAGTATTGTGTATATACTATATATTACATAATATACCAAGTTTGATTTGGGACAGTAACTCATAATCAAACATATTAATTTTTTCTACAGTGAAACATATACATATTTACACTAAGTGGTATAAAAACTATGAATAGTCACATTAAAGTTCAGGTCTGGTTTGGCTATCGAACCATTTTGTCACAAATTTAAGAAAACTTTGGGGTTTGGGAGTATTTTGGATTTTGTCGTCATGAATAAGAGATTGTGGACCACATATTTATTCTTTCTTTTTAAAATTTATTTATCTATTTATTATTTATTTATTTTTGGCTTCATTTGGTCTTCGTTGCTGTGTGTGGGCTTCCTCTAGTTGCGGCAACTGGGGGCTACTCTTCATAGCAGTGTGCAGGCTTCTCATTGCAGTGGCCTCTCTTGTTGTGGAGCATGAGCTCTAGGTGTGCGGACTTCAGTAGTTGGGGCACACGGACTCAGTAGTTGTGGCACATGGGCTTAGTTGCTCCACGGCATGTGGGATCTTCCTGGACCAGGGCTTGAACCCGTGTCTCCTGCATCAGCAGGCAGATTCTTAACCACTGTGCCACCAGGGAAGCCCCACATATTTATTCTTAATATTCTTTGGAATGGATGTTGAACAAAGGGATAAATTAATACTGTGTTACAGTTTCTTTCAAGGGAGATTACCCACCTTCAAGTATCGTTTTCTTCAATGCTTCTATCTCTATTATCTGTTGATGATAAAAATAAAACACTGCAATACAATGATTTATCCTGGTTTATTCTAAGACTGAGGAGCAGACAGTGAACAGTATACACTGGGGCTACTTGGGTAAAGTCCTACCTCTGTCCCTTGTTAGCTCCACAACTTTAAGCAAGTTATTAAACCTATCTATTCTTAAGTTTCATCTGTAAAATGGGAATAAATACTGGTATCCATATCATGGGACTGTCTGCAAATTAAATGAGTTCACACGTGTCACACAAGAATAATCCCTGGTGCATGGTGAGCACCACAAAAGTGTTAGATAATATCATTATTCAGCTGACAGTGGTTCTCAGCATGACATCAAAATATTGGCCATTAAGATTCAGTCTTCACATTGTACTGAATCCCCTGGAATGATTTGGGGAAACTAAGAAGGGCCTGCTGCTCCTAACAGCATCTTCCCCGCTGACTAAAGACTAAGGTCTTTCCTTACAATAACCCTTGTTAAAATACATAATCCTTGGAAGAAGTCAAATTTCAATGGAAATTAAAGAACTAAAACTAAAATCTTGTAAGAGAAAAGAAAGACAAGAAAGAGTCTTTGGGTCCTTAGGAGCATGTCACCGTTAAGGAAGGAGAATGAGAAAGTCAACTTTAAGTTTTTCTCTCTGAACAGTTCTGCTGAAGGCTAAGGGCTGAGTACATGAGCACATGAGCATCTCTGAACCTCAGTTTGCTCAGGAATAAAATTTCCAAGTGATGGCACTGAAACTAAGGATGTTAACTCAATTATTCAAGGCACCTTGTTTTAAATTACTGATTATCTTATATGCACCCATTGTTTTCAGATTTATCTTGCTCTATCTTATCCAATGCCACAAAGTTAGTAAGTGTCAGAGCTGGAATTCCAACCAAGTCTTCTAATTCTAGGTCCCATCTGCTGCTCACTACAACACAAATCTTCCCACCACAAGCTGCCTGCAAATCTGGCAGGGAATCCCTCTACTTGAGATTGCATGAAACATGAGCATAGAAATGGCAGGAAACAGTAAGTAAGTAGGGGCTTCACAGTCAGAAAGACCTAGGGTTGTAAGTTCATTGACAAAGTACTTACCATGGTACTTATTTGCTCATAATATTGGGATAAATAATAACTATTATAAAGACTAGTTAACATATGAAAAATGCTGTCAGCATATATAACCCGTAGGAAGTACCAAAAATATAGACTCCCCTCCTCCATTTTCCCCTGATTATCAAAAACTGAGTTTTATTTCTGCTCTGTCTTACCTATGTTCTTTTCCTAGCACCACTCAGAGTCTGTGTGTCAGGAATTGTTGCCAAGAAGAAAGAAGTAATGACAAAAACAACATCAAAACAGAGTGAGGCTGCCATCCAGCAGAGAGAGCTGAGGCCTTTCACAGATAAACAACAGGAGAAAACATCCCCTGTCATTTGAGGAGGGCAGTGCCAAGGCTCATGAGGAAGCAGCTGGGAGCCTTCTGATATTCTGCACCACTAATGAGGACATTGGAGTTTCAGGGCTCTTTATTTGTACAACAGCAGTGACAAGAAACATTCTCTCATTCCCTTTGGCTCTGACCTTGTCAGGGATTTCTGTCCCTTCACAACATCCTCTATAGACTCCAGAAAAATGTTGTGACATGGGAAGGAGGTTTGGAGCTCAGAGGATCCTTTGCTCATCATGGCTAAACCCTAATCTTTTAAGGAAATGTCTCAGGCCCTGACCACCCAGACAAGAGGATGTCCTTTCTCCTGATGGTCTGAAGAGCTGGATTAGCTACTGCTCAGTAATCTGAAGGCACAACAAGGAAAATATCAAGGAAGATGCTGTCCAAATACTTGGCAGGTTTCTGGTTCATATTCTTTATTAAAACCAGTGACTGTGATTCAACCTAGCACTGATGTATCCTTTATCAGCCTGCCGTTTTCCCTCATGCCATGCCACTGATACACCCCCACCCATACACCCATGTAGCCTTTTTTGAACTGTAAACAGAATGGCCTGGACAGTAGAATAACACTGTCCATATCACTGAGCTATATCTGATTCACCTTTCCCCATTAGCTCCCCAAATAATTCATTACAAATGAGGGAGTTTATAGACAGGGGGATGCTTAAATTAAGGTAACATGGATCAGTCATTAATTTGACAATTTTGCTGACAAACTCTTACAAGTGATTATTAACTGGCAAGTCAGAGACTTAGCAGACAGGGCTCTGCCTCTAAAGGTCGGCAATTTATGAATACAAGATGCTACTTTTATACAGGAAGACTAATAATAAGGATGTAATGAATAATTATCAAATGCAAACAGAACAGTGCTGAGAACCAAAAATATAAATCCTAAAGGGTTAACTCTGGTTAATACACTTTTAAGTACAACTCAACAGACAAAAAATGGTAAAAATCATAATAGAATTAGTTCTTTCCCATGAATAAGTGTTGTATAAAACTAAAGTTTATTCTTTAAATACCTGCCCATCCAATTTCACTGACAATGATTTAAAGGCATATGCTTTACCAGCATGATAAATAAAACCTACTAAAACTACCTTACCCCTACCTGACCTCTACTGAGTTGTAAATAGGATACCCATATAAGTGATGGAGATGGGCACAACCCAAATGCTATGTGGGTATATACTTTTTCTCCACCTCCCTCATGGATGTGCTTCTCCCAAAAGTTCTCTTCCTCTTCCACTTTGTGTATGTTTTCATATAAGGTTGAACTGAAGATCTCACAGATTATTCTTATGGTATCTGAAAGTAGGTAAGTAACATTTAAGTCCAAGGTGAGGAAGTACAGACCTTGGGGGAAGAAAGAGGACTTGAGTGAAGAATATCTAAGAACTCCAGGACCCTCCCTGGTATGGCCAAAATATGGCCCTTGGAGAAGACCCAAATACAAACACAAGTTGTGCCTGGGAAGATAAGGGCAGAGTACACCAGTGACCTAGACATGGAATAACAGAACCTGGCCCCAGGATACAAAAGTGATGGGTCTAAGAAAAGAAGGTGGGTCTGGATAATATACACGGCCAGTGGTCATCTGTTTCAACCACTGTTCAGAGTAAGTGTTCATACTGCCCACTGAAGACCCTGGTCTTCTTATCTCTTCAGAAGACTCTTCTGGATGTCACATTGATTCAAGACTCTAACTTTGCTTCCATGTCTGTTGTGATGACTGCCTGCTCCTTTCAAGCCTAGAAAATAAATACTGACTGTGGCTGAGACAAGTTCTGACATTTGGTCATCTGTCAAGGTTACATTCTCCTGGAAGTTGACACAGAGCCAAGGGTTCAAGTGGGAGTGATTTATTAAGTAAGTGTCCCCAGGAGAAAGCAGTAAATGAGTGGGAGAATCAGGGTAAGAAAGAGAAAGAAGTCAAGCAAGTCTCAGCCTCAGCCTGATCCCATGGGCACCTCATTCAAAAACATCATTCCATGAACATTTATTCACTTTAAACATCAAGTTGTTCATGCAAAATGGGTAAATTTTATGATACATAAATTGTACATCACTAAGGGAGGAATAGAGAAACACAGAGAGAAGAAAAATTGGAGACAGAAAGTCCTGACTACTCTTTGGAAAATGTTACCATGAATGCGAAAAAGGAACAAGAAATGGCTGTTATCTTAAGATGTAAGTACAGTTTAAGTGAGAGCAATTTTTAAATGGAAAAAAATGATGTCATTTTGTCTGTTAGTTTAAATGACACAGTACAAAAGGAAAAATTCTGATGCCAGAAGGAAAGGGGAGAATTGCCAAGTAATTATTATAAAATGTCAACTATTCACTGAGCCCCTACAATATGTCAGATGATAGACTACATAGTGCATGCTATTTCATGCATTTTCTGATTGCTCCTTCCTCAGGAAATAGATTATTGTACCTCTCAAATTACTTGACAAGAAAAGTAAAGTACAGAGAGATTAAATACATTACCAAAGAACACACAGCCAGTGGGTACAAGAGCTAGACTTCAAACTTATCTTTGACTCCAAAGATGCTCTTTCCCTAAGACTCCAGCCCACTCAACTTTGTTACTGAATTCAGTATTACACAGACTTAGCCTACTGTACTGCCTAGGGCAGAACACAATCCAACTTTTATAAAATCAATAACTTTAGAAGATGGTAGAGTAGAAGGACGTGTGATCACTACCTCTTGTGAGAGTACCAGGATCGCAACTAACTGCTGAACAATCATTGATAGGAAGACACTGGAACTCACCTAAAATGATACTCCACACCCAAAGACAAATGAGAAGTTGCAATGAGATGGGAAGAGGGGCACAATCACAATAAAATCAAATCCCATAAACTTTGGGTGGGTGACTCACAAACTGGAGAACAATTATATCACAGAAGTCCCCCCATTGCAGTGAAGGTATTGAGCCCCATGTAAGGCTTCCCAACCTGGGGGTCTGGCAATGGGAGGAGGAATTCGCAGAGAATCAGACTTTGAAGGCTAGCAGGATGTGAATGCAGGACTTCAACAGGACTGGGGGAAACAGATGATGCACGCTTGGAGGGGAAATACAAAGTAGTGTGTGCATCAGGACCCAGGGGAAGGAGCAGTGATCCCATAGGAGACTGAACCAGACCTACATGCTAGTGTTGGAGGGTCTTCTGCAGAGGCAAGGGGTGGCTGTGTCTCACCATGGGGACAAGGATACTGGAAGCAAAGGTTCTGGGAAATACTCCTTGGCATGAGCCTTCCCAGAGTCCACCATTAGTTCCACCAAAGAGCCTCCAGTCTCCAGTGCTGGGTCAGCTCAGGCCAAACAACCAACAGGGAGGGAACCAAGCCCCACCCATCAGCAAAAACATGTATTAAAGTTTTATTGAGCTCTGGCCACCAGAGCAACAACCAGCTGTACCCACCACCAGCCCCTCCCATCAGGAAGCTTGCACAAGCCTCTTAGATAGCCTCATCCACCAGAGGGAAGACAGCAGAAGCAAGAAGAACTACAAAGCTGAAGCCTGTAGAAGAAAAAACACATTCACAGAAAGACAGACAAAATGAAAAGGCAGAGGAATATATAACAGATGAAGAAACCAGATAAAACCTCAGGAAAACAATTAAATGAAGGGAGATAGGCAACTTTCCAGAAATAGAATTCAGAATAATGATAGTGAATATGATCAAGGACCTCGGGAAAAGAATTGAAGCAAAGATGGAGAAGATGCAAGAAATATTTAACAAAGACCTAGATGAATTAAAGAACAAACAAAGAGAGATGAATATAAAATAACTGAAATGAAGAATACACTAGAAGGAATCAAGGTCAGAATAACTGAGGCAGAAGAACAGATAACTGACCTGGAAGACAGAATGGTGGAGTTCACTGCCATGGAGCAAAATAAAGAAAAAAGAATGAAAAGAAATGAAGACAGCCTAAGAGACCTCTGGGGCAACATTAAATGCACCAACATTTGCATTATTGGGGTCCCAGAAGGAGAAGAGAGAGAGAAAAGACCTGAGAAAATATTTGAAGAGATTATGGATGAAAATTTCTCTAATATGGGAAAGGAAATAGCCACCCAAGTCCAGGAAGCACAGAGTCCCAGGCAGGATAAACCCAAGGAGAAACACACCGAGACACACAATAAGCAAATTGAAAAAAATTAAAGACAAAGAAAAATTATTAAAACCAACAAGGGAAAAATGACAAATAATATACAAGGGAACACTCATAAGGTTAACAGCTGATTTCTCAGCAGAAAATCTACAAGCCAGAAGGGAGTGGCACAATATATTTAAAATGATGAAAGGGAAGAACCAACAACCAAGGTTACTCTACCAGCAAGGATCTCATTCAGATTCGATGGAGAAATCAAGAGCTTTAGAGACAAGCAAAAGCTAAGAGAATTCAGCACCACCAAACCAGTTCTATAACAAATGTAAAGGAACTCCTCTAAGTGGGAAACACACTAGAAAGAAAAAGAAACCTAAAACAATTAAGAAAATGGTAATAGGAACATACATATCGATAATCACCTTAAATGCGAATGGATTAAATGATCCAACCAAAAACACAGGCTTGCTGAATGGATACAAAAACAAGACCCATATATATGCTGCCTATAAGAGACCCACTTCAGACCTAGGGACACATACAGACTGAAAGTGAGGGGATGGAAAATGATATTCCATGCAAATGGAAATCAAAAGAAAGCAGGAATAGCAATACTCATATCAGATAAAATAGACTTTAAAATAAAGAATGTTACAAGAGAAAAAGAAGGACACTACATAATGTTCAAGTGATCAATCCAAGGAGAAGATGTAACAATTATAAATATATATGTACCCAACATAGATGCACCTCTATACATAAGGCACATACTAACAGCTATGAAACAGGAAATCAACAGTAGCACAATAATAATGAGGGACTTTAACACCTCACTTACACCAATGGACAGATCATCCAGACAGAAAATTAATAAGAAAACAGAAGCTTTAAATGACAAAATAGACCAGAGAGGTTTAATTGGTATTTATAGGACATTCCATTGAAAAACAGCAGATTATACTTTCCACTCAAGTGCACATGGAACATCTTCCAAGATAGATCACATCCTGGGTAAATCAAGCCTTGGTAAATTTTAGAAAATTGAAGTCATATCAAGCATCTTTTCTGACAATAGAACTATGAAATTAGAAATCAATTAGAGGGAGAAAAATGTAAAAAGCACAAACACATGGAGGCTAAACAATACATTAGTAAATAACCAAGAGATCACTGAAGACATCAAAGAGGAAATCAAAAAATACCTAGAGACAAATGACAATGAAAACACGAGGACCCAAAACCTATGGGATGCAGCAAAAGCAGTTCTAAGAAGGAATTTTAGAGCAATACAACCCTACCTCAAGAAACAAGAAAAATCTCAAATAAACAATCTACCTTTGCACCTAAAGGAATTAGAGAAAGAAGAACAAACAAAATCCAAAGTTAGCAGAAGGAAAGAATTTATAAAGGTCAGAGCAGAAATAAATGAAACAGAAATGAAGAAATCAATAACAAAGATCAATAAAACTAAAAGCTGGCTCTTTGAGAAGACAAATACAATTGATAAACCCTTAGCCAGACTTATCAAGAAAAAGAGGGAGAGAACTCAAATCAATAAATCTAGAAATGAAAAAGGAGAAGGTACAATGGACACCACAGAAATACAAAGGATCATAAGAGACTATTACAAGCAACTCTATGCCAATAAAATGGACAGCTTGGAAGAAATGGACAAATTCTTAGGAAGAAGAAACCTTCCAAGACTGTACCAGGAAGAAATAGAAAATATGAACAGACCAATCACAAGTAATGAAATTGAAACTGTGATTAAAAATCTTCCAATAAACAAAAGTCCAGGACCAGATGGCTTCACAGGTGAATTCTATTGAATACTTAGAGAGGAGCTAACACCCATTCTTCTCAAACTCTTCCAAAAATTTGCTGAAGAAGGAACACTCCCTAACTCATTTTATGAGGCCACCATAAACCTGACAAAGATACTGCAAAAAAGAAAATTACAGACCAATATCAGTGATGAATGTAGATGCAAAAATCCTCAACAAAATACTAGCAAACAGCATCCAACACCACTTTAAAAGGATCATACACCATGATTAAGTGAGATTTATCCCAGGGATGCAAGGATTCTTCAATATACACAAAAAAGTCAATGTGATACACCATATTAACAAATTGAAGGATAAAAACCATATAATAATCTCAATAGATGCAGGAAAAGCTTTTGACAAAATTCAACACTGATTTATGATAAAAACTCTTCAGAAAGTAGACATAGAGAGAACCTACCTCAACATAATAAAGATCATATATGACTAAACCCACAGCAAACATCATTCTCAATAGTGAAAAACTGAAACCATTTCCTCTAAGATCAGGAAAGAGACAAGGATGTCCACTCTTGCCACTCCGTTTCAACATAGTTTTGGAAGTATGAGCCCCAACAATCAGAGAAGAAAAAGAAATAAGTGTAATCAAAATTGGAAAAGAAGTAGTAAAATTGTCACTGTTTGCAGGTGACATGATACTATACATAGAGAAGCCTAAATATGCCACCAGAAAACTACTAGAGCTAATCAGTCTATTTGGTAAAGTTGCAGAATATTAAATAAATGCAGAAATCTCTTGCATTCCTATACACTAATGATGAAAAATCTGAAAGAGAACTTAAGGAAACAATCCCATTCACCACTGCAACAAAAAGAATAAAATACCTAGGAGTAAACCCACCTAAGGAGGTAAAAGACCTGTACTCAGAAAACTATAAGACACTGATGAAGGAAATCAAAGATGACACAAACAGATTGAGAGATATCATGTTCTTGGATTGGAAGAATCAATATTATGAAAATGGCTATACTGTCCAAAGCAATCTACTGTTCAGTTAAATCCCTATCAAATTACCAATGGCATTCTTCACCGAATTAGGACAAAAAAATCTTAAAATTTGTATGGAGACACAAAAGACCCTATATAACAAAAGCAATCTTGAGGGGAAAAAAATGGAGCTGGAGGAATCAGACTCCCTGACTTCAGACTATACTATAAAGCTACACTAATCAAGGCAATATGGATTGCGGAGCGGCTGGGCCCCTGCGCCAACGGGAGAGGCCACAACAGTGAGAGGCCCGCGTACCGAAAAAAAAAAAAAAAAAGGAAAAAGGACAATATGGTACTGGCACAAAACAGAAATAAAGATCAATGGAACAGGATAGAAAAGCAAGAGATAAACCCCATACCTACGGTCAACTAGTCTATGACAAAAGAGGCAAGGAAATACAATGGAGAAAAGACAGATTCTTCAATAAGTAGTGCTGGGAAAACTGGACAGCTACATGTAAAAGAATGAATTTAGAACACTCCCTAACACTATACACAAAAATAAACTCAAAATGGATTAAAGACCTAAATGTAAGACCAGATACTATAAAACTCTTAGAGATAAACATAGGAGAACACTCTTTGACATAAATCACAGCAAGATCTTTCTTGGCCCAGCTCCTAGAGGAATGGAAATGAAGGCAAAAATAAACAAATGGGACCTAACGGAACTTAAAAGTTTTGCACAACAAAGGAAATCATAAACAAGACTAAAAGACAACCATCAGAATGGGAAAAAAATATTTGCAAACAAATCAGCAGACAAAGGATTAATCTCTAAAATGTAGCACAGGGAGATCAGCTCAGTGCTGATCTAGAGGGGTGGGATAGGGAGGGTGGGAGGGAAATGCAAGAGGGAGGAGATATGGGGGTATATGTATATTTATAGCTGATTCACTTTGTTATAAAGCAGAAACTAACACACCATTGTAAAGCAATTATAATCCAATAAAGATGTTAAAAATATAAATAAATAAAATAAAATATATAAACAGCTCATGCAGCTCAATATTAAAAAAAAAAAAAATAGGCTGAAGACCTAAATAGATATTTCTCCAAAGAAGATATACAGATGGCCAAGAGGCACATGAAAAGTTGCTCAACATCACTAATTTTTAGAGAAAAGCAAATCAAAACTACAATAGGATATCACCTTACACAGGTTAGAATGGGCATTATCAGAAAATCTACAAATAATAAATGCTGGGGAGGGTGTGGAGAAAAGGGAACCCTCTTGCAGTGTTAGTGGGAATGTAAATTGATACAGCCACTGTGGAGAACAGTACGGAGGTTCCTTAAAAAAACTAAAAATAGAATTACCATATGACCCAGCAATCCCACTACTGGGCATATACCCAGAGAAAACCATACTTCAAAAAGACACATGCACCCCAATGTTCGTTGCAGCACTATTTACAATAGCCAGGTCATGGAAACAACCTAAATGCCCATCAACAGGTGAATGGATAAAGAAGCACATATATACAATGGGCTATTACTCCACCATAAAAGGTACAAAACTGGATCATTTGTAGACACATGGATGGACCTAGAGACTGTCATAAAGAGTGAAGTAAGGTAGAAAGAGAAAAACAAATATTGTATTTTAATGCATATATGTGGAATCTAGAAAAATGGTATGGATGAACCGGTTTTCAAGGCAGAAATAAAGACAAGAGATGTAGAGAACAAATGTATGGACACCAAGGTGGGAAAGCGGGAGCAGGGGGTGGTGGCGGGATGAATTGGGAGATTGGGATTGACATATATACACTAATATGTATAAAATAAGAACCTGCTGTGTAAAAACATAAATAATAAATATCAAAAACAAATCTCACATAAAAAAATAAATAAAATCAAAAACTTTAACTTCCTTTAAGAAGCTAAGCCAGCAAGTTATCCTCAAATCCCACCCAAGCCAATTACTAACGTACATCTAATGTAGATATGAAATATTTAAGCTGAAAAACTCTGAGATGAATCATCCAGAAAGAGGGCTGAATTTTGTTTTTCAGAAAGTATAATGGTATATTTGGACCCTAATGAAGATGTTAATTTTCCCCCCAAAGAGGATGAACTTTAAGCATTCCCACTGTCACAGTTTATAAATGAGAACTACATGCTGACTACAATGGAGGGTCTGGCACCCCAGCACAGACCTGGGCGTTAGGGCAGAGTCCCACGTATAAGGAAGAGCATTTGTTCCACAAACAGTGACAGGCGTTTTGCTGAGCTTGTTGAAATAACCAAGATCTCTAAGAATATCATTGGAAGTAACTCTATTCATAGAGTAAATTTTGGCAATTACAGATTCACAAATCAGAAAATTTTCACAAATTGTAATCTATAATTTGATACCAAGAATTAAAGTTTCAGCATACCTTGGTATGGTAGTCACAATAACGGCTCCCCAAAGATGTCCACATTCTGATCCTCATAACCATTGAATATGTCACTTTACATGACAAAAGAGGCTTTGAAGTTATAATTAGATGAAGGATCTTAAAGTAGGGAATTTATTCTGGATTATATGGGTGTGATCAAAGTAAACACACCCCTATAAGAAGGGTCCTTATAGGAAGGAGGCAGGAGGGTCAGAGTTAAAGATTAGAAAATGCTATTGGCTTTGAACATGGAGTTAGGGGCCATCTGCCAAGAAATGGTCTCTATAAAATGAAAAGGCAGGTACTAGATTCTCTCCTCAAGCCTCCAGAAAAGAATACTGCTCTGTCAACACTTATGTTTTAGCCCAGTAAGACCCATTTTGGACTTCTGACATCCAGAATTAGAAGCTAACAAATTTGTGTTGTTTTAAACCAATTTGTTTTATGGCAATTTGTTACAGCAACAAGAAGAAACTAATATCCTTGGCATAGTACAAGAACATCTGGAGCCCTAGAGAAAAAATATCAACAGATGTGAAAAGCCAATTTAGATAAAAACAAATTTTCTTGGCCCAAGCTGCAGAGAAATTTAAAATTAATACCAGAGCCTCAAAGTCCCTTGACACAGAGACTGGGACAAGGATTGAGTGCAGGTAGCTTATGTAGGAGGTAATGACAAGAAGAACGAATGAGAGAGCAGGGAAGAGTGAAACAGGAAAGAAGAGGAAACAAAGAATGGTACATTATCAGTGTCACTGCTGAAGGCCATGGTAGCCAGTGGGACCTCTAAGAAGCATGCAACGCAACATGCTTCCCAGAATTAACCATCCAGTGTAGGGAGACTGGAGGATTGCTTCACTGTCTCTCATCTCCCATTGGGTGAGGATTAACCCACACCATCCAACTAGTCTGCAAGGCTTTGGAGAATTCCCTAAAACAGGAGGCAGACAGATATGATGGGCATGTCAGAGAATCTGACCTTTAACAGCACTCTTATCCACAGCTATGGATAAAATCAGAGGTAAGTCAAGGGTATGTGATTCAGGGCATCAGAAGAATTTACTACAGTTCGTGTGTTATAAAGATAGTGAGTCCTAAGAAATAAAAAATTATAAACCCACCAAAAAACAAAAGGGGTAAAATACAGACAGGCATTATACCAATGAATTAATACAAACTAAAAATAGGCACATGAAAAAAATGGTAGCATTTACAAGTAATGGAATAAATGTAAATGAAAACAATGAATAACTTCTTGACTACCAAACTGATACTTTTACACTTGTGAAGAGACTGTAAATTATACCAATTTCTGTTGGAGTTATTATTATTTTTTATTAAAAGAATTGAAAACATGAATGTTCTTTGACTCATCATTCCCAGTTCTAATAATATAACTTAAGGAAATGAATAACATATTTAATAATGTAAATATCCTACAATAGGGGATTGCTTAAATAAACCTTAGTGTAAACATATCATGGGATATTAGCCATTATTATGTAGTAACAATTTTTAGATATAACAATATATTCGTGACAACTTATTAAATATGTAAGTTACAGGGCTTCCCTGGTGGCGCAGTGGTTGAGAGTCCGCCTGCCGATGCAGGGGACACGAGTATGCGGAGTGGCTGGGCCCGTGAGCCATGGCCGCTGGGCCTGCGCGTCCGGAGCCTGTGCTCCACAACGGGAGAGGCCGCAACAGTGAGAGGCCCGCGTACCGCAAAAAAAAAAAAAAGTACGTTACAAATAGTAGGCACCCATGGGGTGATTCAGTTTTCAATAAAAATATTTTATACCTAAAACTATACATTTCAAATTTTTAGAAATAATTATCTTTGAGGTTTGTTTTATTTGTTAATATTTTCTACAAAGAGTACATAATTCTTTTGTAATGCAATTCAAATTAGGATTCCTCAAAAGGAAACCCACATTATAATAATTGTGGTCTGTTTTATTAAATAATTCTTAAAGTAACTGAATAGTATAACTACAGATAGTAGACACTTGATATTCTCAAAGGATGTGTCCTGAGACACTGGAGGACTCATTTTTTAAAAATAGCATCCTAACCATTTAAATTTTCTCTTAGAGTACAGTAGAGTATTATACATAAAAATTAAGAGGCTCTTTCAGATTCTTAATAATTCTATAGGACTTTAAAATTAGTTTATGATATTAATAAAATATATTGTGGGCAAAACAAACTATATTGCATCAGCACTCTAATATTCAAAATAAGTGTTTATGATCAAGAAACTCAAGCAGAGGTAACTTGGAGCATACAGTAGGATGAATTAGATTTCTGGAGTGTATCGAAGTTCACCCAACTTTATTGTATGCAAAGAAAAGCAAAGAGTAGCGCAGTTGCCTTGAAATGTGGATAGTGGTTGGTCAACTCTGCTTTCTTACTTATTTTTGCACACAAGACAAACCATCCATTCTATAAATTGATTCAAATCCATGCAAAAAAGCCAGGTTCAACTGTAGTGTTCATAGTTTCAGTCATTCTCAACAAATAATGTTATTGTTAGTATTAGGTCCTAAAATAAAGCACCCACCATTTAGGTACTAATCATGCCTTTTTATTTTCTATATTTTCTGATGCTTTGCTATCTGGAGCCCTGATGATCCTGTAGAGACTGCTCGTTCCAGGGCTAGCTAATTCCTAGAGATAGTAAACTTGCACTCAGAGCATGCTTTTCATATGCACATGAACCAGTCCAGAGCCAACCCCCATCTTCCCCTATGGGGCTCTTATATGCTAGACCAATATTCCCTGACCTAGTCACCCCACTGCCAGGTATCAGGCAACTAGGGGCATGCCCTATGCCCTAGAATCAGATGAAATTATTCATTTAGTGAACCCTAAATAGTCAGCTTACCTTGCCTGACCCATTCCTTCTGTCATAAACCACAGTGAAGGCTCTTGCCCACATTTTTCCTGGCTCCCTCTGCCTCCTGATCCATCCTGGTGCCTCCTTGTACAGTCCTGCATGGCATGCTGTGCCCCCTCTTCTTGCGAACTGTGAGTAACTCCCTTTTCAATGGCAATTTTCTCCTGATCTGTTGGCTTCACCATACTAGAATAATAAGACCCACTTTTTTTTTTTTTTGCAGTACGCGGGCCTGTCACTGCTATGGCCTCTCCGTTGCGGAGCACAGGCTCCGGACGCGCAGGCTCAGCGGCCATGGCTCACGGGCCTAGCCGCTCCGTGGCATGTGGGATCCTCCCGGACCGGGGCATGAACCCACGTCCCCTGCATCAGCAGGCAGACTCTCAACCACTGCGTCACCAGGGAAACCCAAGACCTACATTTTAAAACAATATATGGCTACAGATAGCACCTGTTGACGGGTCCTTAGATAAGATCAGCTAAATAGTAACACCAATTTCACATTAGCTATCTAATTTCTGTCTGATGTGCTTCATATTTCATATGGACTTTACAACAGCTTTTTTCTTCAGTGTTGAGAAGGGTGCATTTTAGAGGCCAGTGAAAATATACAAGAAGGAACGGTCCTTACAAACCACCAAATTAAAGGACGTTTTATCGTGCCCTGCAACATTGTCAAGCTCATTGGTTCTGTCTCACCTTTGGTTTATTTGTCTGTTCAGAGATTAATTCCGTGGCCATTGCTGCAGGCTGCTACACAGCACAGGAAGAAGGCAATGCTGATCCAGCTGACACAGTCCCAGCAGCTCTTCTGCCACCAGCTTCAGTTCTGCCCCACTTACTATCTTCAATACTCTGCTACTGCCCTGCTTGTACCAACCTTTCATTGTTTCCCATGATCATGCCCAGAATGCCCACAAAAATATAATATTTGTTCAAGCTAAAAATACCTCCAGGGCTTCCCCGGTGGTGCAGTGGTTGAGAGTCCGTCTGCCGATGCAGGGGACACGGGTTCGTGCTCCGGTCCGGGAGGATCCCGCATGACACGGAGCGGCTGGGCCCGTGAGCCATGGCCGCTGAGCCTGCGCATCTGGAGCCTGTGCTCCGCAGTGGGAGAAGCCACAACAGTGAGAGGCCCGCGTACCGCAAAAAAAAAAAACAAGGGAAACAGAAAGTGCATGCGCGCGCACACACACACACACACAAACACAAACATATTAAAAAGATAAAAATTTAAAATGTATATAAAAATACCTCCAAAATATTGACTTCCTACTCTCTGAAGAAAACATTTTCTTTACCATAAGTCTACCTGATTCTAGCCTCACAAGAGAGTGGGAAGGGTGGTTCATTAAATTGCTCTGGTTTTGTGCTTACATCTGGATCCCCCAGATGGATTCCACTGTAAGAGTATCAAATAGGTCATATAGGTCACATAGTTAATAGTAACCTCTTGATAATCTATAGTCTTGTTAAATATTCCTTGGGCTCAGGGATCCTTCACAACAGACCTGCTAACCTCTTCATCCCTGGGAAGCCTGGCTTCAGGATCAGGGCTTGAACTATAAATTTTTATCATGTTTTCTCCATCCCTAAGTGGCATCCCAGGGTCAGCTGTATGCCTAGGGACCGAACCATAATTCTCTCCTCCTTTCAACAAAAATTTCAAGAAAAATACTTACTTTCCAGGCCATTTATAAATTTTGTTTATATGTAATTCATCATGAATTGACGTGCTCTTCCTTCTTGTTTAGAGAAAAAGTGGTTTAGTGTATAGGGTCTGGAGTAGACTACCTGGCCCCGGATCTTGACTCTGACACTTACCATCTGTGTGACCTTGGGCAAGTTGCTTAGGTTCCCCATGCCTCAGTTTCCTTATCTGTCAAATAAGGATAATAATAAAAGTGCCTAACTCATATTATTTTGGTGGGGGACATGATTGAGGTAATACACTTAAACCATTAGAAACAGTGTCTAGCATTCAATAAATTTTAACTGCTATTATATAACTCCAACACATCTTTTAAGGCCTAGCTCACATTGGATCTATTAAATCAACAGTACGTAAGTTTTGTATAGGTAATAAACACTTGAAGACTCTGTTTTGAAGGCAGATTCCCATGCTCCAGACCAGAGACAATGATTGAAGTTATGTAACATTCTCAAAACTATTTGGATAAGTTTGGATATCCCAGAAGAAACAATAACCTGAAAATGACCTTGGATAACTATTGTTATCCATAATCTAAATGCCATATTTCACTGTGTGTTTTGAGTTAATTATGTGAAATCGTAAATTATCGGTACTGAGAAAAGAAAATATCTTGACATTTTTCCAAACCTGTCTGCAAATAGTAGTTAGATAACTAGCTTCAGTATAGCTCAGTGGTTGCACAGTATAATCACCTGGGAAGATTTAAAAAGTACTCATGCCCAGACCAAATCCCAAACCAATGAAATGAGAATCTCTAGAGGTGTGACTGAAGGATCAGAATCTATAAAGCTTCTTAGGTGACTGCAGTACACAGCAAGGTTGAGGACCACTGGGACCACTTGATGAGAATCCATTCAAGCTTAATAAGCATAGATACCCAGATCTCAGTCCTAAAGGTATGCAAAAAGTAGAGATAAAAATGCTCCCCAAGGTTATTCTGATTCACAGGGAGCCATAAAAAACACTCATCTCATCATGTCCCACATTTTATAGGTGAGAATTAGGGACTAAGAAAGATTGTTCCAAATCTCTCATTAATGGAAAATTATGCCATGAGATACTGTTTCCTGATGCTATTACCATTACAGTTCGTTTAAATGACTTATGCTATCCTCTCTAACAACAGCCTAGTTTTGGAAAAAAAGAGGAGAGAATAGGTACATTGGAGCAGGGGATGAAAGATTTTCGAAGAATCAAAGGGATTAGATGAATGAACCTAACACATTGAACAAACTCCATAATTTTATTAAAGTTTCATTGAGTAAGTATATCTAATGCACTTACAACTGTACCTAGCATACTTAAGTATTTGTTATTATAGAATGAATATGGGAAGAATACCTCTATCTGTAATATGCTCTCCTGTAGGGAAAGTGATTAACAAGACTGTCACTCTAGGTACTTTACCATAGTTATGTCCTTAAACAATAAAGTCTACATTTTGAGACCTATATAGCACATTCAAAATACAGATATCTAGAACAATAACCAGGAGGAAGGGTCAGCAAACTATTGCCCAGGAGCCAAATTCAGACCAATACCTATTTTTATAAATAAAGTTTTATTGGAATCTTTATTTGTAAATGAAACCTATTCATTTACAAATCGTTCATGGTTGCTTTTACAAAAAGACCATATGGTCTGCAGAGACCAAAATGTCTACCATCTAGTCCTTTACAGACAAAATGTGTAGACTCACTGATCTAGATAATTCCACTTAATAAGAGAAATTCTTCTATACTATCAAGATAACTTGACAAGAGTGTTTGTATTGAGTCTCTCTTTTCATACCCTTCCCATAATTTTCCACCTCATTCTGAGTTTTGTGCTAGTAAATTCGGATATACTCTAACTTAAGAAAAATTAAAAGACTCTCACAAAGGAGCAAGTTAAAATGGCAGAAATCACAGACCCTTAATATTTTTTTATGAGACATAAGCAGACTATAACACATTCAGTGGTTAAAATTTTATGAAGTTACTAAAAATTATGTTTCTTGAGGGTTAAAATAACATAAGAATATCCTTATGTTACAATGTTAAATGAAAAAGTCATTTAAATGTTATAATGTTATATTAAACATGATGTAAAGTATGATCACTACCATGTAAAACAAACAAACTACACATTTTCACAGGAAATCTCTAAAGAAAAACACATCAGATTGTGTTGGCTTTGAGTGACAGAAACATGACTTTTTGTCTAATTTTTATGTAGTAAACTCTCTATTATAAGCAGGCATTACATTTATAATAAAAATAAACTTGATTTTTGAAATATGAATGAATTCTGCTTGTATTTAAGTCTGAGATTGATAATTTCTAGCACATATGTGTTTGACATGGCACTTGTCTCACAAACAAAAATGATACTACTACTACTATTAATGTGTTATATACATGTACAACTCTTTTATGTTTACAAAGGTTTTTTTCAGACATCAGAGGAAAGTCAAGCCTGAAAACTATAGGCATCAAGTAACCCCACCATGGAGGGTAAAAGCTGAGGCAGACATTATCTTATATAGTTCTTACTACTTCAAAAAAGTTTTAGGGAGGCAGAGTCAAGATGATGGTGTAGGAAGACAGGGAGGTAGTGTCTCCCCACAACTAGGGCACCTGCTAGCTGCTGGTGGGGGACTCATGACCATGGAGACAGGAGGAACTCCAAAGTGAACTGGTGGGATTTAGGGGAACTGAGGGGGGAGGGCAAGCGGAGGCCAGAAAGGAAGGGTGCCCCTGAGGCCAGGGAGATCAGGAGAAGCAGGGGGGAGGGACTCTCTGGGAAGAGCAGGAGAGGAGCAGAGGGCAATCACCTGGCCCACTCGGGCTGGGGAGCCTGCTGAACCCCCAGGCTGGTACCACACCTCCAAAACCCCATCAAGGCCACATGTGTCCTTGAGGGCATAGGAAGGAGGCCAAGGGAAGAACAGGTGAGGCAGGTGGGAGAGGCCCTCTGGGAGGAGTGGAAGAAGAACAGAGGACAATTGCCCCACCCACTCAGGCACAGGGATACTGCTGAGCTCCCAGGCTGGTACCCCATCCTCCAAAGCCCCCTCCAGGCCATGTAGGTCCTTGGGGGCATAGGAAGGAGGCCGGGGAGATCAGGAGAGGAAGGCAGGAGAGCTCCCCCCAGACTGGAGGAGCAAGAGAGGAGAGAAGGGCATTTGTCCCACCCACTCAAGCCCAGGAAGCCTGCTGGGCTCCTAGGTGAGGTTCCCTGCCCTCTGAGACCAGGGGTGGGGGGCACACTTGGACCCTTTCTGCTTCATAAGCCTAAGCCTAAGCCCACATAGCCCCTAGGGCCTTTTCCAGCCTTGTGGGTCTTGAGCATTGCCCCACCCACCACCCAAACCTCACCCTTGCTTAAGCCCTGCCCTCCACAGCTGAGGCATTTTCCCTCATTTTTGTTTTTATTTTTCTTTTCCCTCTTCCTCTTCTTTACTATTGTGGAACTGAAGTACCATCTGGTTGTTGATTCATGTATATTTTTTATTTTTATATTCTTCCTAACATATCTGTTAGTTTCCTAGTCTAATTTTAGTTTTTACTTTGTTATTGTTGTGTTTTTTGTTTTCTGTTTCTTTTTTTTTTTTTTTTTGCCACCACAGGCAGCTTGCAGGATCTTGGTTCGCTATCCCGGGGTTGGGCCAAAGCTCCTGCGGTGGGAGCTCCGAGTCCAAACCACTGGACTAACAGAGAACCTCAGACCCCAGGGAATATTCATTGGAGGGAGATCTCATGGAGTTCCTCACCTCAGCACCAAGACCCAGCTCTACCCAATAGCCTGCAAACCCCAGTGTTGGAAGCCTCAGGCCAAACAATCAGTAAGACAGGAACACAATCCCACTCGTAAAAAAATAAAAAATAAAAAAATGAGATGGCAAAAAAATATGTCACAGATGAAGGAGCAAGGTAAAAACCTAAAAGACCAAATAAATGAAGAGAAAATAAGCAATCTACCTGAAAAAGAATTCAGAGTAATGATAGTAAATATGATCCAAAATCTCAGAAATAGAATGCAGGCACAGATTGAGAAAATATAAGAAACGTTTAACAAAGATATAGAAGAACAAAGAGAGATGAACAACACAATAACTGAAATGAAAAATACACTAGAAGGAATCAATAACAGAGGCAGAAGAACGAATAAGTGAACAGGAGGAAAAAATGGTAGAAATAACTGTTGAGGAGCAGAATAAAGAAAAAAGAAAGAAAATAATTGAAGACAATCTCAGAGACCTCTGGGATGACACTAAATGCACCAACATTGGAATTATAGGTGTCCCAGAAGAGGAAGAGAAAAAGAAAGGGTTTGAGAAAGTATTTGAAGAGACTATAGTTGAAAACTTCCCTAACATGGGAAAGGAAACAGTCACCCAACTCCAGGAAGCACAGAGAGTCCCATACAGGATAAACCCTAGGAAAAACACTCCAAGACACATATTAATCAAATTAACAAAAAATAAATTCAAAGAACAAATATTAAGAGCAGCAAGGGGAAAAAAAATAACATACAAAGGAAACCCCACAAGGTTATCAGCTGATTTTTCATCAGAAACTGGCAGGATATACTTAAAGTGATGAAAGAGAAAAACCTACAGCCAAGATTACTCTACCCAGCAAAAATCTCATTCAGATTCAATGGAAAAGTCAAAAGCCTTTCAGACAAGCAAATGCTAAGAGAATTCAGCACCACCAAATCAGCTTTACAAAAATTGTTAAAGAAACTTCTCTAAGCAGGAATCAAAAGAGAAGAAGAAGACCCAAAAAAAAAAAAAAAAAACCAAAA